>NW_026067930.1:7576502-7902816 GCF_014885135.2 Alexandromys fortis
CTTAGCCAAGAGGATAACTATATGTTTTTTCTTGGGTTCGCCTTCTTCTTTAGCTTCGTTAGGTTCACCAGGTATACACTCCGTGACCTTTATTTATGGCTAGAAACCAATTATGAGTGAGTACATCGAATGGATGAAGAAAGTGTGGAATATATACACATTAGAGTATTATGCTGCGGTAAAAAACAATGACTTCTCGAATTTTGCATGCAAATGGATGGAAATAGAAAACACTATCCTGAGCGAGGTAACCCAGACCCAAAAAGGTGAACAGCTCTTCTTGTGACTATTACTGTCTCCCAGTTCTTAAATGCTGGGTCAGACTGCTGGGGCAAAGCACCAACACTTCTGATTGCCTGCAGAAGCAGCTGAGACAAGGCCTTGACATTGCCTGTTAACAGCAGAAGAGGTGACTGTCCTCAAAAGTCACATCTACAGCATTCACAGGCCTTAATCTACCCCTGACCATGAATCACAGAGGTTCCCCTCTGACATGGACCAGGTCCAGCTGGCCCCACATGTGGATGCCGTCCACCTATTCCAGAGGAGTCATGCAACAGACTGATTCCAGCTGCGCACAGCATTCAGTACCTGAATGGCCCTTTAGATGTTCTGGCTTCAAAATTCTGCCCTGACAGAGACAGGTACCTCAAATGTGACCTCCAGGCAGCAGCTATTACTTCTTGGAGTAATAGCTGAACAGTTCTTCAAAGATGAGAAGCTACAGGTCATGGTAACCAGAAGTGACCCTGGGAGATATGTCTTCAAAGGCTAGGACCTCAACCTGAGAATTTAACACTGGCTGATACAATACAGTATCATTGTCTGGGTACAAGTTCTGAATGGAACTGCCACATTTATTAGTTTGTTGTACCCAGCTGTTTCTGCCTACTGACTGATACCACGCACTGTTGCCAAACACTGAGGAAAAGGAAAGCCCCTAGTCCAGCATTTGAGGATCTCATTACCCATTCATGACTTCTCTCCAGTGCAACAAAAGAGTGCCTGGATGGATGGATGGATGGATGGATGGATGGATGGATGGATGGATGGACAGATGGATGGAAACACTCAGAGTTCTTCATATTTATAGGTGTAAGCAAAAGTTACCAACAAACACAAGTCTAGACCATGAACACCAGATGTCCTGCATCTGAATTCCAGGACCTGCGTGTCTGAAGGATGACCATGAGCAATGTTCTTCACTGCCTTGTTTCTCATTTTTCTCATCTGTAGGATGGAATTCTGGAAATCATAAAAAAACTATTTCATGAACTGCTGGTGAACTTAAGTTACTCAGTGGATTAAAATATGGATATACAGGACCAGAAAGTTGGCTCAATGGGTAAAGGCACTTGCTGTGCAAGCCTGGGGACCCAAGTTTGATCCTCAGAACCCTCATGAAAGAAGAGAACCAAAGAAAAGTGAAAGCTTTCCTCTGAGGTCCATACACACACACACACACATCATACACACATACAATAAAGATGATGATGATGATGATGATGATGATGATGATGGTGATAAATTATCAACTCTGAGAGAGTATCCCCATGGCCCATCCTGCAATCAGTGGGTCCTTCTGACTCAGATACAAGGAGTACCTAGAAATAAAGACCTGGGACTCCTGGCAGGTGATGTGGTCCTGGTTGGACATGCCTCTGTTTCCTCTCCTTTCAGTTCCTTACCTTTAACATGTGTTCAAGGTCCCCTGTTTTCCAAAAGATGCTACTTCACAGGGACAAACCCATATACCAGGAAGAGCCGCTATGCAAAATATTTAAAGAAATTCCTTTCTGGTTATTTCTGTTTCTCCCACACCCTTCTGAACAGAATCACTCCATTTTGAGGTCCCATGGAAAAGCTCCCTCCCAGAGGAATGTAATATATGTCTTGCAGAACTGCCAATATTGCATCCAATTTCCAGAGAAAATTGCTCCCATCCATCAAAGAAGCCCTGAGCCAATAGCAGTAATGAGGAAGACCCAAACCAGTCATTCCCTGGGGGATTCAGAAGGCAACAGATAAAGGGCCCACCCCAAGAACAGATTAATAAGAGAGAAAGAATAAAAGGAAAGAACTACCCAAATCACCGAATATCTTCTGTACAGGACCTTTGCCACCCACCCATAATAAAACCATGGCTAGATGGATTCTTGAAACCAACAGAAGTGGGTTTCCAGTAATCTCTTCCAGCATGGGAAGTGGGAAGCATGAAAGGGAAGGCACGCCGCAGGGCCACAGCTGCATAGGCGGCTGCCCTAGCCAGTGGGTTCTGGCGAAATTCTGCAGAGAGAGCTGCCCACTAGGCTACTCTTCGCTCCCATAAATCCTAAACCTGCTAGGGAGGGGCTAAGTGGACATCTCTCCAGGCCAATGAGTGGTGAACACACAGCATCAGTGCGCACGTTCCAAAGGGGGCAGTTCCTCGGGACTGAAGGGTACAACCACTCTCCAAAATGCCAGGCAAGCTGGGAGAAAGCTGCCTGAGCCTCTGTCTCTTACAGGGTTCCCTGAACTTCATGGATGCTGACTGTATCTAGAGGAGCCAACAGCTCTATAACACATCTGTCCACTAAAACCCATGCCCATTGACATTCACCAAACTGAGATTCTGCAGGTTGAGAAAGGCATGCAAAGGTACAGGGCTAAGAACCAGGTCTGAACTCAGGTCCCCCAGAGCATACTTGCTCCATGACACTGGCTCTGCTCTGGGAACCTGGGTTTCTTTGTCTGTGCAATGGAAATAACACTGCATTTGTTGCAAGGTATGCTGAAGATGATTCAGAGAAGCATCAGGTAACTGTCGCAAGGCGCAGTCTGAGGATCTGGGAAAGGATGGTCTGGCAGGCTCAGGCCAGGCCCTGAGCCAGATATGGCGACCTCTCTATGCACAGAATGCCATATATCCCAACAAGGCTGGAACAGAATACACATATCATTAATGTTTCTGGGACAGACTGAAAACACTGACTCTGCCATGACTGAGATGATACAAGGCCAGAGTGCCCTCCCATGAGGCTTGTAATAAGTAATAAACCCCATCTCCTTAAGCCCAACAGGAAAAGGGAAAGAATCCAAGAAAGACCCTGCTTCCCAAAGCAATCCGTGTGTTCCAGCACTTGATCTGCTCAGGTAGCCCAGCCGCAGTGGAGGACACGCTTGCTTTCTTTTCTTTAGGAGAGAGAGCAGCAATTTGCGGCTTAGCTGGAACCAGGAGCCTCTCCACTTACGTGGTTATTTGGATGGAAAATTTGGATCAAAGCTGCAAGGCCCTTGCAGGCCACCTCTTGAGAGAGCTTAGCGCTTAAGTGATCAAATGACTTCCAGAGGTGAAATCCCCAATTGGCAGATGATGAGAGCCAAGTGCTTCCCGCAGTCAGCCAGCAAAAAGGACGGGAAGATGGGAAGTAGCATTCAGAGTTCCAAGGAGCACAGCCCAGTTTCATTCAGGAAGCACTTGAAAGTAATTCAGTACATTTAGGGCACTGAGGGAGACAATGTGGGGACACAAGAGACTGAGGCACGGCTGAAGGACGTGTGCTTGGATCCTGGGGTCCGAGTTTGAACCCTAGCCCTGTCACCTTGAGGTCGAATGAGCCTGGAAGAGCCAGAACAACCCTGGGCAAAGAGTGTAGCATTCAGGAAGTAATGGTCCCATGCCATGTATGACTGGGTCCCACTTGAGCAAGTCATGTACACCTGGCATCTCCTCTCAACTCTGTTCTGTAGATCAACCGTTCTCTTACAGGTAGGAAGGTGAGACAAGTACATCTGCTAGGGCTGAGTTTATATATTTATATCCTACCAAGAGTTTTATGTAGGAAAGGGAAGAACTTCTGCCACATAGGATGCTGATTTCCAAATCTTCCTTTGACCATTTTCCAGTTGTCAGATCCTGTTTGTAAGATAGCTGATGTGGGAGTCCTCTCTGTGTGCTGTGATTACCATCAATGGATAAAGAAACTGCCTTGGCCTGTTAATAGGGCAGAACGTAGGTAGGTGGGGAGGACTGGACTGAATGCTGGGAGAAAGAAGGGTGGAGTCAGAGAGACACCATGGAGCCGCTGCTGGAGATAGATGTGCTGAAACTTTGCTGGTAGGCCACTGGTGATGTACAGATTAATAGAAATGGGTTAAATTAATATGTAAGAGTTAGACAATAAAAAGATAGAGCGAATGGGCCAAGCAGTGTTTTAATTAATACAGTTTCTGTGTGACTATTTCAGGCTAGTTGGGTGACCAGGAAGAACAAGCGCCCCCTCCTGCAACAGTTTAATACCTAGTTTAGCCTAAACTGGAAGCTTTCTCATTCAGACATATCGACAATGATACAACACACTCTGGAATGAGGCTTACACAGATCTGTAAAATCCATTTTAAAAAACAGAAAGCTTGCAGAAGTATATCACCATTATTTTTCTAAATGACAGATGCTTCTGGGTTTACTTGGTTGCCTTCTCCCTAGTAATGATGACTGTAGCAGCTAGGGGTGGAACTTCCTGATCACCTTCCTGGGGCATGCTGGGATATTGTGTGGCTTGACCTTATGGACTTGGGTTGAATTCTCAGGAGGTAAATTTATTTCCAAGTTTTTATAGCCCCCAAGTCCTCAAAACTTCATTGATTCAATCCTGTGGTGACTTGTATACATCTTCTTGAGGTCAGCACAGGGGGATTCAGATGTACCTTGAAATTCAAAGAACTTACCCCATTCTGAGCTAGATGAGGCCTCCACAAAATTGGTGATGCAATGCATCTCATACCAGTATTTTAAGGGCTCAGAGGACAAGGGTGAGAGATTCCTCTGAGGTAGAAAAAGCAGGGGAAACCCAGGAAGAGGAGCTAAAGCTGAGACACTGAAGCATTTGACTAGGGAAGGCTTTGTGCTGTGACCTTGGAGTGCAGGCAACTGTCATTTAATTTTGAATATTAACCAAGAGCAAAGAACAAGTGATTTGCTCTTGGGATAACACAATAGGTATAGAACCATATGCTGTGTTTTCAGTTGCCAAGAGTCTTAATTATGTTCTTTCTGCTCTTTATAATGGCAAAGCCATTGTGTGTGTGTTGGGGGGGAGCTTAGATTACTGCATAGGTATTGTTTTTTTAATCAGGTACCAGCAATAGCTGGCATTTTCTAATGTTTACTTCTTGCCAACCACATTGTCCAATATTTTCTATGCCTCCCATTACTCAGTCCCACAATGATGCTCTGAGGTGGATGGCACTATGAGCCTGATATGAGGCAACTTTCCCAAATCTATATAGCTGGCCAGTGATAGAGTTGAATCCAGCATCAGAGCCAATGTGCCAAAGATGTTTCAGAATTCATGCTTCATGAGTTCTTTGATCCTGAGTAGATAGTCTTAACAAAATGAAGACCAATACTCTTTAAAAGACACATAAGTAAAAAGTGCATGATTAAACAACAGTACAATTCTGATAAAAGATTTACATTGTTAATAGTGGGGATAGTGGAGGACATGCTAAAGAAACACCGGGATTCTGATTTTAAAAATTACATTAATAATAGTAGGAATAGTGATCATTCTTTTAATAGTATGGTTAAATGTACATGTAACAAATCATCCTCCAGAATCTAGATGGCTGAGTCCTCCTGATCCTTCCCTCCACACATCCCCTAACCCCCCCATATCTGTTTTAGGATCCCACATTCAGCGCCCAGGTTTGGTATGGATAACCATGCCTACAGGAACCCCCAATACACATCCAATGGCTCTACCCAGACAGATCCTACATACCTTTCTCTAGGGTCTAGTCTGATGATTCTGCTTGATAATCCCCCCCTCACAACTATCCTAACCCCCAGGTCTACCCCTAACCTCTAGGCTCTACTGGAAGCACATCCCCATGGCAACACCATCTCCTGTATACACCTGACTTCATCACACTTAATCCATATCCAACCTCTAGGCCCAATGCAATCTGTACACCCTCTCTCTTCTGCTCCAACCTGCTCTGTCCATATCAGACACAGACCCAACAAAAGAAGTACATATGCCAAGATCTCACTATCAAAGTACAAATGATATAAAAGATCAAGGCAGCATGCTCTCCTCCAAATCAACCAGTTCTATAGAAATGTCTGTCAATGAGAATTATCTGGGTGAACCCTAGGACACAGAATCTAAAAGAACAACCACAAACTTAATCAAAGAATTCAAGTAGTTTAATGAAAACACAAAGAAACAGCTCAATAATCTTAAATAATGAACACACAGGTGATGCTCAATAAAATACAAACATTAGGTTGATGGAAATAAGGAAGACTATTTGAGATTTGAAAATAAAATTCAATAAGGAAATACAAACATTGTAGAGAACTAAAGTTTAAATGAAGATGAAACTGAAAAACCTAATACACAACTAGAAAATTCAAAGGAAAGTCTTACAGCAGAATGAATCAAGGAGAGGACAGAGCAGGACTTGAAGATAAACTAGAGGAGCTAGGTCAGGCAGTGGTGGCGTGCGCCTTTAATCCCAGCACTCAGGAGGCAGAGGCAGGTGGATCTCTGTGAGTTCGAGGCCAGCCTGGTAAAAAACAAGCAAACAAGCAAACAAAAACTAGTGGATCTAGATGACATAATAGAAGGTATAAAAATTAAAACACAGGAAAGGAACACACAGAAAATGTGGAACACCATAAAAAGACCAAATCTCGAGTTATAGGAATAGATGAGGAAGAAGAATCCCAAGCCAATGGTATAGATCAGATCTTCAAAAAGATCAGAGAAGAAAACTTTCTGAAAGTAAGGAAAGGCACATCCACACAGATACAAAGAGCACACATCAAAGAGACAAGAAGAGAAAAGAAAATCTTCAAGACATATCATCGTTAAAACAATAAAGAAAGATTATTGAGAGCTGCAAGAGAATAAACACAAGTCACATGTAAAGAGAAACCCACCAAATAATAGCTGATTCCTCAATGGCAACTGAAAGTCAGAAGAACCAGAGCAATGCATTCCATGTTTAAAAGGTTATGATAGCCAACCAAGACTAATACACTCAGCAAAACTACCCTGAGGGGTTGAAAAGAAGAAAGAAAAACTTCCCATGATATAAACAGCCAAAAAACTTATATACAGCAGACCGGGCCTAAAGTAAATACAGAATACAGTATTTCAGCCTGAAGAGAGAAATGAATATAGCCAATATTCTGTACAAAAATATGCAGAAATAATTATGAAAACACAGAATACCACCAAGAACACAACCAACAACACCTAAACGTACACATTTTGATAACTCAAAATGCCAATAGCCTCAATTCTTTAATCAAAGACGCAGGCTGGCTGAGTTGGCCAAGAAACAAAATCTATCTATATGTCATCTGCAAGAAACACATCTTAGCTTTTAAGAGAAAAGGGATGGACAAAATACTCCAATCAAATGAGATGAGGAAACACGCAGGTGTCATTATCCTAATATCTGGCAAAACAGAATTAAAACTAAAACTAACCAGAAGAGGTGGTTAAAAGGACACTTCATTCATTCTAATCAGGGGAACAATTATCCAAAATCACGAGCAGGATTATGTCGAATCTCAAGATTGGTAATGCAACCATATTTACAATATTGATTCTGTCAATCCGTGAGCATGGGAAATCTATCTTCTAGTATCTTTAATTTCTTCCTTTTGATGTCTTAACGTTCTCATTTCATAAATCATTTATCTCCTTGATTATAGTTATTCCTTGGTATTTCAGTTTCCTTGAAGCTGTTGTGAATGGAACTTTTTCTTAATTTCTTAGCCAGTTCATTATTCGTATATAAAAAGGCCCATTTCTTTATTGTGCATCTCTACTTTGCACGAATTTTCTGGTGACTTTTCATAATGACTTTTAAGCACAAAATCATGACACACTGTAACTCCTTTCTTCCTTCCTTTTCTTTCCTTTTCTTTCTTCCCCATCTGCCTGCTAAGATTCCAGACACTACATTGAAGTAGAAAGAGGGGCATTTATTTATTTATACTTTATTTATTTATACCTTTATTTATACTTGTTCTAGATCAGCAGCTCTCAACTTGTGGGTTGGGATTCCTCTGGAGACCAGGTGACACTTTCACAGGGGTATCAAGCATATCAGATATTCTGTGTATCAGATATTTATATTATGATTCATAAAATTAGCAAAATTGTGGTTATGAATTATCAGTGAAAATAAAGGTTTGCGTCATTACGAAGGTTGAGAACCACTACTCTAAAGAAAACGCCTAGTTTTCTTTAGTTGTTTTTCTGGTTGTCTGATTTTTTTCCTCTCTTCCACACCTATTATTAAGAATTTGCTGAGCTGGGTGGTGGTGGCACACACCTTTAATCCCAATACTTGGCAGGCAGAGGCAAGCAGATCTCTGTGAGCTCAAGGTCAGCATGGTCTACAGAGTGAGTGCCAGGACAGTCTCCAAACCTACACGGAGAAACCCTGTCTCGAAAAACTAAAAAGAAAAAAAAGAAGAGTTTGCTGATTTCCTATATTAGATATGATTTATTCTTTCTAGCCCTCTTCCATCCTTTTATTCCTCTAACGAAACTAAATTTTCTTGTGGTTTTGTGATTGATAATATCTTCCTCCTTTGTGAACAGTGCTTTAAGCGTCCTTATCAATGCTAACCTGACTATGAACTATCTTAGTTTGTGCTTGTCTTGGAATATCCTTATTTCCTATCCATTTTAAAATACAGCTTTGCTGGATTTAGCAGTCTTGGTCAGCAATTATTTATCTTCAGGGTTTGAAATACATTGTGCCATGTGTCCGTAGCTATTATGGTAGGGATAATTTTGGTGTTACTCTCAATTTTTGCCTTTGTAAATGAGTAGGTGCGTTTCTCTTACACCTTTTAATATGGTGTCTTTGTTCAATATCTTTGACACCATTCTTCTTTAGTCACATCTATTTGGGGTTCTAAATAACTCTTGCATTTGGATATGCATGTCTTTCTCTACAATGTGAAATTCTCTACTATGAATTTATTCAGCAGATTCTCTGTCTGAGTCTCAGCAGGGCACTTGGGGGTGAGGTTATGCAACTTTCCTTTTATCGATGTTTTAACATGTTATTTCCCCAGTCCTCTTCTCCATCCCTGGAGTTCTTGTTTCCATCTGCTACCATGGTGATGCTTTCCTATGTTTTTCATTTGTTCACTGAGGTTTTCAACACTTCTAGTTTCTCTTTACAAACTTAGATTTTCCTGCTGGGTTTTTCTTCCATGCTGCTTACTTTTTTTTTTTCTATACTGCGTGATTTCTCATCTATTTAACTTTCCTCTCCAGGCCCTGAATTGAATTCATCTACTCATTTGTATCCTCTTTGATGTTGTTGAAGATTTTTACTAGTAATCTTCTGAAACCTTCATCCAGCACTTTACCTGTTTCAGTATCTTTTTTTTTTTGATTTTTCTATTCATTTATTTTTATAGATAATAAATGTACTTCCCACAATCCCTCATTGGTCACCAGTTCTTCTAATTAATTATACTCTTAAAAAGTTAACATGAATTAATTGTGTCTGTATACAAGGGAAGGTCAGAGGACAACTGTGAGTCCCTGGGATTGAACTTGGCAGCAAGTATCCTTACCCATTGAGCCATCTTGATACAGAAATTTCACGGATTTGGTTAGTAGAGTCTCAAAGGTAGCGCCAGTGTCATTTACACATTCCCATCCGTCACCATCATCCTTACAGTCTAGTACAAGGCGTGGTATCTCTAGAACTGGCTTTTTCATCAAGGCAGACCTCCCCCCCCCAATACTTTTTTGCTACCGTTGTTTAGCAACACAGCTTGCATCCCAAGTTTGCTTCGAAAACAACACTGGAATTCTGGTCCACCACTCGAGTGAATGCTGAGATTACTGCCGGGCACAGACACGTTTTACACGCTGTTGGGACTCGAACCCATGTCCTCAAGAAGGTGAAGCAAGCACTCCACCCACTGAACTCCCTTCTCCTCCTCCCCACGGTCGAGGAAACACTACCCAAAGGCAGGACGTCCTCCGCTTCCTTCAGTATCTTTTTATAGAAATTTTTTATTATTATTTTTATTGAGCTCTACATTTTTCTCTGATCCCCTCCCTACTTCGGCCCTCCCCTTCAACCCTCTCCCAAGATCCCTGTGCTCCCAATTTAGTCAGGAGATCTTGTCTTTTTCTACTTCTCGTGTAGACTAGATCTATGTATGTCTCTCTTAGGTCCTCAATGTTGTCTAGGTTCTCTGGGATTGTGATTTGTGGGCTGGTTTTCTTGGCTTTATGTTTAAAACCCACTTATGAGTCAGTACATGTGATGATTGTCTTTCTGGGTCTGGGTTACCTGACTCAAAATGATGTTTCCTAGCTCCATCCATTTGCCTGCAAAATTCAAGATGTCAAATCAAGTGCCTGGATATTAATCCACATACCTTCGAACACCTAATTTTTGACAAAGAAGCACAAAATATCAAATGGAAAAAAAGAAAGCATATTTAACAAATAGTGCTGGCATAACTGGTTATCAACATGTTGAAGAATGAAAATAGACCCATATCTATCACCACGCATAAAACTCAGGTCCAAATGGATCAAAGACCTTAACATAAAGCCAGTTACACTAAACTTTATAGAAGAGAAAGTGGGAAGTACACGTGAACGCATTGGCACAGGAGACCACTTCCTAAATATAACCCCAGCAGCACAAACACTGAGAGAAACAATTAATAAATGGGACCTTTTGAAACTGAAAAGCTTCTGTAAAGAAAAGGACATGGTAACAAGACAAAACAACAGCCAACTGAATGGGAAAAGATCTTCACTAACTCCACATCAGACAAAAGTATGATCTCCAAAATATAAAAAAGAACTTAAGAAATTGGTCATCAAAAGAACAAATAATCCAATTTAAGAAAAATGGAGTACAGACCTAAACAAAGAACTCTCAACAGAGGAATCTAAAATGGCTGAAAGACACCTAAGGAAATGTTCAACATTCTTAGCCATCAGAGAAATGCAAATCAAAACAACTCTGAGATTCCATCTTATACCTGTAAGAACGGCCAAGATCAAAAACACTGATGACAACTTACACTGGAGAGGCTGTGGGGTAAAGGGAACACTCCTGCATTGCTGGTAGGAATGCAAGCTGGTACAGCCCCTTTGGATGTCAGTGTGGCGATTTCTTAGACTATTAGGAAACAACCTTTCTCAAGACCCAGTAATACCACTTTTGGGTATGTGCAGTGTTCTGCCTGCATGTATACCTATATGCCAGAAGAGGGCACAAGATCTCATTAAAGATAGTTGCAGCAACCATGTGGTTTCTAAGAACTAAACTCAAGTCCTCTGCAAAAACAAGTGCTCCTGACTACTGAGCAACCTTTGCAGCCCATTTCTTTGAATTCAGTAGCTGAAAAGTATGGTCTTTTGGAGAAGTCATGGTACTTTTCTTTCTCATAGTTCTTGTGTTTCTGTGATGTCGTTTTGTGGAATATCTCTTCCAGCTTTATTTGGGAATATTATCAATCAGTCTACTCTTAAGGATTCAATCCCCATACCACCAAGTGATGCTAAAACAAACTTGCTTCAGTAGCCACAAAGTCAAACTACATAAAATCTAGAAATGCATTTAAAACCACTTAAAGTCCATAATGTATCATTAGTGACCATAGACCAGAAAATGGGAAAAATCATGTGGGATGTGCTGTGAGGTAAAAATTACATAGCATAAACATGGAAATAGCAAATGAATGAGAGAGCGAGAAGAGGCAAGGAAAAGAAGAAACAAAGGAAAGGCAAGTTTTAAATAAATGTCTCATCAAAGCCAACAGTTGAATTTGAGCCTTGTGAGTCGTCCATCTTTCCCCTGTACCTTTCCGGAGTACTACCACCACCCTATGGGTTTCTGATGATCTGCTTCTCCTTGAACAGGGTCTAATTTTTTCTTATCTTGTCCCCTCCTCATTAGGTTGCACAGACACAGCTTCTCCATCCAGCATCTCACCCAGAAGTACCTCCCCCTCAGTTGTGTTTTTTCAAGTGTTGGACGCCATTCTAGCTCTATCCTCGACCAAAATATCTTTCACTCCTCCCCCTCCCAGTTCCCTTTAATATGATATTTAGTTATACATCTCCCTTCCTACTAAGAACAATTAAGATGTCATCTATCTTGTAATTCTGCCATATACTAAAACAAAAGTCAGTACAGAACAACACAAAGATAAACTCGCAAACTTCTGAAGCTGTGAAGCTGTCCACAGAAGGAGTGTTGCTGTGAAAGGAGATGAGACACTTACACAACAGCCGCTGAAGACGCTCTTGTAGTGTTTCCTACAATAAAAGTTAAACGTGGGCTTGCATTTTGGTTCGGTGGTAGAGCGCATTTGTTGAACATTCAAGGACCTGAGTTCAATCCCTAGATCTACAAAAATTAGAAGTCAGATATGAAGTTAACACTGAGTACTGGATGATGTCTCTGGATTCTTTCGGCATAATATTCTATGTACACAGGTACCTAAGTCTCTCTTTGAATTTACAGTATTCTATTTCTACTAGAAAGGCAGGGGGGTCTAAGAAATCCCAAATGGCAGGGTCCTGAGCCTTGACAATACCCTGATCATTGGACAATGCCTTCTATTGGTGCTTGGGCCTAGCTGACCCACATTCAGGACACAATCCTTAGGCTTGCTCCATAGAAATATCAAGTATTCAATCTCTTAACTCAACATTTGGCAGACAATGGAGGTAGTTCATTGGCTCCAATGCCCTACCCATGTGCAGGTAGGCAAAGGAGAAAGGAATTCCCATTCAGAGCAAATGCTGTTGAGTTCTACATGGCAAGATGGGTGAGATTTCAGACTCAACTGCAGGATGATTCTAACTAGATGTAGAAAGGCTAGATGTTACTGTAACCTCCAACCTCTCTGAAGCCTCCAATCCAGTCAGGGAAGCTTGCTCTGTACCCTGAATACTCAGTACTTGCTCTGACTCCCTGCCACACATGTGGTTCTGATGCCCACAGTCCCATCAGCCCAGAGAAAGCTCAGCCACTTTCTGAAGTTGCTGGGACACAGCAGACCACAGGGATCTCAGCAACCTGACATCCATCTGTTGGGTACTATAACAACACCATTGCTGCCATTATTAAAGCCAGGCAATATGACAGGGACTTTATATATGATGTGCCAATTTATAAAACAAACATGAACAGAAGGAACAATCAATGTTCCCAATATGAGGACAAAGAAACTGAGACTTTGCCCTATACTAAGATAATAGATGATCAACCCAGGCCTTCCAAATCCCATGTTGTTTCAATTGGGGAAAAAAAAAACATGTATTTTTGTTCTTGTGTGTTTTCTTGCCCTTTGGAAAAAGCACAACTTCCCTGAGATCTGGGACTATATCAGATAACCCCATGTACCCAAAGAGCTTAAAATATGACATGAATGACAAGACCTCATCCTACAAGTTTGTCCTTGTACTTGATCACTGCAAATTCCATTCATGTCATGTGCAACCAAAAGAGTTCTAGAAAATACTATCTGCAACATTATCTAATCACAAATCTCTAAGCAAGAGTGGGCTTCAGATAGTCAAGATTCCTCATAAAAGATAGTGGCACAATATAGGGGAGCCTATGAAGCTCTAAGTGAATGTGTTTTGTCAACATGGGCACAGCCATGTCAAGGTTCCCAATGCCTCAGACCCATGTGAATGGCAAAGACTTCCTCTGGCCCAAATATGGATGTCATGAAAGACTGAATTTGAGCTAAAAATTCAGTATATATACAAGCATCTACCACAGCATCCTCCTCCCAGAGGGAAGACTGCAAACCTGAAACTGCTCCCCTACAGAGACATCCTACAGAGATTAGCTATTACCTGCTCCCTCCTCCTCTAGCTCTGTGCACTAATCCTGCCTCCCCATTCTTCACTCCTTACTCCCAACACTACAATAGGCTGCTGGTGTATGAGTGCACATCGCACTCAATCCATTTTTCTGTATGTGTGTTGTGTCTGTCCTCTCTTCATTCCCTCATTGCCCTAGTCTAGTCAAGTCCAAAGCTGTGCAGGCCGTGGCAATCCAATCTGGAGTGATCTGGAGGAAAAGAAAACTTTCTCCAGTTCTTGAGAGTTGAACTTACAATCTGTTCCGGGCAAGAACTGTGGCCAGAAGAGAAGGTTGTTATCATGCTATCCCAACCATGAGCCTGTTCACTTAGCTAGAGGATGCCATTCTTCACATTGTTTCCTTCCATTCTGGGCCAACCACACCTGTATTTGTTCCACAGTGATCCAATTCCTTGGTTTAATGAAGAATCTTGAAATGTTGTCTATGAGATACACATAAACCACAGAGAACTGTAACTGATATTTATAGAGTTCAGAGAGAGGCACAAATAAGGATTAAAGTAAAAAGATCTTAGAGGCACCTGGAGGAAAGTTCACAAAGTCCAAAGTTTCCAAAGGCCTTAAGAGAAAAAGACTAAGGACCCTGGAAGGAAAAAGATCTACCTATAACTAAGCAGCATCAACTATCCCTCTCCAACCTGCTGATTTGACTAAATTTCATACTTAAACCAATTCGCATAACCTTGGGAATCAGTCTCCTAAATTGAATCTGTTTAACCTCCATTGCTTAATCTATATCAAAGACATACACACACACACACACACACACACACACACACACACACACACACGTTTCTTGTGTATAACACTCACTAATGCAGGAATTCATAACCTAGTGGGAAAGACAGGTTCTGACTTTTCCCCTTCCTAAATCCACATGCACAGGAAAGCACAGACAGTGAGGGAAAGGGGAGCCCTCTCTCCTGGGCTTATAAGATGTCTTTGGTATACCCGTGCTGTATATATTTTCTAAGAAATATATCAATAAATTTTGGAAACTTCCAAATTTCAAAGACCCCTAGTTTTCTAGTCTTGAGAAGCCCTGTCAGCTGCAACATTCTGTTACCTAGTACAGACTTAACATGCTTCTGTGGTTTGTTTAACATTCGTCACACAAGAACCTGAAAAGCTTTTGGTACTCATTCTAAATAAAACCAAGGAGGACATATGAAAAGAATCCTGAGACTGGAATCTGACATTGGTGAGTCCAAAGTCAGATCAGTGACCTCTCTGAGTCTTAATTTGTCTCCCCTGCAACATAAAAGTTGGAATAACACCCCACATAGACCCTTATTGAGATAACAAATATCAGCCTTGCCAGCATAGGTCCTAACAAAGGAGACCATTCGGTGTCCACTAGTTTACAGGTTCCTAAAGGTGCAATCAAGTCCTGCTGGAGAGACACCATCCTTAGCTTATAGGACTTCAGATAAGACAATCTGGAGAGACTATTGTCTACTCAGTCACGGACACATTGGACTCCTGGCTATGTTTGGTTCGAACATAAGGAAGAAAATAATAATAATACACCTGCCTCTTTGTGTCCCCAACAAATACTTTTCTCTTGCAGAGGGAGCTTCTCTAGTCTTGTCTGTTAAGTCACTGATAATCCTTCTTCCCTAGAAGAACTGTCATCATGCCAGGACACAAAGTTCTTACCCATGCTTTCCTCCTTCCTTCCTCCAGCCAAAAGGCAGAAGAGAGTAACAGCATAGTGTTGTTCGAGGCTGCTCATTTGCTCCCAGCTGCCCAGACCTGAAATAATCACTCAGAAACTCTATTATTTGCGATACTTTTTGGCCAGTAAGCTTAAGCATATTGCTAGATAGCTCTTATATCTTAACTTAACCCATTTCCATTATTTTATATTTTACCATGAGGGTCGTGGCTTACTGGCAAGGTTCCAATGCAACTGTCTCTGGCAGCACTACATGGCTTCCTGATGACTCTGCCTACTTCCTTCCAGCATTCAGTTTAGTTTTCCTGCCTAGCTCTATTCTGTCCTATCACAGACCAAAGCGGTTTCTTTATTCATTAACCAATAAAAGCATCACATATACAGAAGGACTTCCCTGATAACTGTTCTTCCCTGGAAGAACTGTCATCATGCCTGGACACAAGGCTCTTACAGATGCCTTCTTCCTTCCTTCTTTCCTCCAGCCAAAAGGCAGAAGACAGTAACAGCTTAGAATCTGTTTCATAGAGACAACTGGGCCTGACAGCAACTTGATCTTAAGACCACTTTCCTCCATAGAAAATAAGGTTGAGAAGCTGGAGAGGTGGCTCAATTGTTAAGACTCTCATCCCCCTACGCCACACAGGATACTTTAAGTCCTAGATGTGAAGTGGGGCTAGGCTAGGAAGCAGCAGGAAAGTCATACATGCTAATGCCCTACACTTCATCTTTCTTACCAAAAAGAAGCCAGAGTTGGCAAGACCTTCTTGGCTAGAGGTCAGAGGTCAGGAGAAAGCATGGGAACTCTATCTCTAATTATGTCCTGTTTAACTTGGCCCTTTCTGTAGCTGGCAAAGCCAACTACCAGCAGAATTGTTGCCCTTGGGTGGCCATTAGCAAGGCTAACTTCTAATTTCAGCTGATTATTTTGGAGACGTTGCCCAGTCTTTCTATTCCCATCTTCCCATTTATTTGTCTGGGATAATAATAGTTTCCTCTCTTTGAGGAAAATTTCAAAGTCATTTTTAAACAGAGTAGCATCATTTGTTCTCCACAATTCTCTTTGCTTGGCTAGGCAGGAAATGGTTTGCAGCCATTGGCCACTAAGCACTAATCAAACTGGCAATTAGTAAAAATTGAGCTGTCAAATGTATTTCAAGACTAAGTTTCTGTTTCTTAAAGAACCTTATACTTGTGTGTATTTCAGTCTATATCCAGGCATTGTCTTGCTAAGGGAAAATTCGAATAGAAAGAGCCCCAAGGACTGGGAGGCAGGGATGCCAGGGGATGGAAGGCCTTAACAAAGTCAATGATCAATATAAGTTTCTAATTCTTCAATCAAAATATAAGCAAGATAGGCTAATAGACGTTAGGGTTTTGGTCAATGACTGCTTAAATCCACCCATAATAAAAAGAAAATGAGAACTATAATGGCAGCATAAGCCCAGATAAGTTGTTGAGAGAAGTATGTACCCATGGACTTTAGCATGTGTTATAACTAAGTAAAGTTAACAGGTTTATTTGTCTAAGTTATTAATTTTGTTCCTTTCCTTCAACATATTTCCCCATACATTCTGAAGACATGGTTTTTCCATCCTCTAAGGACATCCTCCAAATACCTTTAGAAAGGCAATAAAGCTAGTGACCCAAGCAATGAATTACATTACCACTAGAGGTCCTAGATTAAATAGCCAATTTATTAGCAACTTCAGGCAAAACTCATGACCATTTTGTCCAGTCTGGCCCACTGCTTTTGAAATTACACTCTCTTAAAAAGTGACAGGTTGTTTATCCTGGTCTCAGCATTTCAAAACACAAGATACTGCAAGGCACCAAATTTAACAATCCTCCTTCCATTAATCCATGGGAATTTCCTGGACAAGAGCATAACTGTCACACTCATATTTCAGGCAAGTTCTTCCAGGCTGAGGAGCATAGCTTACATAATGAGAGATAATACCAACTAGTAGATAACTAAAGAACCAGGAGCAAGGCAGACTTCATGGGATATGTTCATTTTAAAATAAAAAAAAATCAACTTCAAACAGACAAAAAACTACCCTGTTTCAAATGAAATAAGAGACTACACTGTTATTAACTAAGAAAGCAATTCCACTCCAGTGGTCAAAGAGGGAATGCTCCCAGCTAAAGAGTCCTCCATGGAGCAAGTATCTCAAATCACAGAGTAATATGGCTGGACATACAAGGCATGTTCATGGGAACAGTATTGTTTGTGGAATGGGAAAGCTATGCTTGAATTTCAGCTCTTATGCTTCTTCTGTGGGTCCTTAACTAATCTACAAATCTCTTCAAGGTCCATTACTGCCACCAGAAAAAAAAATGGGACTGACAGATTCAGTATACACTGGCACACTAGAAGCTAGTGGAACATAAAATTAAACACAGATGAAAAAAATTATAGCTATTCTTATACAGTAACTACAAAAATAGTATATATAAAAACATTTTTATAACAGCATCCAGAGGATGTCATACTTGTCAATCATGGCAGACATTTAGTATTGATTGTTGCTGATATCGCCACTGGGCCTGGTAAGTCTAAAGGTTTTCAATTGAGAGTCTACATCTTTAGGAGTTCCATAGATTCCTAGCTTTAAAGTAAGACAGATGTGTTAGTAGTTTTCTGTAACTGTAACAAACACCTCAGACAAAAAAAAACTTAGTTTTATATTGGCTTCTAGCTTCCAAGATTCTAGTCTATGATCAAGTGGACCCATTGCTTTTAGGTCTTACAAGGGCATACCTGACATCAATGGCAGGCGTGTATTCTAGCACTGTTCACCTCAAGATCAAGAAGTCATGAGAGAAATGGGGGTGGTTTCCACCATCGCCCTCAAAACCATGCTCCCAACATCCCACTAGGATTAGAAGTTTCACCATCTCCCCCAAGAGTACCAATCTGGAGAGCTATTCCCTTAACACATGGGCATAAGAGAGACATTTCAGTGTCAAACATCACAGATCAGATGCTGGCAATCTTTGCCTTCCCAGAATTCACTGTGTCCATCTTATGATAACAATACACTAATTCCTTCCTTCCTTCCTTCCTTCCTTCCTTCCTTCCTTCCTTCTTTCCTTCATCCCCATTCTTCCTTTCCCTCCTGCCTTCCTTTCTTTTCTTTCTGTATGAAACTTGCCCTGATAATCTCTCCTTGCCATTCAGGTGAGGCCTGCCCATCCCACATTGTAGGCAGAGGCACTGAGCCAGTTGAGCATCCACTCTGCTAGGAGACCCAGTGCTGTGCCAGACTTTTACCAAAACTATGAGAAAGAGCCATTCCTTTTCATTGGGGTGGCTCATGGATAAAGGTCAGTCTGTGCTGCTACTACACATTTTTGCCATCATTTTTAAATAACTTCTCTGGAAAGAAAGCCAAGATCTCTGCGCAGAGCAGAAAAATAAGAACAGCTTCCTTCAGTATCCCCTGAGCTCCTGGATATATGAGAACCATATTTTCTACTCCACTTCACTTGTGTGCAGAAGAATCCTAACCAACCCAGATAATGTGACTCCCTTGAATATTACGAAGATTTTATATAAAACACATAGACTTACATTCTTGGAAGATAAGTCTTCTTAATGGGTTCCTTAATTCAAAAGATTAAAGCTGCGACTCTAACCTAATATTCCAACTTACTATTCTAACCTGGTTTTAGATGAGAAATCCAAGATGTAAGGAAGGAGTGACCATCTAACCCCATGTCACTCACCAACTGGAGCAAAGACTCTGAACCACAGTCTGTCTGGGCAGACTCTCTTCCTCACTGGCAGATTCCAACGTCTCACTACGAGTAGAATTTCTGGGGAACTGCCATCACATGTCTGCTCATCATCACATGCCATAGATCTTCATATGAAGCTGATCAGTGCATGCATGTGACCATCCACGGAGCTAAGCATGTCATACGCTGATTATCACATGCCACCGGTCAATGCATGCCCCTAACCATCACATTCAGCTAGCCATCACATGCTGCTAATCCTCACATGTAACTATCATGTCAATCACTGCCGCATGCTGCTAACACATGCTACTAAACCTTTGCATGCAATTGACCATCATATGCAGGTTACAACCACGTGGAGCCAATCCTCAAATGACACTGACTCACATGCAATAGACCATTGAATATAGCTGACCATCAATCACATGCCACTGACCAATGCATGTCACTAACCATTATAGTCAGCTGACTGTAACTGTTGTATACCATTGCGTGTAGCCGACCATTACAGGCTCAAACTCTTCCTAGACTAGATAATATAGAATGCCTGCAGATGAAGCTTGAGCACCAGCAGTTTCAAAATATTCCCCGGAAGAACCAAATATGAAGTTAAGGTAAGAAACCCCTGCTTACAACATGAAAAATAAAGATGAACATACACACTCAATCCCAATGTCGAATTTGAATAAACAGGCATTAGATGATGCCTTACTAGGTAACATTCTTACTAGCTTTCTAGCTTACTCCACCCAGAAACGGTGCAAAGAGAAAACTTGGGAAAAAAAACACAGTACTGGCCATGAAAATCGATTCATTTCTTATAGAAAATAATGAACCATCCATCAAAGGAAGTGTTGCATTTCACGGATAACAGAATTAATCCTCAGTAGCCCTGCATCCAAACTCTTAGCACCTCATTCTCTGTCTCTCAGATTAAACAAATAGTTCCTTTAGAAGATTCAGTCAAGGGTTTGCACATGTTTGAAAGTCTCCTTTAGGGAACGTAAGGTATTCAAGAATATTTACAAAAATTCATTGTAAGGGAGGCAGTATACAGATAAGCCACCCTCATGTTTTCCTGAAGAAATACACAGTCACTGTGTTGTTCCACTTTGTCTGCTAGGACTCCATTGCCACTCCACTCTCCACCCAGTATGGGAAATGTGGCGTGCATCAGCCTACTTAATGTTTACTAATTGCCCATGCCACGAGCTTTAGCCTGAAGATTTAGGAATTTCAAGGACAAAGAATTAAACCAAGGTGGAAGTGGACACAATTATGTCAAATAATGAACAGTCAAATAACAGAAGACAGGTTAACTTCTATTTCAAATGAAAATGCTGTGATAAATGTCACAATTATAGCCACATTTGCACTTGTTAAGTGCCTGCCACATGCCAGGCACCTCCCCAGCATTGCACCTGTCTGGGGGCTTTTGACTCTTACAGCACCACTGTTGCGTGGCTGAATTTCATTTCTCTACGTCACTGGAGAACTCAGAGTAGGCAACAGTCTACACACCTCAGCTCATTAGCAGCAATGCCAGCAATGGCTCTTGGGTCTACTTCAGTTCAAGCAGATGGGAGTGGCTCTCCATTTGGAAATCTGGTTCACTCACTGAGTTCCAAGGCACTGGCAATCCAGGGGCTAATATAAGGAAACAAGATTCATGCTTTAGAGGGGCTAATGTGTAGAGAGGCACTCAAACTTTTATCACATTAAATAAAAGAAATAGAGAAAATAGCAAAGACAAGTACTAAGGACAGTATAGGAAACAATATCAGAGGCTGTGACATGTTCTTTACATATACAGCTGTTGTTTAGCATGTGTGAAGCCTTGGGTACCACCCCTAGCACAAGTAACAAGAGAGGGGAGGGAAGAAAGAAAAAAGGAAGAAGGGAAAGGAAGGATTGAGGAGAGAAGAAGGGAGGTGCTGAGACTCTCAGAACTCTTCATAGGAACTGGATGAATGAAATAAGGCAGCACATCTAGAAACTGGGGAGTGGGTATAAATGCATGCTGACACCTGGCACCTGCAGCATTCTCCCACGCTCTGCCCTTGAAGTCTAGTTGCTTGGCGTTGAGTTATGCTGCAAGGGGTAAAGACCCATCAAATCATCCCATTTGGGTAACTGAGTTTCATTAAAGGTCAAGGCATCCCTCCACAGTCACAAAAACAGTAAGCAGACATGAGATTCCAACTGCCATGCTGAGGCAGCACCCCAAAATACCAGGGTACCTAAAACTGCCTTTAATGCCTAAAAATGCCTAAAAATGTCTAATGACATTTCATAAAGTCACACTTGAGATGCAGGGCAGTCTGTAAGTCATAGTCTAGTGTGTTCTAGGCATCAGATGATAGGAGAAGTGTAGCCTTTCTGTGGCTCAGAGGAATGCTTAAATCCTGTCCCACCAGCCACCCCCTACCACCACCACTGGGGAGAACCTAGAAGACAGACTGGCAAGAAACAAAGACCATTGAAACAATAAAACCACCTGTTATAGCTGGACCAGAAGCTGGCACCTAAATTCAGTATTCTCCATTAAGATTAATTAAAGTGTAGAGATTAGACCTGAAGTTAAACGTTGCTTCCACAGGAAAAAAAATATTTCTTGTCTCTCTGCTCCACATTTAAGAAGCAAGATTACGGGGCTGGGAGCTAGAGTAATGGCTTGGTAGTTAAGAGCACATCTTGCTATTGCACAAGACCTGGGTTCAGTTCCCAGTACCCACATAGCACCTGGTAGTTTAACTTGCTTATTGGAATTTCTTTGAACCTCAAGGCCCCAAATAATGACACAGAGGCTTCTTAATAATTATGAAAGCTTGGTCTTAGCTTAGGTCTGTTCCCAATTATCTCTGACAACTTAATCTGTTTCTATTCATCTATGTTCTGCCACATGGTTCTTTACCTCCCCTCCACTCTGTATGCTCGACTCCCCCTACAGCTGGCTGGAGAAATCCTGCCTCTCTTCTTCCCAGAGCTCCTCTCTCTCCCCAGAAGTCCTGACTACACTCTTTCTGCCTAGCTATTGGCCATTCAGGTCTTTATTAAACCAATCAGGTACCTTAGGCAAGTGAGGCAAAACAGAGACACATCTTCATGCAGTGAAAACAGGTATCCCACAAGAGCTGGCTCTAGGAGAGCCAGCGCTCTCTCCTAACCCCCATGGACGGTGGGAGCACACATGGTACACATACAGACAACATGAAAACAAAGTACTAATGCAGCTTAAAAAAATAAAAATATAAATAAATGGGACTGGCACTGTGTTAGACACAGCTTACTTAATTTTAATGCTCTAAATGAAAATAATGTCTGCCATCCCTTCCTACTGGACACAGATAGGATCTCTGCTGCCATACCTACTAGCTGCATGCAATTATTTACATTTGACCTTACATTCATTCAGAATAATTAATTGGCCTTCATTTAACTTAAAACACCAACCCGAATCTCGACTTTCTAATATCCACATGACTGGAGGCTACTACCATGGACAGTGCAGGTGCGCAGGTCTGGGTTTGATTACTGCAGAAAGCTCTATGGCACTGGACTGATGGGGAAGCAAGAGAGCCTGGTAGGGAAGAGCGGGCTATCTCAGACAGTCAGTGGAGGTTGATTTGCCCAACCAGTTTCTGTAGTAAAATGGAAGTGGAAAGGGGGAATTGAAACCCCATCTATACCTTCAGTGCACAGTGAACTAACCCAGTGAAATTCTACTCCGTGATCGAGAAATGAAGGCTGTTCCAGCCCAAGGAGGAACATAGCTGGGGGAGGGGGAAGAATCCTTTCTGTGTTAGAGTGTGGATAAAACACATGTAAGGCAAACATCAAAATGTTTAACAATCTTTATCAATATTGACAGTCTGCAGTGTCTGCTTGCCATCCACAATGTGAGCAGCATTCCAGAAAATGACTCAGTGACCTAGTTACAACCAGTGCCCACCCTTGGATCAGTCACCCCAAGGGCATTGGAAGAGCATGGCACGTAGGCAGGACCTAGTTTCCCCACTGTATGTCTCCCTGCGGTTAGTCAGTCATTAGAGGCTGTTTGTTCATTTAAGAGGGGATGGGGTTGAGGGGATTTGAGGAGGGCAGGGAAGGGGTAAAGTTTTTAAAAGAAAAGAAATCAAGTCTTGTGAAACTAAAGTGGTTTCTTCAAGGTCACATGATCAGTTATTGGAATATCTACAATTCAAACACTTTCCTATTTGACTTTTTATGACCCAAAATATTTTAAGATGACTAAGTGAAGGTTAGCATAATTATTAGATTAAGTACAAAAAAACTACTTGATGTGGGAGTGTCATATATCAATCTGTTGATTTCATTGGCTGAGCAATAAAAGAAACTGCTTGGCTGGCCCTCAGCTTAGAACATAGATGGGAGGAGTAAACAGAATAGAATTCTGGGCGGAAGAGGAAGTGAGGTCAGACTCTGCTCTGCTCCCGGAGAGACCCGACAGCTCTGCTGGAGCAGAGACGCCATGCTCAGCTCTCCCAGGCAGCTGCAACCCACGATGGACTTAGGCTAGAATCTTTCCGGTAAGCGCACCTTGGGGTGCTTACACACATCATTAGAAATGGGCTAGACCAGGTGCGAGAATTAGCCTGTAAGGGCTAGAGTTCATGGGCCAAGCAGTTCTTTAAATGAATACAGTTTGTGTGTTGTTATTTCGGGCATGAGCTAGCCAAGCGGCCGGGGTGTTGGGGACGCAGCCCCGCCGCTCCTATTTCAACAGATGGCGCCCAGACGTGTGGCTAACTGAATCCACAAAAAGCCTGAAAAAGCTTGGGAAAGAATGGAGTGAAGCATGTTTTCTTGGTAGCAGAAATTTCTTGGGTCTGCTCTGCTTGCTAGAGGCAAGCAAGCGCTCTCATCTAAGAGAGGCTTCCTGACTCAGCTTCAGCTGCAAAACCCTGCAGCTCATTAAGAGGTCCTGCCACGAAACACTTAAACGGTGTTGGTGAAAAGCTGAACGCATGCTTTTCGGTTTTCAGCCGTAGCAGGAAAAAAGTTGTGCTGTTTAAAAATGCCGGCTTTCTGGGCCGTCCTGCCAGGGCAAACTCTGACTGAGGCAGGAGGGCCAACTACCGAGAGAGGACTTGACTGTTGTCTGTTGTAGCTCGCTGGCTGGCAGGGACCTTGAAACGCCATAGAATTGTGGCTATAAACATGGCTACAGCCTGTATCTCCGCCATGAGGCTGGAAAGCTAAGGAATGGACTGGATCTAGCTGGCAAAGCCACGGCTTTAATCCTACTCATATTGCTCAGTAATTTAAAGGCTCGTGTGGTCAGAAAAAGAGAGATATACAGTAAAGAGATTCAAAGACAAAGAAAATGTTTAAATGATTTACAGTGTGTTAAAAATATATGCAAGCTAAAAGTTAAAAGTTCTTAAAAAAAAAAAAGAAAAAGAGAAGTTGTGTGTGGTAGTACACGCCTTTAATCCCAACGCTTGGGAGGCAGAGGGAGATTGACCTCTGTGACTTCAAGGTGTGGTAGCACACGCCTTTAATCCCAGTGCCTAGAAGGCAGAGACAAACAGATCTCTGTGAGTTCAAGGTGTAGTAGCAAACACCTTTAATCCCAATGCCTGGGAGGCAGAGACAGGCGGATCTCTGAGAGTTCAAGGAGAGCCTGGTCTACAGAGTTATTCCAGGTCAAAGAGATACAGAGAATATAAAAGTAAAAATAAACGAAATAGAGGTTAAAATAAAGCGTACAAAGATGGAAAATACACAGAGAATCTTGATACTGTATACTATTATGCTCTCTTTGAATTGTTTGAATGCTGAGGAAGGAGCAACAGCTGCCAAAAGATATTTGTTTATAAATGCTGCTGAACTAATCCATCGTAGAGATTTTGATGCCTTGACTTTGAAATTTGGATCTAAGGACATGATACTTTGGAAAGGAGTTTCTTTTTTTGTTTTCACAGAGGATGAGACCCTGTTCATTTCTTCTATTCCGATATGGTATGATGGACCACGCCCTCCTGAACGGTTGCTGTGAATACCTTCAGAAAATTGCTTCGCTCAACTGCCAACTGAGATGAAACTAGCACACAGGTTATACCATGAAAGACCTAATTAACGACGCCCCCATTCAGCAGGAAGCAGTTTGGAGAGAAAAAACTGCGCCCATGTTCCCAAATATTGTTTATAAATGTTCTTTTACATTTAAAGGGGGATATGATATAGATATGAATAATTTGCATTAGTATAGATTTTGCTTTATTGATAGAGATTTAAGGTCAATTTTGAATGTATATAGGTTGTTAATGAATAATCATTAATAGTAGTTAAGCTTGTAGTTATGTTAGTTAAGATTTTCTAGATGTGCATAGATATATTTTAGATAGGCATTCTTCATATCTTTCAAAGGCTAGAGAATATGGCATTTTACATGTTTTAATAACTTAGGACTTTTCATGACAATGAGACACTCTGCTCCTGGCAGCACCAATCTACTTCAAGAGGAAGATGGGCATCGAAGAGGATCCTTATGGAGTTTGATAGCCATTTGGGCAAGAAACTGCTCTTGCCTGGACTATTGCATAAACTGGACACAGAGAACCCGCAGAGAGAGGACTGCTGAACTTGCCTAAAGGTGAGATGATCTTTCGGGGTTCCTGATTCATGAAAGAGTCTGCAAGACATTCTTCAGGACAAGCAGATAGTGACTGCCTTTGAAATTTCCTGCTTTGTGGAAATGTCTGCTGGAAACTATGGGCCTGTAGGCTGAAGATGGATGCCCCAACGGTACAGAGGAACTTTGGGTGACTGTCCAGGCAGCGAGATGTCTCTGTCATTTCTAGAGTTTTGGATGTTAAGTTAAAGCCTTCTTTTTTTTTTTTTAAACAGAAAAAGGGGAAGTGATGTGGGAGTGTCATATATCAATCTGTTGATTTCATTGGTTAAGTTATAATAAACCAGCTGCTTGGCCTCATGGCTGGAACATAGATGGGAGGAGTAAACAGAATAGAATTCTGGGCGGAAGAGGAAGTGAGGTCAGACTCTGCTCTGCTCCCGGAGAGACCCGACAGCTCTGCTGGAGCAGAGACGCCATGCTCAGCTCTCCCAGGCAGCTGCAACCCACGATGGACTTAGGCTAGAATCTTTCCGGTAAGCGCACCTTGGGGTGCTTACACACATCATTAGAAATGGGCTAGACCAGGTGCGAGAATTAGCCTGTAAGGGCTAGAGTTCATGGGCCAAGCAGTTCTTTAAATGAATACAGTTTGTGTATTGTTATTTCGGGCATAAGCTAGCCAAGCGGCCGGGGTGTTGGGGACGCAGCCCCGCCGCTTCATATTTCAACAACTACTCACAAAGATAATTGTTTAGAAGTGTGTTCTAGAAATTACGTAACCATAGGGCCACAGTCATGAAGACTTTTGACTTGTATCATCTATATCTGCTTTCTGTGAGGACAGCATATTTAACAAATAAAAATATGGCCTGGAACTATATTAAGCAGAGCTTAACTGATAACAATGTTCTAAGAGAAACAAATGAAGTAAAGAATACAATAGCTGGTCAGTCTATTCTAGCTGCCACAGACGCCCTGGTCTTCAGCTCTAACCTGTCCTCACTATGTGTCTAACATCCAGAGTTACCTTCGCTTACAATTCAAAATAGCTTCCTTAATCCCCTTCTTTACTAAAACTTAGTTCCCTTCCCACACTCAATACCATGTGCACTTTTTGTGGAATATTATTTTAACTGGGCAAAGATGTGCTACTTTTGTTAATGCTGCGGAATGGTGCTTTAACTGTGTAAAGGTGTGTTACTTTTGTCTATGCTGCATTTGTTTAATTATGTAAAAATGTGTTACACTTGTTTGACCTTGCCCGCCTAAGGCACCTGATTGGTCTAATGAAAAGCTAAGCAGCTAATAGCTAGGCAGAGAAAGGATAAGTGGGGCTGACAGGCAGAATAAATCAGAGAAATCTAGGCTTGAGGAAAGGAGCGAAGGAACAAGAAAGAAAGAAGAGAGGAGAAAACAAGGAAGGAGCCTGGGGCCAGAAGCCAGGCAGCTGCCAATCAGATACAAAAAGTAGTGCAAGTAAGATATACAGAAAGAAAACAAATCCCCGAGGCAAAGGGTAGATAAAAACAAACAGTTCGTTTAAGTTAAAAGAACTGGCCAGGAATGAGCCTAAGCTAGGCTGAGCATTCAAAGCTAAGCAGAAGTCTTCGTATCAGGATCTGGGAGCTGGTTGGTGGTCCAAATAAAAAAGCCTGGTACAGACCCTAGCCTGCTCTGGCCCAGGGTGAGCCTCACTGTCCCTCCTCTCTGCTCTTGCTGTTCTAGCAGCACCACTTTCTGCCTGTATGTTCTCAAGGCTCAACACAGCCTACACAAGAGTGAGTCTGTTTGGGTTCAGATATAGCTCTGCTATCTCAACCTGAGGGGATGTTTGACTTGACATGCTTGGCACTTAACATTCGACAATGAGACCCGCATAATATAGATGTATTTGGACTCAAATATTCTTATCCTGCCTTACAGGATGTCTGGCATTTGGAGTTTGACGTGCTTGACACTAGGCTGGGTTATTAGCCTGAAATGAGAGTTCCCACTTCCGTCTTAACCTTTGTAGCAGTTGGCTTTTTTGCTGCATAACAAATAAGATGGAAAAACCTCACTGGACTCTGACAGAAATCTTACACAGCCACAAGAGAGCTGGTAGTCTGCTGATCTGGGCCCAAATTCTCCAGCTTAGCTCTAGAGGCAACATGTGTCACATGTTGAACAATCATCCTAGTCTAAGACAAGGTGGTTAATCTAGGGCAACAGACAGACAAGCCTAACCGTCTAGCATATTGTAAGCCTCTTCTCGTATCATATTTATTAAAATCCTGTTGGGCAAGGCTAACCACATGACTAACACCAAAATCAGAGAGTAGAGGCAGTATTTCCCTCTCACAAAGATGGGGGAAAAGGGTAAGACTGGCCCCCAAAATTAACCAAAACTACACAGACAATACCATGTGCTTTAAATGCCCCTTATTTTGCCACAGTATACCAGAGAAGACAGCCCAGATGAAGAATGAGAGGAACACAAAAGCCCTTGGGCCTCAGAGGAGCCGATCACAGCCCATGTGCATGTGCCGCGTGCACACCAATGCCCTTCTTTGGTAATGAAGAGACTGGATAGGTAGAGCCCTTGAAGGGCAGGTTGGAAATCAGCAACTGCTTCAAAACGGTAGTGTGCTCTTGGCACGGAACACAGAGGGAAAGACAAGCTGGTGGCGGCACAGGCTGATGGAACTGTTTATAAGGAAATTGGAGAACACAAATCACAACGTGAAAAGATAAATACCCTTTGATCCAGCATATGCGCTGCTAAGGCGTTGCGCTATGAGCAGCATTAAAGCAGTATACACCATTTAGACTAATTTGTTTGCTAGAGCAGGGACATTTAAAACAGTAAAAGCAGAAAATAAAAAGCAGCAAAATGAGTATCAACTTCTCAAAATTTGATTAAATGAATTTTGGCACGTCTATGAAGCATGTGATAAAAGACCTTTAAAACAAAGTTAGATTTATCTAAACCAGCTCATTCATTCAAATGATATATTTAACATGTGCCCACAATATAAATCCCATTCTGGATTTATATTGACAGTGTAGCATATTGACAGTGTAGCAGAAAGCAAGATACATGGAGTCTTCTCCAAGAGAAACAGCAGTGGGGGACAATGAGCCAGTCAACAAATAATTTCAGGAAGTGATAATATGTAACAATGTGTTATCCAAAACAAGATATGCAAAACTATAACATGGTGATGAGCTAAGGGCAACCCTGGAAAGAGACCACCTTTAGTGGGAGAACATTGAAGGTCTATGGAAGGAAGTAGTATTTTTAAGAGACCTGCATAGCCAGAAAGGCCAATAGCTTCTTGAAGAACATGACAATGTAGGGGAGGAACACTGCTAAGAAAGAAACAGCAAGGGCAAAGGCCTTGAGATGGGAACAGCTCTGACTTATTCAAAAGAAAAACCAAAGACCAGTGTGGTGGGAGCAAAATAGGTCAAGGACACACTCCTGCAAGATGAGCCAGAGAATGAAGGGACCTGGTTTTCTGACTTGCCTCCTTCCTACTTTTCTGTTGTCAGTTTCTCTGTGAAACAGATTTCACTAAACACTGAGTCCTTCCAACTAGTGCAATAGGCAGAGTAAGCATCATAGATCCTACCTGACATCCAGAAACTAAGAGACCAAGGGTTTAGCAACTTTACTTTTGCAGTCCCACCTTTTATAGCCAGCAGATTCAGTTTATCAACTATGCGACAAGGGTTTGACTTGGTGTCTATGGGTGTTCTTGCCATACCAAGCAAATGCCTGTGTAGGAAAAGGTAGAGTTCCTGACATGTGGCACAGCTCAGCAGACTTCAGCTGCTATTGCTGTACCACACACCATGTTGCTACAGCGTCTCTCCATGGCCCACAGCCATTAAGCCAAAAGCACAGACTTCAGCCAAGGGATTCATGGGATTCAGAAGCCGTGAGGCTTCTAGATGATTTCCATACCATTAACCTTCCCTCTATAACTCACGCACAAGCCTGGCAGTCTCGCTCCATTTCTTAGAACAGAATCTGCTGGGAACTGGGAGATTAAACAGACTTCATTAATTCTGCAAAATAAACCATGGCATGTTTACCTGCGTACTCAGAAGCATTGTAATAAATCATCAGAGTGAATCTCACCTGTGGAAGTAGAGGAACAGCCTGCGTTCGCCCTGGGTAAGCAGAAGGTCATGAAATCGATGGGGTTCAGTGGCTCCAATTTTTTTCATAGCCCATCTAATGACCAGGAAGACCAGCTGCTCCGTGCTCCATGATGAAAATTAGCAGTTACGAATCCTGACCCAAAGGTTCACAAGGTGGGGGTAGTGTATATATGTGCATACACATATCTGTTTGTATCTGCATACACATATCTCTACTCTACAGCCAGAGGAGTTTGGGAAACCCTGGTTACAGAAACTTTTAAAAAATTTGGGGGGGGGGCTGCTGGAGAGATTGCTCAGTGGTTATGAGCACTGAATGTGATTCCAGAGAACCCAGGTTTAATTCCTAGCACCCACATGACAGCTCACAACTGTCTGCAAATCCAGTTCCAGGGGATCAGACACCTTCACACCAATGCACATAAAGTTAAATAAATCATTAAAAAATTCTTTAAAAAAATGGTGAGGTATGCATACATGTGCACATGGTGGGCATACACCAGCCTATGCATGTGAAGGTCAGAGGCTGGTATCAGCTGCCTCATAGTTATGTAGTTATGTGGGTGCTGGGAATATCAGAACCTCATGTTTACACTACTTTACCCATTGTACAAACCCTTTAGGCCCTGAATCGGTCTTTATACCACAGTTTCTCAGAGGAAAATCTCAATAGATCTTAAGAGATTCCCCAGAGCAGACCCAAGGCCGTGAAAGAGCTTGTCCTTTATACAAAGCCACAGGGGTCTTTCAGGCCTGAGCTAAGAGCAGAACTCAGGATTCCTGACTCTCGGCTCTCATGCTGTTTTTCTCACTGCACTGTGATGTGGGAGGTCCTTCTGTATATGTGTTGCTTTTATTGGTTAATGAATAAAGAAGCTGCTTTGGCCTAATGATGGGGCAAAATAGAGATAGGCAGGAAACCTAAACTGTATGCTGGGAGAAATAAGGTGGAGTCAGTGAGATGCCATGTATCCACCAGAGAAGACAGACGTACCCCAGAACTTTACAGGTAAACCAGGAGCCTCATGGTAAAATATAAAATAATGGAAATGGGTTAATTTAAGATATAAGAGCTAGCTAGCAATATGCTTAAGCTATTGGCCAAGCAGTGTTTTAAATAATATAGTTTCTGTGTGGTTATTTTGGGTCTGAGCGGCCAGGAACAAACGAGCACCCTCTGACGACAGCACTGCATCTGCCTGAACACCTGGGTTAGGGCTGAAAACATTCCAGAAGTTGGCTCTCTCCTAGGAAGGGTGTACTGCCTGACAGTGAAGATCTTAGCCTGTGTCTTCCTTTAGTAGTGACAGTGGACCTATGTGCATCTTCTGCCTTGCGCCTGAGAAGGCTGCACCTCAAAGGGCCTATGGTTAAAAAGATGAGGGAATCCTGAGACAGGCCCAGATCCACCTGCATCTAGAGAAGGAATCACTAGCAGACCTACACACATGGGAGTAAAATAAATATATGTCTCTGATGAAGACCTTTACGGTTACATGTTATGCATATTACATACTGAATGAAGGCTCATGTACAGATACATGTACAAAGTGGAATAATACACCAGGAGAAGTCGAGACTTTGCAGAATTGAATTTGGGGATCTGATTTCTATATAGCCTCAGGAAAGCCACTAGAACTGCTCTAAGACTACATTTCCTAAACTGTGAAATGAAAAGAAAACGTAGCTACCATAGGCAAGATGATATTTGAAATTCAGAGCTTTGTATTAACAGTCTAACACATAGTAGGGATGAGATTAACAGTCTAACACACAGTGGGAATGAAACTCCCAGCTGCAAAGTTAGTCAAAACCATCAGGTGTAATAACACTGGTGTTCAGGAATATTAGAAATGTAGTTTCTTCGTCTGGACATTCAGCTGGGCCTTTGACACCGAAAATGAAGATGGAGTCCCCAAGTTTCCTAGTGTGATTTGTGAGACTATTCGATTCAAAAAGATAAAAGTCAGCCAAAGTGTCAAACACAACTTGGGAGACATAGTTCTGCAGAGAAGACATCCCTTACCTCCTCCTTTTCCTTACTGTTTTAAATGTGGTCATAATGGCTGGATGTCAAGCAACCATGAATAGGAAGCCCTATTATGTGTGAAAGCAATAAGACAGAAGAAATCTAAGTTCTGAAACCCTGGCATACCCTCCAGTGGCCTTTCTTCAATTTAAAGAAAAAAAATGAAATATGGACCTGCCGGAGTCATTATAGCACTCACAACTCAACATCTCTTGTAAGAGAGGAGTCTGTTAAAAGCAGGGGTGCCTCCACTCCACACCTCCTGAGTGGGAATTTCAGGGGAGGAGTTTAGGGAGCTCTTTTCAAAAGCTGAAAATGATACTCGAGCCACTGGTTCAGTTTTCCAGCACGTACATCTAACCTGATGATAACGGATAGAGTAGGCCCAAATTGTCGGCTTTGTCAAGGACTTGGTGAAGGCTTAAAAGGCAGATGTAATGAAATCAGAGAGGAAAGGGAAGCCAGTAACTGACAGTGTCAGGATTTAAAATGATTTTGACAGTGTGGAACGCTGGGTGAGAGCCAAGCAGATGAAATTTAATGGGAGTGTATAAAAAGCAAATCAAAATGTCCTTTCTTTATTGGAGGAAATATAAAATGTCCTACTCCTTGACTTCTTAAATTAAAAAGAAGAAATATAAAATTACATATTTTACATCAGGGCAAAATAAAGCTATGGGCTGATCTTAATTATTGCTAGCTAAAGAAATGGAAGGAAAGAAGCTTGAGAAACAAGAAGAGGAAAAGAAACTCAGTGTAATAAAGAGAAACACTCAAGGACAGAAAAGAGGAACCCTAGGAATACAGTTCAGACCAGTCTGGGGGCTTAGATTTTGGACATCATGAGTTAGATGTAACAGAGGCTTACTGAGTGCTAGGAACAACACAGTAGCCACTCTGCTTAAGCTGCAAAAAAGGGGGTGGGATAATGATAGTGGGTAATAGAGTGAATATTTTTGAGCTATTATTTATGGATAATTTACATTGGTATAGTTTTTGTATATTGATACAAATTTGAATTATATTTGTTATTTCTGTTTACAATATTTGTACACCTATGCAAAGTTATTCTGTCAGATTGTATACATGCAAGTTTCTACCTCTGTTTAGGACATTTTGTATACTGACATAACTTTTAGGATATATTTTCATATTGCATTATATATTATTCTTATCTCTGATCAAGATACTCAGACATTATTTACATTTTGAGGTTTACAGATTATTTAATATTCTGACATGGAGTCTTAGTCTTTAGGTTATACAGGTATTAAATACTATAGGTCAATAGTTGTTCTTGTTTGTTATATACATGGTCAGATTAATTAGGTTCTTTAGATACACAGAGATTGCATTCTACCTAGACAGGTAATCTTCAACCACTTCAAGGATCTGTAGAACATGACATTTAAATAACTTAGGGTTCTGTAGACATGAGACATGATTGCTCCTGACAGACTATTGAGCACCAAAGACACTCCACTCGGAGTTTGTTTTCTTCTAGGCACGACCGGCCTTTGGGCAAGGAACGGACAATGCCTCAACCACTGACAAAGTACGTGGTATCCGGACTGGATGAGCAGGACACAAGGGAAAGGACTGTCAAATCATGCCAAGAGAGGGTAAGATGGTTCTAAAAAATTCCCTGCCTCTAAAAATGGTCTGTCAGTTATGCTAGGCTTTAGCTAAAGCTGGTTGCTTCAACTTTGCAAATGAGACTCTGGGTGATTGCTTAGGTAGCCAATTGTCTCCATCATATACTGCTGGACTCAAGTAATATTATCTCCCTTCTCAGGACTTTGGTGGGATTGAAGATTAGATAGTCGTAGTTACCTTCCTCTTATGATTTAGCCAAGCCTATTTCCAATGCAAGACTTAGACCTGCATAAATGTTAGAATAAAATTATTATTAAAACATTTATTTATCTTGTGTTCCTTGCTTAATATTGTTTATGTTGTTTGTAATTTTATAATTGATATCTTTCCTAATGTAAATAGTTTTGTATTGGGTTTGGATTGCTCTTGTTTAGAAAAAAAGAGAAAGGTGATGGGGAGGCTTTGTTAACCAATTATTGTTCAAGAGGTGGGACCAAGTTAGGGTATGGCTTTCTGGGACCCAGAGAAAAATGGGTGCATGGTCCAGGTGCCCTCTCTCTGTGGTACCCTCATGGCATGGCTGAGCTTGGACTTCTCGTTCCTGTTTTGTGAGTTTTTTCCCTTATAATAAATAAAAATGTAATTGTTTATGTTCTAGGCAGCCTGGTTATTTCCCGAATCGAGCTAACTTCTACACTCTGCTATTATCACAGCTTAGACACAGAAACAGAAGCAGTGAAAAGCTGAGGAAGAGTCCCAGAGTCACAGAACTAGCTATGAGTAGGAGCAGGATCTAAAACCAGATGCTTCAATGATTCTCCAGTGCCCTAGCACATGCTATCCTCTGAGGCTTAGTTACAGTTACTATTGCTGGGCTGAAACACCATGGCCAAAAGCACCTTGGGAAGAAAGAGTGAGTTTATTTCCCTCATAGTTCCATATAACAGTTCATCATCAAATGCACTCAGGGTAGGAACTCAAGCAGGACAGGAACCTGGAGTCCAGAGCTGATGCAGAGACTGTGGAGGGGTACTGCTTACTGGCTTGTACAACCTGCTTTCTCACAGAACCCACGAACACCAGCTCAGGGATGGCACCACCCACAATGGGCTGGGACCTTCCCCCATCAATCATTAATAAAGAAAATTTCCTATAGCCAGATCCTATGGAGGCATTTTCTCAATTGAGGTTCCCTCCTCTCAGCTAACTCTGGCTTGTGTCAAGTTGACATAAAACTAGCCAATACACTCTTGTTAGGAAATACTTTACAAAGAAATTGATTTTCACGAGAGTAAGGAAATCTATTCCCTCACTTACAACTAAAAAAGAGAGAGATGCAGGGAGCCTCATGATCACCCAAAGATGGTTGGAGATATGACCAGAGGCACCAGCTCCTTCCTAGTATTATTTTCCTCAACCTCTGGCTCTACCTTAAGTGGAATCCCCTCCAAGTTGCAAGTTACAGTTAGTGGTCTTGAAGCTTTGTGCTTCTTGTTCAGGAAAAACAAGAAAATCTCAACAAGTGTGCCACATCCTGCAAATATACATCCCTGTATCCAGATTTACTGTATCAATTAAGGCAAATTAAGTCTTTGCGGCTGCAAGAGCCATCATGGCAAGTATACAGATCAGTGTTGGGGAATAGGCTTCTTGAGGCCTATCTAATGCTGGAGTCAAAGATGGGGTTTTCCAAAATCCAGGCTCTGGTACCCAGAACACAGTGGCCCTAGTATTTACGGTTGTGGTTGTATCTTTTCCCAAAGCAAACCCTCAATCCCTGGCTCCACTTTATGTGGAATACCCTCCAAATTGCAAGATACAATTAATGGTCTTGAAGCTTTGTGCTTCTTGTTCAGGAAAAAGAAGGAAATCTCAACAAGGGTGCCACATCCTGCAATATACATTTAGTTTTAGAAAATGGTTTAGTTACCGTTTTCTCGTCTGCTTGAATTCAATCAAAATAATAATCAGTGGGGAAAACAAAAAACACGCAGTAAAAAGCACTTGGGATCTAAACCAATCATACCCCCTTTACAACTGTTCAACAGCCTCCTGTAATGAAAGACATCACGGGAAAAGCACTTTGGACGCTGCCCTTCCCACTCTACATTAACAAGCTATTTATTCTATGGGGTTAGGAGGAGGAGACATAGACATATAGTGGTGGTGGTAGCAGGAACATCAGAAGGAGGAAGCAGCTGGTGACAAGGAGGACGGTACACACCTTATCATTTCTTTTAATCATTACAAGAAGGCAGTGTCCCTGCTTTATAAATGAGGGAACAGAGAAATGAGATTATTGGGCATTCATCCTAACTACATGCAATGGACAAAACTAGAGTTTAAACTCACATCTATATGACTCTATCATCTGGTTTTCCCCAACACTGCTCTGGACTTTCTTGGTCACTCCCCTGGCCTGTATTAGTATGACAGCTATTCCCATGCTATTGAATATTTAATAGTGTACCAAGAAACACTACAGGTATGTGCATATCTCAATTTACCCTGACAATAACCCTTATAGGCAGTTTATACCAAAAAAAAGTGTTTTAGTTATAGGTAGTTGAATCCTAAATCAAACTATTAAAGTCAAGCCGAGAGAAAAAAAGGAAGTTTATTTCACAGATGGCTATAAATGGGACAAAGGGATTTCAGGCACAGATTAAGGAGTGGGATAGAAGTTCAAAGAGTCAGGATAAACTATCATATTTAGCTTATGCCTTTCATTGCCCAGGAACAGAAAGAGTTCTATCAAACGTGTGAATGTTTTTACTCTAAGAGAATCCTCATGCTCAGATTGTTTGGGCTTCATCCTGGCTTTGTAGACTTCATCTGGAATATTCTTATTGATATATCTCATCCTTGTTTTCTACCTTTCTTTTCACTTTCCCAAATCTCTACAGACTCAAGGGAACCTTTGCTGAGTATTTACCTGGGCTGATGTCCCAGGTTCTGGGAATATAGATGAGGTCAAAATACAGTTATGACCTGCAAGGTGTCCCCAGTTAGGGTGAAGACAAGAGAGAAACTCAGACAGGAACAGCACCAAACATCTGTAACAGAGGACCACAAGGACTGTGAGGGAGCAAGCAGAGCACGACTCCCAGATCCTTTTCCCCATGTCAACATGATTCTTGTCCTCTCTGGTGGTGGTGAGTGAACTTTCCCTGAGCTGGAATCATTCACAGGATACAACCTCAAGAACGGAGGATGTAGGCTATACCTTCACGTGACCGGATGTGACCAAATGTCAGGTGCCAGGCAGATGGGGTGCTTAGTATCCACGTTAGTTATTTTTTCTCATCATTGCAACCCAAGCCCCAACAAAAACCACTTAAGTGAGGAAGAGTTTATTTCAGCACACACTATCAGATGGAACAGTCATCACCGTGAGAAAGCCTTGGTAGAGCCGTTTGCCCCATTAGCTGATGGCTGCCATTTCTCACATGTTGATAGGTCAGGAAATAGAAAGCTCTATACTAGAACCCAAGGTTAGCAAACATCAAAGTCCACTCCTAGTAATCTACTTCTGTGAGCCAAACCTCATGTCCCAAAATATTCATAATCTCCACAAAGAGCACTGCTGGGAACCAAATGTACTAATACATGAGTTTATGGGGGACATTTCAGATCCAAATCCTAACAGTGTCCTTTCATTCTAGGCTCCGAGGACCTGGATGCCAACCTGAGTGCAAGTCAGTAAGCAGCTCTCCTCTGTGGTTTCTGTTTCAGTTCCTGCCTTACCTTTCCGTCAATGATGGGCCACATCATAAATCAAATAAACTCTTGCCTCCTCAAAGGGATTGGGTCAGAGTGCTTTTTACAGCCAATCACAGCAAAGAAAGCAAACCAGAACACAAGGACATACCTACAACTGCTCCTTGCCATGAGACTAAATATTAATTACAGCCTTTGTCCCTTAAAAGGCCATCCTGCATTTATCTTTTCTTATTCAGGAATCAGAATCAGTTATATCCTGGAGCCCTCAATTTTCCAGACTCTCCATATTCTCTTTGATCTCTTCACAATGGACTTCTTTCCTGAGTTCAGTTCCCTTTTAGTCTTCATTGTGTGCAGTCCATAGCAACTCAGCTAGCTGAGTAACATTCTGTCTTACAACCTCTTTTTAGAGGCAAAAGTTCATTTAGCACATTGTCTGTTTCTACAGTGACTGCTGCTGACAATTTTATCAAGCAGATAGATATTCATTAATAAAAACTGCCATTTTTTAATCCCAACACTCAGAATTAATACCACAAAATTTAGATAACCACAGAGGCACTTCAGTTAAGTGTAGCACAAATTCTAATTGGTTTTAATAATAAAAACCCAGAGTCAGATATAGGGGTTAATACCGAAAAAAATAAGAGAAGCAGAGTAGCTAACCACTAGAGAGTTCTTACCTCTACCAACGGTCAGACCAAAAAGGCAAACCTGTCTATGAAACAAAAAATTGCCTTTCTCTACAAAGCCTCAGACTGAATCTCTATGAAGTTTCAGACTGCATGCTGCCCCTATGAAACCTCAGACTGCATCTGAGCTCCTGTCTCCTCTGGCCTTATATTCTCTCCACCCAGCCATATCCTGTCTCTACCTCTCTAGTTCTGGGATTAAAGGCATGTGATCCCAAGTGCTGGGTTTACTTTTGTGTGAACTCCGTTTCTCTTTTAAACAGATTCAATCTCTGTGCAGCCCAGGGTGGCCTTGAACTCACAGAGATTTCTCTGCCTCTGTCTCCTGAAAGCTGGGAGTAGAAATGTATGCAACCACTTCCTGCCCTCTATGGCTAACCAGCGGCTTAGCTCTGCACTCTGATCTTCAGGCAAGCTTTATTTGTTAGTTCACACACACACACACACGTCACTACAGTAAAGTCCCAACTGCTGCTTTGGTCAGTTTAGCCTATCTAACATTGTAATAAGAAACCCAAAATTATTACTAATAAGAGTTATTCCTTGTTGTTCTCAAGTTGGCTGTTATTTTCCAACATATCCTCTTCCCTTCAGATCTGTATTGTGCTATGAGGTGGCAGAGGAAGAAACAAAACCAAGAATTTACTTTTCTGTGCTATAATCTGGATGCTGAATATCCTCTAAAGGGTCATGAGCCCCTGGGCCCCAGGGAAGTGCTACTGAGAAGTGCTATGGATCTTTAGAATGCAGAGTTTCATGAAAGTTCTCAGGTCAATAGGAGGTGTGTTCTTACAGGACATTGTTGGGCCATGGTCTCTGCCTTATCTTGCTCTTTGGTTCGTGTGGTGAATAGGTTTTTTTCTACTGCACACTTGGAGGACTGTGTTTGTTGTGTTTTTCAGAGGACCACAACAATGGGTCATCTGATCCTGAACTGAAATCTCAAGAATTATACACAAAAGTAAGCCCTTTCTTCAAAAAATTCCCTTATGTCAGATATTTCATTGTAGTAACAACAACAAAAACTGGCAAATATTCTATGCTTGGAAATGGCAGGTGTCCTTCTAGTTATGTCTCATGGCCCAAAGTTATTCTCAATATCAAGACTAATAAAAATGGATGAAATAGATTGTCCTTCTCACAGAGAGGAGCTGTGGGGAATCCACCCAAAATGATGATGAGCAGATAGTTTGGAGATAATAATATAATCTCCCCAGCAGTGTTCTGGCAAACATTTAATAAGTGCCTTTCTGGGGGAAGAAAAGTCCTGACAGACAGCAATCATCAGTGTCCACTGTGGTTAATTTCCAGCTGCCAGTGTGATAAGCTGCAAAACTGGGAAGAAACGTGTGATCAGCTCTGATGAGCCGGTGTGAACAGATTACAGCACATTGCAGACGCCACCCAATTCTAAATTAGTCATTCACAAAACCTAAACTGGCCTGTACCTGTCCCCCCCCCACACACTATGCAGCACACCTCCAGTCTTGTTGCGGATGACAGCAAGGGAGGAGACTGTACGATTCCACATAAATCTGCCTCTTACTTGAGATGAGTAGGTGTAGCAGGGATGAACACTCCTCCGTCCAAATTCAGTTTTCCTGTGCTTTGCTACTTCTGTTTAAACTGGCACATTCAACCAGAGAGCAATGATGTGAGGATGAAATAAAAATAATCTTTTTGCCTCTATAAATAAGATTTAGCCCCAGGTTCCTCTTTTAGTAAGATGCTTATTAAGAACTTGGCTCTCCTCCAACAAAAATAAGGTAGGACTCGTTCAAAGACCTTTAATTCCAAATTATTCTTGGTAGGAGCTGCTTGATGAGGGTACGTCTCTATTTTTACATGTTTACAATTCTCCAGTGAAAATCTCACTTAAAACGTTCCTGAATTTGGAACCGTCTCTCACATGCCAGGACACTTTTTACATCGATAGGATTCATTCCTCTGAAGATGCTGGGAAAGTTGCTTACATGCTCTGAATTTTTGTTTCCCCATCTTGAGGGCAGGGTCCTAAGCCTACATCACAAAGACATTATGAAGCTTAAATACCTGACATGCATGTCATGTGTCAAAGTACCTTACGTGTAGTAGTTACTCAAAGAATCATCACCATTTGCAGCCGAGGACACTGGTTAGAGTTATGATTATTACTAGGGCACAAGACTAAAGGTTTTCAAGGAACTATTTAAATTAGAGTAAGTAAGGCATTACTCAATGGCCTCGGTAAATATGGCAGGCTATATAGGAAAAGAATAGCCGGCAGCTCCCCTAGAAATATGAATATTATTGTCATTTAACAAAACTGCTATTCATTAGTACATGATAGCTATTATCTGTAGTTTGGCTCCAATGACAAAGCCAGTACAAAGACTGCGTGCTCTCCTGAGATCAGAAGACCTCTATCGGATGGACCCTACATCTCATTCTTGGGCAGAAAAAAAAGCCCACTCAGCCATGTCACAGACATCTCTACTGCTTCTGTCTCAAAACATCAGGAAACATCTGTCGCCTGTATGCTCATGGATGATCAAGAAGGCCATGAAAACACAGGTGCCCAGTGTAACACTGCCCACTTCACAGTTTCCTATCACAGGGAGACATCAGAAAGAGTGGTGTGGGATTCCCCTCTGTATACTGTGATTACCATTAATGAATAAAGAAAACTGGCTTGGCCTGAGAGGATAGAAGAGAGCTAGGTGGGGAAAACTAAACTGAATGCTGGGAGGAAGAAGGCAGAGTCAGTGAAAAGCCACGTAGCCCCCCCTCCCACTCCAGCTCCAGCCAAATGGAACTTTACCCAGTAAGCCATAGCCACATAATGATACACAGATTACTAGAAATAGGTTAAATTAAAATGTAAGAGCTAACCGATAAGAAGTTAGAGCTAATAGGCCAAGCTGCAATTTAATTAATACAGTTTCTCTGTGATTATTTGGGGTCTGAGCTGCCAGGCGGCCAGGAAACGAACAATCGGTACCTCCCCCATAACAAAGGGGAACCCATCAGTTCCCTGGAGAAAGTCATTCGTTCTTCCTGAGTTGTTAGTGACAGACAAGATCATAATTTTAGGTCATTTATGCATCTTGACCTAGAAAATCATGATGGAGAATATATTAATACTAACGGTGATAACTGTGAAAATGGTGAGAGCTGCTCAGGCTGGTGGCCCGCTACTCTGTTGTGTGTGTGTGTTTGTAGATGTGGGTGGCTCTTAAGCATATACAGCATATTTGTTCTTCAGAGCTCTCTCTCATCCTTTGCAAACCATGCATCACCATCAGATGCAGCCATAATTTTTCAGAAGTAACACACACACACATACAGCAAGACTTGGAACTTGGAAGTGATGGATGAGGAGGCAGAAGCTTATTTAACAAGGTATTTCAAAATGAAGACTTACCGTTCCATGTATGAGCATCTTCACACACTTGGGGTGCAACTATAGTTATTTATTTGCTTTCCCCCATTAACTCATGGAGGAAAACCTTGCTATTATAACAACAACAGGAAGAATGAATCCACGCATTTTCAGTGATTTCTTGCTTGCCTATCATTCCAAATCTAAAGACTCTGGACTGAGAACAGCCTCCCCACAGCTCCAAGGATCCTTGGGGATCCAAACCTGATGGCCCTCTCTTCCCTGAATGATGGGTTGCTAGACTCATCCAATAAGGATTGTTTGTCCCAGTGTTCCCAGGAGACCCCTAGGCAAGCCAAATTGCCTTCCTGACACCTCTTTTGATACAGGTAGAAATAAATAGCATTACACTAAAACTTTATATTCACTAGCGCACCTTTCCAGATTGGATTGCTTGAAACAGATGAACCAAATGTCACCCTCAGGGTTTACAAGATGTCACTGAAATAAAGAGGATCTGCAAAAGCACTTTCGCATTATTACAACATGCCATAAAAGGGAAAGTTTTTGAAGGAATCAATTAAGTAGTTTTTCTATGATGTGTAATTGGTGTCCAGTACATTTGTTATTTTGCATTATGTCTAAATTGTAAAACTGCTGTTTTACAGAACAAACAAATTAATGATAATGATATCAATCTAATAAGCACCTTGAAATAGGCATATGTCTTTAAATGTCGGCTCGTGCAATAAAATTCATTTGGTGTTTACAAGGTGACAATTAGTGGGTATTCTGTAAATATCCCTATCATCAATGAATAATCACTTCAATTGCTGCCACAGAGAGCTATGGCCCTACTACATATGTTATTAAGGTAGAATACAGTAAACCCTGAGGATATGCTTCATGCAAACAGCTGCCTTGGTGTTCTGCCATGCATACCACTGCCTTATTTACATCCATCTAAAGGGACTGGGGGACTAGAGAGCCGATTCATAGGGTTCATAAACTGGACGGAATGAACTGACCGGCTAACATGGCAGATGTGGGCCCTCCTTTCACCACGTCTCCAGTGCCCTCATTCACCATATCACCACCATTCAAGTTTCTGCTGTGGCAAAGAGGTGAAGTTATCCCACAGGGGAGGGTGCCCTCCAGCCAAGGGTGTGCTTAAACCTTGCTGCAGTCCAGGCAGACTCCACCAACCTCTTGGCAGCCTTTAGGCAAGAGAGTCCCTCAAGACAGGAACCGAGTGCTCTTTCTTCTAATGAGGTAAACACACATATGGCAGCTTTAAGAATCAAGTTTTTCAGAGCTGCCTTTGAAACATCAAGACATAAGCCAGCTCGGATCTCTCTCTCTCTCTCTCTCTCTCTCTCTCTCTCTCTCTCTCTCTCTCTCTCTCTCTCTCTGTGTGTGTGTGTGTCTGTGTCTGTGTCTGTGTCTCTCTGTCTCTCTCTGTGTCTCTCTTTCTCTCTCTCTCTCATAAGCAGTAACATTGCAAACTGGAAAATGTTTTTAGAGCCTATGATAAAAAGAGGGAAAGGATAAAAAAAAAAGGAAGAAGGGATAGAGAGACAAAAAAGGAAAACTGGAAGAAAAGTCAAGAGGTAGGGGAGTTAATTAGCTGAGTCCTTCAGGTCCTTACAAGCTCCACTTCTATTTTCTAAAACTTTGTAATTTTGCTTATTAAGACAAGGTCTCATTACATAGCTCTGGCTGGCCCCAAACTCACAGAGAGCTGCCTACCTCTGTCTCCCAGTGCTGGGATTAAAGGCGTGCACCTCCATGCCTGGCCTGAAAACTATAATTTAAACCCAATTACAGATAAATGACTCTAAAGAGAGAAGGCATTTAGCTTGACTTGCACATATTCATCATGTGTAAAGCAATCACTTCTCTTCATGCTGGCAGGAGAGCAGGAATTTCTCTAACAACACGGAGAAAGCTTTCGGCTGTGACAAAACAGGCAAGAGAAAGAGGAAATGGGAAAGGGGTCATCATTACCACGACCAGTGCAGTACAGGGAGGCAGCAACACTGCATCGTACATGGAGGCCTGTTTCTAGAATCAAACCCAGCCTTTCCCGCAGTCAAGCAACACTATGGCCCAGTCACTTCCCCCTCTCATGGATTTCCCTATCTGCAGAATGAGGATAGCATTGCCTACTGCAGAAGGGTGATGGAGACTGAGCTACCCCACAGAAGTGTTTACTTCCTGTGGTGGTTTGGAAAATAGTCCGCAGTGGCCCATGGGAGGTGTGGCCTCCTTGGAGGAAGTGTGTTGCTGAGGATGGGCTTTGAGATTTCAGAAGCTCAAGTCAGGCCCAGGGACTGCTCTTCCTTCCTGCTGCCTCTGGATTCGGATGCAGAACTTTCACCATATCTGCCTATATGCTACCATGCATCCTGCCATGATGATATGACAATATGGGACTAAACCTCTCAACTGTAAGCAAACCACCCCAATGAAATGTTTTCCTCTATAAGAGCTGCTGTGTGGTCAGGCAATGGTGGCTCATGCCTTTATCCCAGCTCTCAGGAAGCAGAGGCAGACAGATCTCTGTGAGTTCAAGGCCAGCCTGGTCTACAGAGCAAGTTCCAGGACAGGCTACAAAGCCACAGAGAAATCTTGTCTCGAAAAAAACAAATAAATAAATAGATAGATTTAAAAAAAAAGAGTTGTTGTGGTCATAGCATCTAGTCACAGTAATAAGATACACGGCAGGCTTATAGTACTTAATTCTAACTCGTTCGTTCATGTGTTACCTGTTGATTACTCATCTAATACCAGACATAACTTGATGAAGAACAATACAATACTTTGTTTTTGTTTTACCCCCTTCACAAGGTTTGCCCGAGTTTGCATCTCTGTTCCTGTGATAAAACACCGAAACGAACAACCTGGAAGAGGAAAGGGCCTATTTCATCTTATACTTCCATATAAAGTCCATCACTGAGGAGGAACTCAGGGCAGAAACTCAAGGAGCAGAAGCAGGGACCATGGAGAAATACTGCCTACTAAATTGTTCCCTGTTATCTTGCTCAGTTTGCTTTCTTATACAATTCAGGGTCCAAGGGTGGAAACTAGCCACAGTGAGGCGGGTCCTCTCACATTTATTATTAATCAAGAAAATGCCACACATGCCCATAGGCCAATGTGTTGGGGGCAATTTCTCAACTGATATTCCATCTTCCTGGTTGTCTAGACAGTACAAGGTTCAATACATTCATTTATTCAATATACAATTATGAAATATGTATTATGTACCGAGTAGTCAGCTGGTACCAGAGGTGCACACACACATTCATGTACATGTCAAAGGTACATGCATGACGTGACCAAAGGCCCACAATCTCTACATTCTCATATTCTGGTACAGAGGAAAAGACCTAAAAATATAGGAGTTGTTTACAAAAGAAGTAACCCCAGAAGGACACCCCTTTATGCTGTGAATATGTTTTCATTACCATCGGTTAATAAAGAAGTTGCTTTGGCCTATGGCAGGGCAGAATATAGCTAGGCGGGAAATCAAAATGAGAGACAGGAAAGAAAGAAGGTGGAGTCCGGGAGACACCAACAGTTGCTGGAGGAGTACAATGCCAGATCATTACCCGCAAGTCACAGGGCATGTGATGATACACGGATTATTAGAAATGGGTTAATTTACATGTAGAGCTAGCCAGTAAAAAGCCTGAGCCATTGGCCAAACAATTACAACTAATCCTCTGAATGATTATTTTATAAGTAGCTGCAAGGACCAGCAAGCAGGAGAGAAACCGGTCCTGCAGGTCCGGATGGGACAGAGAAAAGACTTCCAGGTACACTTAAAAGTAACAGATAAGGTTACCCTGGTAGAGGGACGAGAGCAGAGATCACTAGGCAGGTGTTCTTTTTTTTGCAAAGAACATGATACATAGAAAAATCTGAATACTTTTAGCATCAATAGAACCAAACAACCCTTGCAGAAGGAGTGGAAGACATAGTTGTGAAAAACAGCCTCAAAAACCATACAAGAAGTTTAGCGAGTGAGTGAGTAGAAATCCTGAGGATGTTTGAGCTGGCTAATAATATGTGCTATTTTCAGCTTTGGAGTCTGGAGTACAAGCGCGATTTGGAACTGCACGGTCCCAAAGCAAGATAAAATAACCAGTTAGAAGATTTGGGTAGTCTCAAAGAAGGAAGAAGGCTCATTCATACATAACAATGAGCACTGACTGGGACAGGCGGTTCATGGTTGATCTCTACCACAGAAAGGAATACTTTTAGCAGACGCCAAGGACTGAATGGATATAGGAGAGACTGAGAACGACTCTGAGGCTAGGCTGTTGTGTGCTTGGCAGGTCCGAGAGCACAATGAGCAATAAGAGGACTCAGTTTAGGGAGGATTTATTAATAGAGCAAACAGCGTATCGATGGAACACAATTAGCAGACACAAGAATGCCACTGGGCTTCAGATCACTGTGCCAAATCAGATGCAGGGACAGGTGCTGCCAGACCAACATAAATAAACTCTGATTGATACGGGCATTTTCCCTTGCACATAGGTTCCTTCCAGGGAGCAGCACCACTCACAGACCCTGGGCGTTTTGCCTACAGTCTGTCTCACCCTTAACAACATCTACAAATCCCAGGCTACAGAAGCAGCTAATCCTCACCAGTCCCCTTGTTACTTGTTCTGCCCGGTAATTTGTGCTTCTGTCAGAACTTTTTTCTACTGCGGGGGGGGGGGGGTAACCTTGAAATCTCTGTTACTTTTCAGAGTAGTCCAAGATCTATTGGGCATCTTAACTTGTCATATGCCTTTGGTCAAGTCTGCTTCTAAGAACCTTATAGGTAGGGAGCCTAGCCAGTAGTTTGCTAGGGAGTTGCTTAAGTGGTGCTGTGTGTGGTATGAAGAACAGGCAGGATATAGCCACGTTGAACTGGACATCTGCCTTCCAGTGCAGTTTTATACGTGAAGGAGGAAGGCAAATGAGGTAAGTTTTTAAAAATGGGTATTAAGGGATGTACTGCACCATACATGGATGTTCGCAGTGACCCTTTTGCAGGTGGCAGAATACAAAGTCTGCGAGCAACTGTGTCCAAAGAAAGCTACTCTGGAAAAAGAGACTGATGCATTCCAACCGAGTCATTTCAGTAACCCTTAGGGAATTTGGAAAGGGTACATAAATACTACTACTCTTAGAAGGAAGTGGAAAACTCCAGAGTGTATCTGGGGAGCTTGGATAATGCTCTCTATCAAGGCTAGGTTTAGGTTTAGGGTTACAAGACAGACGCCTCAACTGTAGGAACGGCACTGCGATAGCCAAGCGACACTGGGAGGCAGAGTGTGATTAAGGGGTGACTTAGACGGTTTGCTAGGAGGTTTGAGGACTGAGGAGGTAACCAACCTACCTGAATTCTAAGGAACTTCTTTTCTCAGATCTGATAGGCCTGCACAATCGGAAGGCCTTCTTGCCTACCTAACCCACTAGAAAATGTTGGTTAACTGAATTATCTTTTACTTCATATACCAACTAGACATTTAAGGAGCACCTTTAAAGGAAGCTTACAGTAAATTTACAAACCTTGAGGAAATGGAGGAAAGGAGAATTTTGTTAATTTTGTGGGAGCAACGGAAGTGTCCCTCACCCCCCGCAAAGGAATCCTTAGCTGTCCAGCCCTTACATTCAGAATTCTAAACATGTGCGGGGACGAGAAGAGGTGAGATTATAAAGTGACCCTACAGTCACAGGGAAGATCTTAAAGCGGGAGGCTAGCTCCCCGCAATGCTTCATTCTCCTCTGCCTAAAGACAGGCTTCAGAGGCCACGCTAGAACTTGAAGGCTATCTCTGACAGGAATTGCCCTCCAAGGTCATTTAATGTCTTATTGGGAGTCTTGTGTCGCTCTGAGGGAAGGTGGTACATGCTTTTAATACCAGCAGGCACAGCTCTTGAGTTCCAGGCTAGCCTGGTCTACATTGCAAGTTTCAGGGCAGAGAGAGCTACATAGTGACACCCTGTCTCAAAAAACCCTTTGTCCCCATTGGCAAAATTCTTAAGTCGTGCACTCCAAAATGGCAGTTAGATGTTTAGTGTTTACGAGGCACCAGAGTCATTTCGCACGTTTTGTCCTAATGAACATCGAGCGACAGATTTTCCTAGCATCCCATTTTAGCAGGGACATTTAGTTCAGAGTGTTGAACTTGCATGCCCACGGTCACGCAGGGAAATGGAGCAGAAACAGACGATTCTAAAGTAGCCTCGCGGTCCCAGTTCCACACCCACTGACCTGTCCTGAGGTGGATGGAATTCCAGCCGCTCCCTCTCAACTACCTGAACAACCTCCTCCAACTCAGCCAACTCGGGCACACACGCCCCTTTCCCCAGGCAGGCGCAGTGACTGCGGGAGAATTTTCGCGCTCCCTCGGGATATTTTTCATACAGCCTAGCAACCCAGTGCGCCCGCCCCTAGATCCTCCTCTTCGGATTGGCCCAATTCCGGTGGGCGGGCGAGGAGAAGGAGGAGTTTCCAGGCAGCCCCGCTCCACCCAGCGGAGCACGCCGTGGGTGCGTGCGCACGCGCATTAAGTGAGCACGTGAGCCCCCGCCTCCTAACGTGCCGAGGAGGCGGGTACAGGAAGCGGGAAGAGAGGGGTGGAGGCTGCCGTTGCCATGGTAGTGACGTCAGGCGTCGGGAACGAACCCGGCCCCTTCTCACACGCGCGCGAGCGCGCGCGCACACACAACACACACACACACACTCACACACACAGCCATGCACACGCGCGCGCACGGGCCGCTCTCCTCAGACACACTGGAGGGAAAGGTCAAACTAAAGGCGAGCGAACGGAGGGAACGCAGTGAGCGGCGGCCGCGCAGCGCCGCACCGCGCCCCACGACTGACGCGGCCGAGCCGGCTTCCCCCGCGGCCGCCGCCCGCGCCCCTCGCCCGCGCGTGCTCGCGACCCCCCTCCCCGGCGGCTCCGGGCGCGCGCGGGCGGGAGGTGGACTCCGCGGGCGAGCGGGCGGGCGGGCCGGCGACGGGCGGCGGCCTCTCTCTCGTCGCGCGTCTCCCGGCCTCGCGCGGCCGGCCGGTGCGAGCGGCCAGGTGAGTGCGGCGGGCGCTGGGCGCGTGCGGGGCGAGGCGCGGCTGACAGGCGCTCGGCCGGCGGGGGGCGGCGCCGCCCCTCAGGCTGGGCAGCGCCTCGGCCCGCGGCCCTGGGGCAGGTGGGCCCCCGGGCGGCCGCAGCCTGGAGTCGCGGAGGCCACGGGAAGGACTCGGGACACTTCAGAAACTCCGGCCCGCGCTGAGCCGCCCGCCCCTCCGGCCCGGCCAAGTGCATTTCCCCGCCAAAGTCGCGCGCGGCCAGGACGCGGGGCTGGGGGGCCTCGCAGCTCAGAACTGGACCGGGACCGAGACCTGGGAACCCCGCCTGTAGGGGACCCGGCATGCCGGCCGGTGGTTGCCATGCCAGTGCTCAGTGTTTGTTTCTTCTGGTTATTTTAGGACAAATGGTTACCAAAAAGTTACTTGGGAGACAGGGAACTGCTTGAATTGTCATGAGTTCTTTTCCTGTGTGTGCAGGAAATAGGTTAATCTCTCCCTCGCTCACGCCGCCGCCAACTGATTCGTGCCGGTTGCACTTTAAAAATAAATTTTGCAAAAGCCCTGAAACACGGGAGCGCTTGTGTGAAGTTTCAGGTGACAGGCTCCACGTTCCCGGGAGGGAGAGAGAAGGACAGCGACGGACTTGGTGTCTAGCACCAGTCGTTGGTTCGGAGCTTTGGTGCCGGCCAAAGCGGAGTTAAGTTTTGGCTGACAAGGTTAAGTAATCACGTTGACCTAGTGCCACCCACCAGTGTACAGCCTCCCTCGGAGTAACTCCGTAGAATGTTCCAGCCCAGGTCTTTGCTGACTGTCGGTCGCCAACCCGGAGTTTCTGTTGATACCCCCCCCACCCCCGCTTCTTTTTTAGTTTAGCAGGATCATAACATCCGCGTGAATCCTGCCTCCTTATCAGACAGTAAAGCTAATTGTCTACGTGAACTGCTCTCCATGAAATCGCTTTGCGATTTCCAGGCACCGCTCCGACCTGCTGTGTCTTTATTTGGAAGTTTGGAAATTTCCAGGGTGCTGTGTTCAGATTGCTGGCGATCCCTCTTCCCCACAGCAGAAAGCAGTCCAGCAGGTGCCAGTGTTTTAAATTTTAAATCGAATCCGAGAAGACTCCCCAGTTTGTGAAAGGTGTAATGGTTGTCAGTGCAGGGACGCCCAGAAGGACACCAGAGCAATCTGTATATTTGATATCAGTTTGGAAGGCTTGGAAAATCCGAGTCTGAGTTTCACCCTGGCCGTTTCTGGTACGTGAATGCTTTCCCTGTTGATTTTGGATATTTGATTATTTATCACTTTCAAAAAGTTCTCTTGGCTGAGAACACTCACGCTGAAATTGAGTCCCTGTGGCATGGAGCCCAGTACTGGAGGTTCTCAGTGGAAGGGAAGGTTAGTTGGAGATCTTGTTCCTTATTCCTAAGCAGTCACTTTTGTACCTGTTCTTAATCTTGCTTCCACTGACCATTCCTGACAACGGATCTTATAGTTGGATTGTTAGTCATTGCAACACCTCAAAACAGTTGGTTTTTTCTGCCTTTTCCTAAAGGGAACTGTAGAAATGGGCAAATCAGCACTTACTCAGCATAACCCTTCACGTGGGTTTGTTGACCTTGCTGACATCACAGAGGTCATGTGTTTATGAAAATAAACAGGTCTTGGTCATTTTAATTTTGCTCCGCGTGGTAAGGACTCATGGGGAAGTAACTTGAGATATTCATGTCTCCATTTTTAAAAATTGTTTTATTGAGTATTTTATTGTGAACAGTGCCAAAAACAAAGTAACTCATTAACCCTTGTTATAAAGTACATTTATGTTTATACTCTAAAATCACTTAATTGTTTTTCATATTTGCTAGTGTTGCTTACATATTCTACTACACAGGTTTCAGGGGCTAACATTTTTAGAACTTGCTTTGAGGGGAAATAAGGAGAAAAATAGTCATGTTGGAATGAGGTGGGTTTGTGGCTTTTTGTTGTGTTTTGTTTCAGCTGCTCCTCCACTTTAATAAATTTGGTATTTTAAAGTTTAAAGTTACCAAACAGGTTAATTAGTGGTTAGTCCAATGAGAATTTTACAGAACAGGGTACCTTTAAATAGTACTTAGTAAATGTGGTTTGACTTAAGAAATTTCTTTGATGCACAATTTAGTGAGACACTTTTGGCATCTGTAGGGGCCTATGAATGTTTCTTTTGAACCGTGGCTGTCCCAGATTACCTGGGGACAAAGTTCAATCATTGTCCCATATATTCGTGCATCAATTAATGAGTGGAAAATTTGTCCTCTGATTTATGCTGTACCATTTAAGGAGTACATTGAAACCTAGTTAAAATGGTTTCATTATTGAGTAAAATTTTACCACAGATTTGATAGGAATCCCACCTTAGGTAGTTTAGTTACTGTAAACACCTTGTGGTCAGACTCTCACTAGGAGGTGGGTCCTGCAGCAGAAGCCAACAAGTGGTTATACCCAGACATCAGCAAAGTCAAAACAAGTAGATTTAGTCTAAGGTCTGCACACAGTAAAAATCGTAAAACCTTGAAATTTTCCCTGGGTACAGATTCTTCAGAATTAAAGGCTTGATTTTCCTAGGCCATTTTTAAATTTTTAGGGAGTGCTTTTTCTTTCTTTTTTCCTTTGTATTAGTGCCTTGCATTGGTCTGGAATGTACAACACCATAGGGAGTTTAATTCTGATATGATTTTACTTTGGTATCAAATGTAAAAATTTTTAAAAAGAACTAACCTGGCTAGATTTGACTTTCAGGTTTTATGTTGGGAAAAGCTGCAAGAGGAGGAAGTAGCCATAAACCACTCAAGGTAACACCATTTACCTTACACTGTGTGTTCTGGCATGGATGTGACACCTCTTCACTCTGCAATCTTAGAGAGCTCTTACCAGAAGGGAATTGAAGAGTAAACTAAATATAGGCTTGTGCTTTAAGAGCATTTAGTATCTTGTTTCTGTATATGCATCAGAAAGTAAATTCTTGTAATACTACATTTGAATCCTCAGCTCAACTTTGGGATACCAGGCACAGTTTTATTCCTTTTAGCATATTGAATATTATAAAGATTGAAGGTACAACTAGAATGAGACACCATTGTTTTTTTTTTATAAATACAGATTCTTAATTTCTCAGTTGAACAAGTGGTTAAAATGAAGATCGAAGAATATATGGTATTAAAAGAAATGTTTTCCCTTTTGTTAAAATCTCAGAGGACTATCTCAAAGGATAATTAATTTCAGAAAATAATGAGATAAAATATTACATTGAATTTATGATTAGTGAGAGCATTTTTTAATACAGGCAAATAAGGCAAGAATATTGCTTCCTTTAAAAAAAAAAAGTTTGTGCCAGGATGTGTGAGAATAGCAGTAATGATTAGAAATTTTAATTGGAAATTAAGACTGATTTATGTTTTCAATTAAATTATTTAATTCAGTGTCACTTTTTAAATGTCACATAATTTTTCAGCTTCCTAGTGTACTTTTCTAGAAAATGTAATGAAAGGTTCAAAAACAACTCATGTAACCTCAAATAGTTGAATAATACTTGCTAGGCTTCCTAAGGATAAAATGTTTTATATAAACCTGTGGGACAATCCTCTGTACAGAATTTTTTTTTAGTTTATGTTCTCCAAAAGTCTAACAGTTCAGAGGTATTGTCATGAGTATTTGTGTAAACTTGTTTTTTGTCCCCTAACAATTTTCTTTCACTAGTAAATGTTTATATTTCCAGAGTCCACTCCTCAGGTCATCCTGTCTATAATATTAGTAGAAAGTTCATTTGAAAAGAGCAATTTTTCTTTTGATTTTCTCCTAGTCATTCCCTCTGGAAGATGGTTTCAGTTTTAAGTATTTAATATAGTTTATTCTGAAGATATTCTAAATTGTAAGGTTATTGCAAGTTACACAAACCAAGGGAAAATACAAATTTATCTTCAGATAAATTTTGTCCGCGGAATCATTTTCAGAAGAGCTTAAAGGGATAGATTTTCTCTGAAACCTAGTTGAATATTTAGGGTGTGAAGCCTATATATCACTTTGTTTTTATTTTACATATGAGGGATTTTTGTATTCTGGTTCTGTGGTGCTGTTTTCAAAATATACTTGAGTTTGATTCATAAACAGAAACTTTTCCTAAAGAACAAATTATTTTGTCATTGATGATTATGTTAGTCCTCAGGCTTTTATATTTGTAGGAAGTAGAAAAGAGTAATTTATTAAGCTGTTTGCCTAAAATAGATAATTCCTTGGAACATTTCTTTTTACTACAGTGTAGAAAGTTATCTTTATTCCAAATAACTTTATAAAACTTATAAGGGAACCATTTTCTTTCTCTTCAAATTAGGGAGTCTGGAGTGTGCCCAGAAATGTTCTAGTTAGTCAATGCTAAGATATTTTTGTTATGATAACATTTATATTATTTCTGATTAAGGCTATGCGTCTCTCTCTCTCTCTGTCTGTCTCTCTCTGTGTGTAAGTTATATAAACTAAGACATTTGAGTAATACTTGCTAGACTCCCTAAGCATAAAATGTCTAATAAACCTGTGTGCCAGTCTTCTATATGGGATTTTGTAGTTTCTTTATAACCTACAGAAAATGGAACAGTTCAGAAATTACGTTTTAGTATAATACATTAATATTGTAATTGTTGGTCAGGTGATGTGCCAAAGGATTTAATTTATTCCCTGTGCTTCTGTCTTCTTTCACTGGCTGTGCACAGTAGCTGTTCGTCACATACTCCAGAAGAACTTTCAGCACATGATCCAGTAGTCTAGCATGCTTATTGTTTTATAAATGTTTTATCTGGAGGAAACAAATGCTAACTGGAGGCTTGTTCTGTAATTCTTATTATATGGTAAACATTGTTTTTTAATGTTTAATTATAGCCTATTATTTATAAAGTATGCGATTCTTTAAAAAAATCTTAGACTGTTTGCTTATTTTTCCCACAAATGTTAGTACTAGGAATGAGGGAAGTCAAGGGGAGAGAAAAAGTTAGTAGGGACTGTGTTAGATTGTCCCAATGAGTTTAATTGCTTTGATATAAAATGTTAAATGTGTCAGTGTCTATGTTTTCTCTGGGACTGTAACAGAACCTTCCTTACTATAGAGTAAATAATGGTGAATTGTTAGGCATAGGTTATCTTCAGGAAGTTTTAAATGTTATTGATAGGAATTACAAGAAAAATGAGAAGCATTTATTTCTTGTGTCAGTGACTGGTGGTTTTTTACTGATCATACTTAGAATTAGAAGTTTTGTAAGGTGAAAGAATAAATGCAAGCTATAGGTCTCTAGACATAAAATCATTGTTTATAAAAACTAGTTGACTAATCTTGAAAAGAACTTAGTAACTGTTATCATATTCTCTGGGTGGCACCAGTTTTGTGGGTGTAAAAACACTGGTATTTCCCCAACTTTGAACTCTCATTTTAAGATTAAAAACTGTCATCACCTAAATTGTAATGTTCACTCAAGTGAATAAAAGTACTAATAAGAAGTATGAGACTAATCTTTATTTTCTTTTTGTGTATTAAATTTTTTTCATTTATCTTAATGATACAGTGTTACATATTCTGTATATACCTAGTTCTGTAACTAATGAAAACTAGAATTCATTACTAGAATGATTCTTGGTACCTGAGAAGTTAGATTTCATAGAAGGCATGAAGTAAAGAAACCTAGATATTTGTTCTGCTCTTTGTTTTTTGTCTCCTAAAATTACACTGTGCTTTATAATGTATTTTTTAGTCTAACCATTGTGTTTCATTGTTAATAAGGCTTTTCCTTATCTAGCTCCTGTTTCACTTATCATCTCTTATTCACTGTTAAACTCTGCATTCTAGTCCTACATAAATTGTTTTCTACTCTCTGAAGGGGAAAAAAAGGCACCTATGCCTTTGCACATCAAATTGCCACCATCCACAGTTAGCCAGATTATCCTCTGATCCTTTGGAACTTTTTTATATATCTCTAGAAAAATTCTTAACATTTTATAACTGTGACTTCTCAAGAGGAGAGACCATCCAATATACCTTGTCTCCATACTATTTGATTTTCATTTAGTATTCAGATATCTATTCAGAATATCTATCAGATATCTATTCAGAATTTGAGGGTAGTGGAATTGCTTTAATGTATACTCATGTGAATAAAACATCCTACACATTGAGTCTGTGCAAAGGAATTTGCAAGTGTCTGGCATTATGCTAAACGTAAAGAAGGCAGTTACTTGTACTTACAAAGTCTAATAAAGCCAAGAGATATATTATTTGGAAAACATAGATTTGATTAAATGGTAGCGGTTTCTGAGCTGTCCTAGATTAGGTCATCTTATCTTGAAATTTGATTGTGAAAGCACTTCAATAATTCTATACTGGTTAGCTGCCTGTGAGATAGTTCTTCATATGTGATTAAAGCTAACAGGCTCGAAAGGGAATTCAAGTGTCAAGGTATATAATATCCACACGCATAATTCTTAAAAGGGGGCCCTGCAGCAATCTGTACAAATTCAAGTCTTCCCCTACTTATCATTAGCTATGTGATATGGGCAAGTTATTTATCATTTCTTCTCAATTGTAAAATGAAGATAAGAATATTAACTTTATTTGTGAAGAGTATGTATGAATTATTTCATGTTAAGCATGATATAAAGAATCATGCCATACAAGTTAAACCACAATCATTTTAAAGTAGTTCCCCATCCAAGGTTTTACATAGTTAGCTATAGTTTGAAAATATTAAATTGAAAACTCTAAAAATAGACACTCCATAAGTTTTAAGTTACATGCCATTCTGTAGCATAAAGTCTTGCACAGTCCCAAGTAGTGTGTGAATCATCCTTTCCTCCAGCCAGAGAATCTGTGCTGTCTCTGCTGCCTATTACAGTGTGTCTGTCCAGTCACCTGTCTACTGCTGCAGTACATTTACACTTACTCCATATTGTTACAGTCATGGTGTAATCTCTAATCACAGGATAAAAAAGAATAGTACAAACACAAAAAGATACTCTGTCAGACTACCTTCATAAAATTTTATTATCAAGTATTGCTATAATTATTAGTTTTTACCATTGATCTTTACTGTCACTAACCTATACATTAAACATCATTGGTATATATGCAGAGAGGATAACGTCGTATATATGAGATACATTCGTTTTATGTCGATATCCACTCAGAGTCTTGGAACATGCTCCTTGAATATAAGATATATGTATGGAGGGGCACGTACTACTGTTGTTACCTTGTCTTTAAACTGACTCCATTTTACCGGATCCAAAGCAAAGCTCTTCACTGACTTATTTCTCCCCCGTTTAGCAGACTATAGACTATTCCTGTTAGATGGATTGGCATAGAGGATTTGAAACTGTGTTGTCCTGTTTGCTGAAGCTTGACTTGTATAGTTCTTTGTAGAACCCACAGAAAGGATGGAAAAAAGTTGTGAGTGTAGGAAACAAGTTGTTTTGTTAATTACAATTTTTTTATGTAATATGTTTTGATCCTATTTCCTCCCTTCCCTCTATTCCCCCCAATCTTCCCACCAAACTTTGTATTTTTCTTTCTCATTCTCAAAAAAGCAAGAAAAACAAAAATCAAAACAAACTGAAAGAAAAGAAAATCAATAAGAAGGAATAGCAAAACAGAAGTGCACACATAGAAACAAAACCAAATCATGAACTCTGTGTTGTGTTGGTCAGCTGCTCCTGGGTACAAGTCCTTCCCTAGAGTGTGGTTGACCTATCCAGTGGCACTCCATTGGAAAAAAAATTGATTTTCCCTTTCCTAACAGAAATCAATTACAATAGCTTTTGGTTAGGGGTGGGAATTTGTGTCCCCTTCCCCTTCTTAGTGCTGGTATCTTGCAGTGACAAGTTCTTAAATAAGTTTGACTGCATACCAAGTAGGTCCTAACTTTCAGAAGGCAGTAGAACATGAGTAAATAGCTTCTCAAATTTTCCTTTTTTTTCTGTTTTGACTTGGACTTTTTTGTTGTTGTTGTTGTTCCAGAAAAAAATATAGGCACATTCAGTTTTATAAGTGAGAAAACTGAGTTTTGAAAAGAACTTTTTTAAGGATTTGTACTTGTAGTGGAATAAAGCAGGTAGGGCATTAATAATTTTTCAGGAGTGGATTCTGTAATATCCTGATAGATATTCACATTTTGGATACAAATTAAAAAGAATATTTAGCTTTTTTATGTGTGTGTGTATGTGTGCTAGCTAAGTGTGTTGAAAATAAGGTACCCGGTCTTTATGCCTTGTTCATGGCCTACCAGAGACGAATATATAGAAAATATATAGGAATTTACAAGCTGAGAATGAGACTAGAAGGTGTTAGAATTTAAATAGTATAAGAAGACAAAAGTACCAGTGAGTGGTAAGGTTTTTAATGACAGTGACATGCTGTGTAATAGTTTATCATAAGAATTTTTAATGCTTATGCAAATTGATCGCTGCGTTAATACAGTCTTGTGGTTTGAATAAATTTTTAATGTCAGCACTTTTTCTCAGTGGTCATTTTGAGCCTTTGCTGTCAGTGAAAGACGTTAGATCATACTAAGGGAAAAAACACATCTAGAATAAATAAAATTTTGACTAAACCCATTTCCTCTGTAAAATTCAAGATACTGTTTGTGTTTAATGTTATCTAGCCTTAAAATTTCCTTTTCCTTCAATAGCATGCCTGTGCATGTTTGTAAGGCCAGACAGTTTTGTGGTTTACTTCTTAGCTCAGTTCTTGTTCCTTGCTACTGCTATTCTTGTTTGTGTTTAATTGGAAAAGACCCATACTGTTTAGAAATTTTGCAGTGCCTCAAGTAGGATCTAACATGGGTGTAGTCTCCTTAGTAGCAGTTCTGAGCTTCCTTGCTTTGAGGTTTCTAAGTGGTAGTGGTTGCATCTCATTGAGAACTAATTCCCCTCTAACTTTCACTTACTGGTCCTTAACAAACTGGCGCTATGTATTTGAAACTTTATACACAGTAAATATGAAGAGTATTTGAAAATAAATGTTACATCCTACTTGAGGGTTTTGGTGGTAGTGTTTTTTGGTTTTTTGTTTTGTTTTGCCAAACTAAGTGGGGGGAGTCCCTAATTTTCAGGCTTCATGGACATGGCATAGTTTACAGACCTTCCCCCATTGACATTTCTCAACTCATGACAAAGTCTTTTTGTTACTGTACCTCTTAAAATACAGATGCCAAAACTGAACTGACTACTTTAGATGTGGTATGACTTATTACAGAATACAATGAAACTATTATTTGGCTCTTGTACTTGTGTGAATGCAGCTTGAAATTTGCATTACATTTTTTGGCAGCAGTGTTACCCTTTGATCATATTGAGCTTATGGTCAGCTAAAATGTTGCCTCTTCATGTGAGCTGCTTTAATCTAATTTTTCTCTATTTCACTTGTCAGTTAATACTTTGAAAGTATAGGATATTTCATATGTTATTATAAAAGTCTACCTGAATTTTTTTTTTATTAAGCTTCCTCCAATTTGACTGCCTGAAGACATCAACTGACTTTGTGTAAACCAACACATTATCCATGGTGCTTTTCACATGCTGGTTTACTTTCTTAATGTTGACAAGTCAGAAAAAAAAAATACTTTGTGTTAAGTTAACCTTTGGTAGGTGTAGTACTTTATCATAGTCTGTTTGATTTTAGGTCTTAATCGCCTCTCATCACAGATCATTCATCCAATGTGAATTTAATGCAGCCATAAAATGTGTTAGAAACTGGCAAATCTGGTGCACCAGTGGACAACACAAGTTGCCCTTATTTGTGGTGTTTATGGCCATGTTCAAGCACGTTTTTTAGCTTGTAATTCTGCCAGTGGCCCTTGCCCACTCTTGTCCTGGAACCATCATGCCTTAGCTAAGGTTTGGACATGGGATGTTGGAGCAGAGCTGAAGCCAGTCCTTAACAGAAAAAAAAAAAGTTTTATGAGAAATTAGTATTTGTGTTCAAAGGCATTATGATTTAGGAGTCAGTTGTTGCTGTATTAAGCCTAGATAGTGTGGTGCTGATACCATTCAAGGGTCAAGAGCCATCACTGATACTAGGCACTGTCCAAAAGAGCAAGCAGTCTTGGAAGGTGCCATAAGTTTTCGTGGATTGTTGGGAAGTAAGGAAGAGGAGTGTGTATTATGAAAGGTTCTTTGAATTAGAGGACCTTTCTTGACTTGGAGTCTTGCTTCGAGTATGGATGATAGAGTATGTTTTGAAGCCTGGGTCTGTAGTCAGCAACTCACTATCAGAACCTCTTAGAACCCAAAAAATCTTTAGACATGTTTCTATGTCCTCATTCAAATCACCTTTAAAAACAAATTTGTTTCTTAATTTCTTAAATTTTGTGTGTGCATATTGCCTGTCTCTGTATATGCATATGCACCAGGTGGATGCAGTGCTTGCAGAGGCAAGAGGGGGAGTAGGGTGCCCTGGGATTAGAGTTACAGACCGTTGTGAAATATCATGTGGGCATTAGTTGTCAAACCCTGATCCTCTGGGAGAGCAGCCAGTGCTCTACTGAGCCATCCCTCCAGCCCGTCAGAACAAGTATTTAACAGGATATGCTGATCCAAAATGGTTATTAAAGTATGCTTCATAAACCTGAGGTCCGAAGTCACCATATAAAATAGTAATCTATCAAGTTGAACTGTTTATGTAGTGTGTCTAGAAATTTTGAAGTACTAATATTCATTTTACTCATGTTTTTCAAATTTCCCATTGTGGTGTCTATTTGTGCACCTTACTTTGCCTTTGATCTTTCAAAGACAAACTAGTTTGGATTTCTATAAAGAATCTGTTTCCTTAACCTGAGAAGTGAGGAAGAAAACACTTGGCTAGGGGTCAGAGGAGATTGTGTTTGGTTTTTTGGTTTGGTTTGGTTTGGATTGAGACAAGGTCTCACTATGTAGCCTTTGCTGGCCTGGAACTTGCTGCATGAACCAGGCTGACCTTGAACTAATAGAGATGTACCTGTCTCTGCCTCATGAGGGCTAGGATTCTGAGATTAAAGATGTATTCCACTACTACTGTGCCTGGCGTTTTTTAGGAGAGTTTTTTTTAAAGCCTTTAAAACAATGACATGAAATTTTATATAACTACTCATTGTCCTGGCCTCTAACATTCATCACATTATCAAAAAGAATCATAAGCCTCTGGGAGACCTCTAGTCCTGACACAAAGTGAGCCTAAATGCAGACAAGGATGTGGAAAGTGCCTGTGCTTAAGAATAGGGGAGTTGGGAATGGAAAGAAGCTAGGAAGCCTACAACCAGGGGAAATAAATACCAAAAAAAGCTAGTTTCTTGTTACTCAGGTTGTTATGTTTTATTTTAATCTGTGAATTCTAAGCACCTTTTTTGGTGGGGAGGTGGGGTTGAGACAGGGTTTCTCTGAAGCTTTGGGGCCTGTCCTGGAACTAACTCTGTTGCTCCAATTCACAGAGATCTGCCTCCCAAGTACTGGGATTAAAGGTGTGTGCCACCACTGCCCAGCTTCGGCACTTCTTTCTCATTCCTTGGAAATGATCAAATCTGTACACGTATTTTTTCCTTGATCTGCTTGGTAGTATGAATGAGGTGTTTCCCCATATGGTCAAACAGATACTTGGTCCACAGTTGGTAATAGTTTTGAGGAGGCTTATATGGCCTCACTGAAGGACATATTCACTTGGGGCAGACTTTAAGGTTTAAAGCCTCTTACTTTCTCCAGTTCATTCTCACTGTTCCTGATGCCATGCTTGGTTCTTGCTGCCATACTTCTTCTCTGTTATGGTGATGGACTCTTTGCTCTCTGGAACTGGAAACGCAAAATAAACCCTGTCTTCTAAAAGATGACTTGGTTGTGGTGTTTCTCTTTGTAGCAGTCCTGGCTGTTCTGGAACTTGCTTGGTAGACCAGGCTGGCCTCAAACTCACTGAGATCCACGTGACTCTGCTTCCCAAGTGCTGGGATTAAAGGCATGCACCACCACTGCCCGACTTTCTTTCTTGTACTATTGTTTGTTGGTTTTGTTTTGAGGTAAGGTCTCACTCCATAGCCCAGGCAGTTTTGAAACTATTTTATACTCTAGGCTGACCTCAGATTCACAGCAGTCCTATTCACTCAGCCTCCTAAATGCTGGAATTATAGACATGAACCACTACATACATCTTCAGGTCTGTTTTTCTTTAAACAACTTTATTAACATTTAAACATTATACAGTAAACTGTATGAATTGAAAAGTAAGATTTGATAAGCTTTGACATGTTTACACCCGTGAAACCACCATCAGATTCAAGATACTGAACATATCTCACTCCCACATTTTCTGGTCCTCATTTAAATCCTCGCCTATTTCCTAGGCAACCACTCTTGGTTTTCTTTCACTTTGCATTTATTTGTATGTCTTGGCATAAACTACACTTTCTTCTTTTGTGCTAACTTATTTATGCATCATGATTATTTTGAGATTTATTCATGCTGTATTTCTTCATGTATCAGTGGTTGTTTCTTTATTGCTAAGTAGTATTCTGTTGTAGGTATGGTAATAGTTTGTTTTTCAAAGAAAGTGAACATAAAACTAAAAGCATAAAGAGAATCATAAACTGGTAACTAGATTTATCAACATTAAAAAACTCTACTCATTTCAAGAGACACTATCTTCTAAGAAATAATGTATATCCATTCAACTGCTGATAGACTTGTGGGTTTTCTAATTGTTGACTTTCAAAAGTAAAGATTACATGACATCTGTGAATGTGTTTTTGTATGTATATGAGCTCATGCTTTGGAGTACAATGGCTAATTCGTTTGATAAATATAAGTTTACCTCAAGAAAGTTTGGTATCTTTTCATGCTTATTTTCCATTCTATATCTTCTATGAAGCATCTGTTTGAATTATTTATACATTTTTTAAAATTATTGGTTTGTTCCCTTAAGTTTTGAAGATTCTTCCTATGGTCTAATCATATAATATATTTGACTTACAGGTATTTTTTGTTAGTCTATCATTTGTGTCTTCCTACTCATTCTCCCCACCCCTGCCTGTGTGTATATAATAACTATTTGTGTGTACCCAAACACACACAAAGGTGACTGCAGAGACCTGAAGTTACAGGTGGTTGTTAGCTGTCCAACAAAGGTCTAAGAACTGTACTGTGGGAAGAACAGTACTTGCTCTAAACCACTGAGCCATTTCTCTAGCTCATTATTTCTTAGCAGAAATTGTCTCTTGAAAGAGTAGGGGTTTTTTAATGTTGATAAATCTCATTACCGGTTTATGATTCTGTGGATCATGCCTTAGTGTTATATCTACTTTTTCCCTCTAGTACAAGATCACAAAAGTTTTAGACTTATATGTAGGTCAGTGATACATTTGGGGCTAAGTTTTGTATATAGGAAAAAAAATGGAAAAAAAGATATTGTTACAGTAACATTTGTCACTTTTTGGAAACCAGACTCTTTTACATTAACTTGCCTTTACATATTTGTCAACAATCAGTTGTCTACAGTTCTGTTTTCAGATCCTATTCTGTCCAGTTGAAGTGTTCGTTGATTTTGATTCCTGTATTACATGATTGTAGTGACAAAAGCTTTATACTTAGTGTTTAATATAAAAATGAGTGTTGGTGTTATACAGTATTAATTACTTTGATTCTTTTTAAAAACTCTTTTTGCGGGGGCTGGAGAGATGGCTCAGAGGTTAAGAGCACCGGCTGCTCTTCCAGAGGTTCTGAGTTCAATTCCCAGCAACCACACTGTGGCTCACAGCCATCTGTAATGAGATCCTGCAGTCAGACATGCAGACAGAACACTGTATACATAGTGAAGAAATAAATCTTTAAAAAAAAAAACTCTTTTTGCTAGTCTAGATTCTTTATATTTGATAAGTTTTCAGATGCATTTTCAGATTTTTGTTTTTGTTTTGATTACTGAGAAGTGAGGCGTGGAGACTCATGCCTTTAATTCCACCACTGGGGAGGCCTAAGGTAGAAGAGCAGTAGTTTGAGGATAGCCTGGGCTACATAGCATATTCTAGATAAAACTCTGAAATGAAACTCTGTCTTAAGGGGGAATAAACGGCCAATAGAGATTTTGAGTAGGTATCTATCAGATCTATAGGTCACTTTGAAAGTAATGAACATCTTAAGTATAATGAGCCTCTGACTTACGAACTTGGTGTAAGCACTCTATTCGGGGCTATCTTAATTTCTCTTAGCTCTTTCACTATTCTTTTTTCATCCTATATTAGGACTATTCTCTTTATTTTCAATATACTTTCCTTAAAAAAAAAAAGTAACTTCTTTTTTAAAAGGTCCAGATGTTATTTAACCTGTCATTTTTCATGTTTGTTGAGACTGATAGAAGTTGCAGGTTCGTTGTTTTAAGAATCTAGTCTTGTCTGAGTCATCTTTCCTGTTATTTTTTCAATACAAGATTATTATAATTTTAAAATATTTTACAAATTTAAAATGTAGGTGATTTGGAGCTTAAATAACTTGGCTGGCTTATGTGCTCTTACCTAAATAGAAAATGTTAAAAATGTTGAAAAATATCTAAGTTCATATTTTAAGTATTACTTTTATTCTATCCTCTTCCTTCAATCAAGTCACATAATACTTTTGAGTGCTAGTTTATCAAGTAAAATAATACCAATTTTATGGAGCCACAATGAAGTGGATTGAAAGGAAATTTTATAAAGAGCCTAGAATAGTGATGTTATATGAGTACAGTTTTCACTTTATTTGTTGTTTCAGTCAACAAATGAGTGCCTGTTACTGTCCTAGATTACATGAGTAAAAATGTCAGGCAATCATCCTGCTTTCATCGATCTTTTATCCTAGCATGTTGTGACGGAGTCATTCAGAAAATATGGAATGAAATAAACTATATCATTTTTGATTGTGAAAAGTAAGGAATCAAAGAGGGAGCTTTGGGAAAGAATCAGTGGAGTAGGTACCCTCTTGAATGTGTGTCATCAGGGCAGAGAATAGGTAAGATGAAAGTAGAAACTTCAGAATTTATTGGGCCCTGCGTGGCAAGTGATATGTAAAACTAACCTCTAGAGTAGGGAAACTAGGCAAACTGAAAGAATTTTTTCAAAAACCTTAAGAATACTAATAAAGTACAGTAGTCAGAGGGGTCTATTGAGCCACAGTGAGAAGACAGGATTGCATTCTTAATGCTGAAGACATGGCAATGTCGTGATTGTAGGTAGATGTTACTGTGTATTGCCAGGGACTTTTGGAAATGGCAACCTAACAGTGAGACATCAGCAAGCTCATTGAATTCAGTAGGGTGAATTTCTAGTAGTTTAGGAAACATTAGAGCACTGGTTCTCAACCTGTGGGTCATGACCCCTTTGGGGTCGAACAACCCTTTCACAGGGGTTACATATCAGATATCCTGCATGTCTGATCTTTGAGTTGTGATTCCTAACAGTAACAAAATTACAGTTATGAAGTAGGAGCAAAAATAATTTTATGGTTGGGGGTCACCATAACATGAGGAGCTAGCTGTATTAAAGGGTCTCAGCATTAGAAAGGGAGCAAAAGATTGATTTTTCCTGACCCAAAAGCCCAGCTAGACTCTAGGAAAACCGTGTCTGGGCTATCTAGAGAAAAGACCTTCTACTTTGCTTAAATTTATTAGGAATTATTATGTACTTCTATGTGACTTCCAATATTTGTGGCTTTGCCTTTTGAAGTTCTTATGCCAGTCCACCAGCTGAATAAATAAGTATATAGCTTTGGTTTCTTATAGAAGCATAGTAACTAATCATGTGGAGGCAGTGGTCTTCAGTAAATATGTACAAGCATTGGTTATTGGTACATGATTCGATTATAGAATATTGAAATTACTGAGCTGAATTGAACCTTGAAAATTAGTCTTTCTTTTATAGATGAAAGAATTTTGATCCAAAGAGAGTAACATTGACAAAAACATGGACTTGGTTTGGGGTATCTTCTTAGCTGTCAGGTAAAGAGATTTTTGAGAAAAATATGGAGCCAGGAGCATCCATTTGCTATGTCTGCTGCATTTTTTTTTTTTTTTGGTATTGGTCTTCTGTTTCACACCTATACTATTTTTGCTTTTTTTGTACTTAAGACATTAGGTTAAGTCATACAGCCACACAATTAGTGTCAAAACAGATAAGTAAATGTAAGTTAAATACTGTGATAAAGACAAGCTTTGATTGTGGTAGAAACATGTCTGTTAAGAAGCTTTAATACCTTTTCCCTCATAGATTTGAATGTCCTTAGACTGTCTTCAGTGATATATTACATTGCCTTGTCTATTTGGACCTAATTGTATTGTCATCATGTCCCCCCACCCACACCCCCGCAATAGGCTATAGCTAAACACCCTAGTTTGAAACCCTTGAATCAGGCTTGGTGAGTTAATCTGTATCTAAACAATACTTGTCTGTACAACCACTGTGATGGCAGCATGTATTATTTTAAATAAAAACCCAGTTAGAAGCCAGCAGGTGTAGCTAAGTGGTAGAGCAGTTGAATAGCATGCATAAGCCTATGGAATTCATCCCTAACACAGGTGCATGCGTGCACACACACATACACGCACAGGTGGGGGTGGGGTGGAGTGGAGACTATGCCACTGAACTATCTCCCCAACCTTCCTTATTCTTTTAAATGGGGTTTCACTTAGTTGTCCAGGCTGGTTTTGAACTTGTAATCTGCCTGCCTCAGCCTCCCAAGTAGCTAAGATTATAGGCACATGTCTCCACATCCAGCTAATTCTCTGTTTTTAAGATAATTTCAAAAGGAAACTGAGGAGCAGTAATCTTTTTGCTTGTTAATTTGTGCTGCTTAACTTTATGGCATGCCTGATCCTGAAAGAACCAGCATATGAAGTTCACTGTTGGTTTGTATTCAGAATCTTAAGACTCCAGAAATGCATTCAGGAAACAAATGATAAAAGAATACTAATGTAATTAGGGAGAAACCATAGCTTCCTTTTAAGCCTCTCTTTCAAGGGCTTATAATTTTCTATAAAACTTGCATTATCTCATGGAAAGGTATATTTTAGTTTAGCTCTTAATTCTGTTTTATAAAGTTTGAATTGAAAGGAAAGATACTTTTTGTCTTTCACACATATTTCTACTTTTTAGAACTCATTTCTGTACCCCAGAGCCTACCTTTGTTTAAACACTATCTTTTATCTACAAAAGACTGTCTGAATTTATGTATCCATACGATAAAAATCTGTAAATATGGCATACATTGTTGAGAATGTAAGTTGATTCCTGACAACTGTATTACATCTGTACAAAATATTAGATGACAGTCATTTTTGACAGTCTAATGTGGCAGGTGATCTGACATTATCCTTCTCTGGGGTCATGTGAGGATGAAGATATTCATTTTTGTCTCTCTCCTGGGTCTTACGAAGAAGAAAACTAGAATTTTAGAAATTTAAATGAGAAAATTGGACCCAAATTATGAGTGTGGCTGCTTCCCTCCTTTATTTCATGAAGATGAAGGAATGGAACTGTGAATGTCCTTTTTTCACAAGGACAAATAAGGTATCCAAAGATAGGACTTTAGTGCGTTTAAGGTACCTTTAGCTGTGTTACACTCGACACTACCTGGTCATTGAACAGCTCCCTGCAATAATTAATCATCCTTCTCAGCTAACAGTACAGATAGCGTAGCAGTGGTAGTGCAAGAGCAGACTCTGGAACCAGGCCCTGTGTGTGGTCTGTGGACAGGTTGCTTTTATTTACCAAAATAATGTTGAAATAGGAGTGGCGGAGCTGCGTCCACAGCACCCCAGCCGCCTGCTAGCTTATGCCCGAAATAACAACACACAAACTGTATTCATTTCATCACTGCTTGGCCCATTTCTATCTAGCCTCTTCTAGGCTAATTCTCGCACCTGGACTAGCCCATTTCTAATAATGTGTGTAAGCACCCCAAGGTGCGCTTACCGGGAAGATTCTAGCCTACGTCCATCCTGGGTCGGAGCTTCATCGCGTGTGTCTCTGAGAGCAGAGCTATTGGGAGAGCGGAGCATGGTGTCTCTGCTCCAGAGAGCAGAGCTGTCGAGTCTGAGCTCACTTCCTCTTCCTCCCAGCATCCTATTCTGTTTACTCCTCCTACAGGGCAAGCAGTTTCTTTATTTAATTAACCAATGACCTTGCTCCATCATTTCCCCTTTTTCTGTTTAAACAAAAAAGGAAGGCTTTAACTTTAACATAGCAAAATTACATATAACAAAAGTTATCAAGTAAAAATTACAATAATCTATATCATAACTAAAGAAAACTATAACTATAGCTAACTATTCTTAACTCCATCAAAGAGTCCAGAAAGATACAATATTACCTAAGCAAACAAGAAATAAGCAACTTTCAAGCTCTAGAAATGACAGAGACATCTCGCTGCCTGGACAGTCACCCAATGTTCCTCTGTACCGTTGGGGCATCCATCTTCGGCCTACAGGCCCATAGTTTCCAGCAGACATTTCCACAAAGCAGGAAATTTCAAAGTCAGTTCAGTCATTATCAGTTATGTCCTGCAGAATGTCTTACAGTCTCCTTCATGAATCAGGAACCCCGAAAGATCAAAATAATGATACAATTCCTATGTCATAGTGTTGCCATGGAGATTGAGTAAGTTCATATATACAAAGCTCGCAAGCCTTATGTAAGGGATAGTCTTTTTTTATAGGTATGCATCTGTGATACCTTTCAGGTTGCTCATTATAATGAAGTTTTCATAAAGAATTTGGCGTTTGAACTAGATCTTTTTAAAAGACTTTAAAAGGTGAGATAGAATTCAAAATTGTAAGAGTCACATAAACAAAGTTAGAATGATTTTTCTTTCCATTTGTTATATACTAGCCATTTACCTGTCACTGCGCTTAACATTTTCTTAGTCAGTTCTGGCAATAGTCCAGTTAGATGGGTCCTTTAAATGGGGTTTTATAAATGGGAAAGGAGTTACAAAAAATAGTCATTTCCCCAAAGTCCCAGAGTTAAAATTTTGGCCTAGTTCTGTCAAATTGTAAAACTCAGGTTCTTAATTACTACTTATAGAATACTGCCTTCTAAAGAGCAGACTGTAGAAGATCATCCCATCAAAAGAGTTAGAATATTCACATCGTAACTTGAGAGTCTCTGATTGTGGCTTTGGTAGTCATTTTAGGAAGCCAAGAGAGACATATAACACAGACCTGCCTTTTCTGAAAACATTGTTTCCTTGTCATTCTTGTCAGCATGAGTGCTTGTTTTTCTGAACTGGAATAGGGGTATTTTGGTTATTGAAGTTTGTACTATTTTTCTTGCTAGAAATGATACAAATTTTCTAGCAGTATGCTGGTTGACACAGTAGACTTCCAAGTGTTCACATCTTTGTGCTGCATGGAATTGATTCTATGTGAGTGAGTGCCTTTGCAGCTCCCTACATCAGAGAGATGTCTCAAGTTTTGCTTCCAGTCTTCAAGTTTCATGGTTTCATGTTTGTGAGGTTTGTTTAAAATGTACTTGGGATAGTCTTCATTCTGTTACTGTTTATTCCTTCCATCCTGTAGCTACTTGAATTATTGTCTTTCTTTTTTTAGACTACTAGTAAATTCGTAATTACTTACTTATTTTGCCCCCATTCAAATACCATCCTAGCCTTAGAAGATTTTAAAAAAAAAAAAAATCTTTCCCCATGTTCTACCTCCTTCCAGTAGTTTGGTGACAGTTAATCCTCCCTGCCACAGTGCCTTACTTCCCTTTCTGTAATGTCATTATTTCTGATAGTTCTAGAAGTTGCAAAGTTGTGAGTCAAAAGGCCAGCATCTGGTAAAAGTTTGTAGTGCATCATTGATGGCAGAGCAAAAGAACAGATGTCCAGCCCTTTGTAAGCAGATGGATAGTGGACAGCATATAATGAGGAGAAGGCATGAGTTGATACTGTATCAGGAATACTTCCCCACATGATCTACCCACTTCCTGTATATTAACATTATTCCATTCATTAAGGAAGATCCTGTTATCTGTCACCTCTACCTGTCAACACTACCTCTACTTGTTTTCAACATTGTACAAAAGAAATTGTAGCAAATGTATAGTGTATAGCTATGTGTTTTGACAAACTGATTTTGTGAAAACCTCCAGTTAATTACACAGCGGAACTGTTTCGTGTTTATTTTTGGTTTGACTTGCATTGCTATTTTTGTAAAATACTGGTAAACAGAAAAGGTGCTAATGCTGACACCAAGAAGGACAGTGCACTATTAGTTGGGGAAATTCAAGGCCCCCAAACAGTGAAGGCCATCACCACTGCTCTTGGTTGCCTGCCAAAAATAAATAAGACCCTATTACTGAAAGACACCACATACTTTGGTCATAGAAGATAGAGAAATCAGTCTGGAACTTCGCTGGAAGCTTCCTGCTTGCTAGCTTCATAGTGCTGGAAACTGCACAGACCACTGGGGACAAATTGTCATCAGCATTCTTACTCAGCTCTGAACCTTGTGTGCAACAATACCAACCACCCAGGCAAGATGAGCCTTCTTATTTAATAGTGGCAAATCTGTTAAGAGATTAACCAGTTGCTTTCTGATTGGATTTGATTGATACCTATTCCACAGGAGAGAATTCGCATATGTTGCTGTAAACGTGGTCAAAAGACCATGTTTGGAAGGTCCTACAGGGGAAGCTACTGCTATTGTGCTAAATGGACATGAAATGCACTTCAAAATATCTTCTAAATAATTGTTCATCTCCATCAGATAGTGCTACTTGTAAGCTTTGTTCAAATAAACTTCTTTTTACACTTTACAAAGGTAGAACTGTGACAGAATTCCTTCATGACTCTAAATAAAAGATTGTCTGATATTTTTTTAAATTGATTCAAAAAACCTGAACTAAGGATGGAGGGAGAAGTTGTTTAAAGAGAGTTTTAATAGTGGCCCATTGCTCCTTGGTGTTGAGTGTCCCCACTCAGATACTAGGTGCTTACCATGACCTAACTGTTTATTCCTAAATTAAATCTGGAAAGTTTCAATTGCTGGGTAACTTTCTGAATAGTCTTCATTGTAAATAACCGCTGAATTTTTTTAAATATTTGTCTTCAAAAATAGTGATCAAATTGTATCCTTCAAGATCAAATGCACTTCCCTCATTATTTCTGTAATAATAGAATTATGTGTAATCTGTGAATGAAGAATTATTTCAGAGAACATTCAATATTATCGCAGGGCAGTTTCAGTGGTTGGAGTCTCACTCCATGGTACCTTGGCTTGTTGGGTGTTTAATCCCATGTGCTGTGGATGTTTGTGTATGACTGGATATCCATTTCTTGGAAATCACTGTGATTTCTTGTAAACATAATTGCCTTAATGGGCTTTAATTTTTTCAAGTTATATATGTCTCAGATTAAAGTTAATTTATAAAATACAAATTTACTGCTCTCACTTAAGCTTTTCTCTTTCAGCAAATAGAAAAAGCAAAGTGTTTCAGTGTTGCTTTGTAAGCAAAGTCAACCAAGGTGGGTGCTGTTTCTTTTCTTACCACTTGCATTCCTAACCTAGTTCAGCTGAGGATAAGGAGGAAAATGTTAGACTCTTTCTCAGCATTGATCTACTGCCAGTAAAACCGTTGTATTTATTACCATCTAAATTAGGGCAGTTTTGTTAATGAGACTTGTCGCTTTTAATAATACTATCTGGGAAAACTAAGGTGTATGGTTGCTTTAATCTTTAGATTATTATTTATTATTAATTTTGAAATTCTGTGTTCATTGAGAAGAAAATCCATATTTACATCTAATAGAAAAACGCATCCTCATGTGGAATAACATAGATAAGCGTGTAATGAATCTCTTCTGATTAAATAATTCAAGGGAAATTGTTATCTTCTCTTGTTAATTAGTATTGTTTATTATTTGTCTCTTTTTTTCTCAAGATGTCACAGTTGTCATTCATCTCTGCAGATCTGAAAGTCATTAGCAGAAACAGTGACTGGCCATTTGCTCTGTTCCTCGGTTAGCTTGCTGCCAGGAAGTCTGTGTCTGTAAACATCCCCGACTGGAAGCTGTAAGCCACAGCCAAGCTTTCAGTCAGATGTTTGCTGCTACCGGCTCTTCCCATGCATCTTTGTAGACAGTCCGGACTAAGGATTGGAGCTAAGGAGGCTGTGAAGTGCATGGGGTCACATCAGAAACCTTGAAGGCCACTCATTTACTGCTTACTTACACTGGCAGCTTCTAATTTGGGGACTGATTGAACGTGCTTCTGCTGGGCCTGAGAAGATTTGTTTAAAACAATTTTTAATTCCTATTTCTGCCCTGTCAGTAAAAGTATATTCTTTATAACCTTTCCAGATAGGCTAGAGTTTAGCTTCCCAGCAGTTCTGAAAACCAACTTTCTCCCCTATAAATTCTGTAGCGGTTATTCATCTCTACCACCCAGCAGTCTACCATCCAGGAGTTTCGGTTTCCCCTGTGCTGAAGAGATTTATATGTAAACTTTTGCTTCCTCCTACTTGTTCTCTTTACCCTTCGTGGTGTTACTAATCTTAATCAGAATGTTCTTCTCAAAATCTGCACGATTCAAACCACTAAACCCCTACAACATTTGCTAATGGTTCTGTATGTCTTTGTGGATTAAGTAAAGCTTCTTTGATTGTTTCAAGTTATTGCGTGGCTCCTAGTTGCCTTGAAAATAGTTGTATTTTATTTCCTTTTTTTGTTTCTCCCCAAGTACTAAATAATCTAGGCCTTCTAACATAGATGACAATCAATGTGAATCAATGTACTTTCTTAACACATTGGGGTTTTTGTTTGGTTGGGTGGGATTTTTTTTAAGTTTTAAATGTTTTCTCTTATTTTTGTTTGAATTACTGAGAGTTTCTAGTCCTATTAAAAATTATCTCTTAAGGGTATTACCTCTTCTTTGTTTATTTGAGAGAGGGTCTTACTACTTAGTCCTGGTTGCCCTGTAACTCTTAGAGAGTCACCAGCCTCTGTCTGCCTGATTAGTGCTAGCATTAAAGGTGCACACCATTACATTTAGCAGGCATTGATATTTTGTCATCATTAATAACTCGATTAGGTTCAGTATAGTCTTAAAATAAAAGGTACAGTTTCTGACAATCTAATTTACTTCTCTTAATAGCTTTTCTGGAGATATGGATATTATGTCTTTATAATTCCATGTTATATACCTTATGCATCAATATATATATATATTGATAACAGCACTCTAATAGTTATTTTATCACAACAGTATGCTATTTACATTTATTTGTTTATTGGTGCTGGAGATTAAACAGTGTTCTTGAATATGCTAAGCAAGGGGCCTACCACTGAATGTCACCTCCAGTTTTTATTACAGATCTGTTTAAGTACTGCTGTGTTAGAAAGGTAGGGTGCAAGACTAATTTGAGAGAAGGGCTTAGTTGTTTCAGACATATATGGGCTTTCTTCTTGTACTTAAAGGCTTAATGATTAGCATGTATGTAACATCACTTAAGAAAGAAACATTGCTAGGCGCTCACAAAATGTTCCTTGCCAGGAGTAGAGTGTGATGTGTTCATTGGTAATAGAATTATTTTGTTTGGCCAGGTGGCAGTGGTTATTTTTCATAAAAACTTGATGTATAGCTTTAAAATCCCAATGGGGGAGTGGATAAAAACTACATGGTTTACTAATTTGCAGATGATTTGAGTTTGAAGTGCTTTTTAAAATGGTAAGTCAAATTTAGCTTTAAAAGGGGTGGCCATTCTTCAGAAAGCTGCCATCCTCTGGTTGCCTAGTCTAGTTATTCCTGGATGCTTCAGGGTTAATGACATTCTGTTATGAACATTTGTTGTATGTTATTCTGCCCTAGTAAAGGAAAATCAGAGACCATGTCACCTTGAATCCTTAATGTCCTTGGTTCTGTGTATTTAAGCACAGTCTTTTAGTCATTTGCACATGACTTATTTATTTTTTTAACTTTAAAGAACTATAAACTTCTAGTTGGCCTGTAAGGTTGACAGTTGATTTTTGAACCATAAAAGTTGGTTTGTCTTTATTTTCCAGTAAACTTAGAACAATTTGTTTTCTCAGCCTTTAACTTAGGTTTTCAGGGGGGAAATGTATAAATTTTGGCAGTTTAGAAATCTCAGATATCCCTTTACTATTTAAGTTTGTTCATATATTTGTTTAAGTAGTTCTCAGCCATTCTGCAAATGATTTTATCTCTCAGTGAATGCTTTAGGAATTACTTGTCAGCAAACAACTACGAAAGTTATATCAAGTCTGAGTACAGTGTACAAATCCTGTTTAGAAAATGTTCATAGAAATAAACATTTTTGGTTGAGTCCTAATTGTCTCTATGGTTCCAAGTCCCTTCTATGCACAACCATATTATTGGCATGATTGAGAAAGGATCATAAACCTCTAACCCACAATGTCTCCCTTGTTGCATTAGCATGTTCCAGCTTGGATTCTTCTTTTGTTACAACTTCATTCATTGGATTAATGTGAACACATCGTTCAAGTTGATTTTGTCCTCATTATATGGATCACTGTGCCTATTCTTTTTTTCAACAGATTCTATAAAATTGTCTGAGCGTCGAGTAAAAACCCGAGTGTAAACACAGTAAAGAGTTCACAAGTCCCTCTCTAAGCCAAGTTTCAGTTCATGTAAACATCCTACACTCAGCTGTCATACATGAGTTGGCTGGGATGTGGATGTTTACGTCAGCTGTCTTGGAGTATCCACCACTTAATGTATTGATACAGGACTTAACTGGGATTACAGGAGTATACCACCATGCCCAACTAAAGGCCACTTATTGTAAATTCTATTTACATTGAGGTATTCTATAAATATTTTCTGTATTGTTTCAAATAGATACTTATCTTATTATAGATAATTCCAATATTTTGACTTAAAGGTAGTTTGAATCTTATATATCACTGTAATTTAATGCTAATATTAGTCCTAAAGCCTAGCTTCTGACTCTCCTGCCACTTATCAGCTGTGATAATTAAGAAAAGTATTGATTTTCCTGGGTCTCTTTGCCTTAGTCTGCTGAATTACATCATAGTATATGACAGGATTATTGAGATGAAGTAAGTTAATGTCAGTTAAGTGTTCTTGATATAGGACAGTTATTATTGTTACTATTTTAAAACTCCTTGTGCCACGTGTTTCTAAACACTGTAAAGGTGGAGAAGCTAACACATGACCAGTGTATGGTCTGAAAGCTAGTTCCATATTTATACCTTTCTCAAAAATACTTACTTTTTATAGTTTTGGTTTTCAGTTCTATGAATTCAGCCTTTCAATATTTGGTGACACATCCACATTCTCCATAGGTAAAAAAGCAACCAAAACAGAAACCACAGAACTACATAAAAGATACTGCAGCAGCTAAGCATGTGTCTGCAAGCTTCTGCTGGGCCTATGTCCAGACTTATTCACATTTAATGTTTCTTTTGTGGAAATTATCTACACTTTAGTGAGAAAACCATAATTAAACTAAGATGTTAAGCCTGCATAATGGTGCAGTCCTTTTGTCTCAGCACTGCTAAGCAGACAGAGGCAGCAGACAGATCTCTGTGAGTTCAAGCCAGCCTGGACTACTTAGTAAGCTCCAGGCCTGCCAAGGCTGCATAGTGAGACCCTGTCTCAAACAACAGCCAAACCAAAACAAAAATAAAATAGAAACTTGTTCATTGAAGTAAGTCTTTTTATCTAGCTTTTTGTTGTTAAATATACCTAAATATTTTATTTGCTATTAAGAGGAAGCTGGTTATGCTTTGAAAAACCTCAGACTTTTATGTTTATTTGAACTTTGTTGAATGCTTACAGTATTTTATAATTTATATATACTTTAACAAAAATTAAAATGAATAACAAGGGGATATAATCTAATAGTAGCTTTATAAAATGTCTTTATCAAATTAGGCATATTTAGGAATTTAGCATCAATTTACCTTTAAACTTTATAGAAGCAACTTTTATCTGTATCAGATATGAAAAAAATGTTAAACACACACTTAACAGTTTATACTACCAATGACCTACAGGTTGGAGTTTTCACCCTATTTATTCTTTGTTCTCTTGTTTAATGATCGATCATATATTTATATCTTGACTTATACTTCCTTGTCTTTTATGTGTGTATATATATATGTATATATATGTATATAAATACATTTTTTGCTCGTGTGGACCATCAGTTTGACCTCACTTTGACAGGCCATACATTAAACAATAAATGTGTCTAAATTAAAATTTTGCTCTTATTGAATGCAGTGAAACATCCCAGATATACTAAGCTGATAACTCACATCCTTAAAAAAAAAAAAAAAACCCAACACACTTTCAAAGCATAAAAAAAAGTTTTCCATTGAATATGTTTATCAATCTTAAATGTTATAAAATTTAAATAAATGTTAAAATACCTCCATTTTCTTCCTTGTTTACTATATTGCATTCAGTTGTATTGATAGCGAACATAATATAAAATTGAATTCCATCCAATAACTGTAAGATATTTTCTGCAATTAAGTTTGAAGATTTTTTTTAATCTCTTCAGTGATTATTTCCTAGACATTTGACACACACATATGTCTATTTTTTTCCCGTTTATTTTGGCTTTCCCATTTCAATTCCTAATAGAAGAAACTATGGTGGTAATGTCTCCTGTGAACTTCAGTGATGGCTGTTTATAGTGAGGTAATCTATGATATGTAACAGTTTATCTTTTCTATTTTTAGTTTTTAAAAAAGTTTTTTCCACTGATAAGTCTGAAAGAATTTACATAGTAAAATAGTATGCAAAAATATAAAAGAGTAACTGTGTGACCTCTTTTCACTGTTTAAACTTCATGTTGAAAGCTTTGTTTTGAATAGAAATACTATTTCAAAGTTTAACATTCAAATGAAAGATACTTTTATTTTTAAATTTTAATTCTTCATAAAGCTGCCAGTGTATGATGAATCCAAGAGCAGTTTCATATTTAAGATTTTATTATGTTTATATACCAGGTTATTTTATAATGTTCATAATGTCCTTTAATTTTATGAAAAAAGAACAAGTCTCGAGTATTTTGTGATTTCATTAGGCTAAAAAAAACTATTCTGTGTATCAGCATCTTAGCTGGAGAACCTGTTCAGCTGCTTTTCTATCTGGAGATTGTCCGTGTACAGTCATAACTAGTTGCAAAGTTTTTACTTGAGTTCTTATTTCAGAATGGTTCTTTGAAGAATGTTCAGCATTTGTCCTTCCTGTCCAAAAGTATTTGGGTCGTTTTTCTTTTTGAAGTAGCTTGAAAAAGTTCTAGTGTCACTTGCTCTCTCTCTGCAGTTTTCTTAAGAACTTGTAATTCCTCTAGGTGAAGGTGAGCTAGTACTTTAGTAATGATACTTTTGAAATTCTAGCTGTTTGGGGGCTTGTTTGTTTTCTAAAAGTAAAATGCCTAAACATTTATAGTTGCCTTTATACATTCCAATAATTTGGGCATTAGGAGAAACATTCCTCACCCTACAATCAGTGATTTTCAACTTGCGGGTCAAATGGTCATTTCACAGGATAAGATATCCTGTATATCATATATTGATATTATAATTCATAACTAGCAAAATTATAGTTATGAAGTAGGAACAAAAATAATTTTATGGTTGGGGATCTGGTAGTTTGAAAGAAAATGACCCCAAAGGAAGTGACACTATTAGGAGCTGTGTCCTTGTTGAAGGAAGTGCGCCATTGTGGGGGTGGGCTTTGAGGTAGGTCCCTTTGCTCAAGCTTCTTTCAGTGTGACTGTCAGTTGACTTCCTGTTGGTCTGGAAGATGTAGGGCTCTCAGATATTCTAGCACCACATTTATCTGTATGCTTTCATGCTCCCTGTCATGATGATTATGGACTGAACCTCTGAAACTGCAGGAAATGTTGTAAGGACAGAGAACTACTAAATTTGCCACCTTCCAGGAGCCTTGACATATTTAACCACTGGGAGTTCATCAAAACCCTGTCCTACTGAGTTTGTAAAGACTCCCTTACACAGGGTTTGATTAACTACATCATTGGTCACTGGTGTTCCTGGAAGTTGGTTTATAGACTGAAAAATCTCTAATCATACCTTAGGTTTTCTGGTAACTGCCCATCCTGAAGCTATCTAGAAGCTCTGGGCACCAGTCAACTTGCGAGCATAGGGAGTCACTCATTACTGAAGAGGTGGTCAGGGTTTTTAAATAGGTATGAATACTTATTTCCATGTTAAAAAACACATTTGGGAATTAGTCCCCTGATCTAATCTGGGTTCCATTTTGCACAAATGGTGTGTCTGAAAACTCAGTTTAAATAATTACAGGAGACAGCAGTGTTCTCTTTATGCCTCTGCAGTTGAGTCACTGAAAACTTGAGAAATGGTATGGGAAAGCTTGGAAGCCATTAGAGTCTTTAGTGATTTCCCTTTCTTTATGAGATGTAGATGTGGGAAAACAATGACTCCTGGCTCAAAATCAACCATTAGATGCTTTTATTTCATGGTTATGGAATATACACATTTCTTGCAGAAGTTTTATTCAAATTATTTCTTAATTACTGTGTTTTCAAGAAACTTCTTAAAATCCTATACATGATACTTACAGACTTTATATCCTTTTGCTAAATAAACACTTTCTTCCCATCTTGTTTTGTGTTTTTATTTTGATCTGTGTTGGAGCCCATGGATGTGGCTCTGTTCCACTTTGACCAAAGGTCAGACAGTCCAGGCCTATTCTTTGCTCCTTCAAGGTTATGACAGCAGGTTTGGCCCAGAGTATGACTGCCTACAGGATACTTGGCCTAAGGTATGGTCACTGCATGTCCTTCCTAAACAACAGAATACTTAACTTGGGATATAGTTACTTGATGTTTCATGTATTGAAGAGGTTATTAACTTGGTTCCTTGTTTGTATCATGGTAAAGTAGTCTTGCTCTTCCCCCCTTTTGGATTGGGGTATATAAAGCATATGAAAAATAAACAGGCAAATTCAGTGTTCACTGGGTTGCCCTCATGACTCTATTCTGTGTCTCTATTTCTTTTGTATCTCTGTTTTGTCTGCCTAATCCACACACCCCTACCCTGGATCATACAAACCCTGGTGAGGCTCAACCCCGGCAGATCTGTTTTTCCAGCGATCAGAGCTGTTGAATTAGGCTACCAAATCCCCAAATAGGTTGAACGGGGAAGATTTTTTTTTTAAACCCTGGCATAGAGTTGCTAAGCTGTTTTTGGTTGTTACTATCAATATATCTAAGAAAGATACAAGAGGGAGAAAGCTTACTGCTCCTGTCACACAAAGGCAGTCTTCAGAACACCCCCCCCCCTTGCTTTGTCTCATTCGCCACAGCTGTGTCATACGACTGTCTACTGGTTGTAATGAAGACCAAGAAACATAATTCTTTTGTTAGACACTTAGCAGCTTGGTCTGTGTTTTGCAGCTTAGAAAATTTCCTGGAAGAGAAAAGTTTCAAGGTAAGTGGCTATTTGGTGAGATGCATCTGGCACTCGCATGGGATTGGTGTTTAGGAGCATGGTGTGGCCAACTAAATGAATAGATTATCTGACCAACACGGTCCCATAGCTCCAGATTCAGATGTCAGGTAAGTACACAACCAATTACAGAAAAGGAAAGGGAAATTCCACCTTCTGAAGTGAAAATTACACTCACCCTGGGGCATGAAATTTTCTGGCTGTGCGCTTTGGGAGTTTAACCACAAGTGATGGGGGATGGCAAGAAAACCGAATTAACCACGCTAAAGTCCATGGAGGTTGTAGCCTCACGAGGATGAGTATAGAGTTCTACACAGTCCAAGAGGACTTTAAAACTTAGGGAACATTGGTAATAATTCTGTGTGAGAGGGACCCTTGGTGGTGGGTGAGAGCCCACAGCTTCCTGACTGGGTGCAGTGCAACTAGCTGTGGCCTCAAGCTCCTTCCACTATGATGCCCTTACCATGAGAGACTGCACCAGCATAAAAACTTCCTAAAATTGCTTTGTTCAGGTAGCTTATCACAGCAACAAGGAAAGAAAGAAATATAAAGAAGTTTTTCTCTAAAAGTAGGAAATGTCAGGGCTGGTCTGATGGCTTAATGAGTTAAACTGGTACACCAGCCTGAGAACATGAGTCCCATCCTCCAAACACCTGAAGGTAGAAAATGGACTCCACAGAGTTGCCTTCTGCTCTTCATGGCATTCGTGTCCACTCACATTTTTCATGTATGCACACAAACATACACAGAAAGATTTGACAATCTGAGATAAAAGAAGTGAGCCCAGGCATCGAAATAAAAAGTTTATCATTTAAATGTATTTAATTCAACGTAGCTTAGAAGTTATGATTATGCTTATGTCAACTTAGAAGTTGTAATGATTGTGCTAAAACTCTCAGTTGCTCAAACTGGATTTCTTAAGACTAAAAATAGCCCTTAGTAAGTGGCCCAAAGTCATGTGGAATTCTTGTCTTAATTGAAGACACCTTTCTACCAGAAGTACTTTAGTGTTAATAAGCTTAGTTATTTGACCTGCAGAAACTTAGAAAGTGATCTTCAGAGTGGAAAGAAGTAAGCATATACCACAAAAGGTAGGTATAGAGTAAGGGACTAGAAGCTACAGATCTGATTAGGAAAGGAAAACGGATAATTATGGATAGATGGCGTGACCAAGAATCAGAGACTAGATGTATTAGGGACCTAGAATAAAACCAAATACTACTGGACTAAAAAAACAATAGTAATAAACTGACTAAATATTCTGCTATACTCATAGGTCAGTGCCTCACACTCAGCCATCAACAGAGAGGCTTCTTTCTGAAGATGGAAACAAAACACGGGGACCCACAGTCAAACACTATGCAGAGAGTGAGAAACTTTGGAATATTCAACCCTAAATGGGTTATCTCCATCAAATCCTTCCCCTCAGAGTTCAGGAAACCCTGCAAAAGAGGAGGTAGGAAAAAAAAAAAGAGCCAGAGGAGACCAAAAAAGCAAGGCCCGGTAAATCAACATGATTAAAGCTCATGAACTTTGAGATACTAGAGCAGAATGCACAGGGCTTGCATGGGTCTACACCAGATACTCTATATTTGTATTTTGAATTCCAGCTTGGTTTTTTTATGGAGTTCCTGGGTATGTGAATGAGCGGGTCTCTGAGTCTTATGCCTTCTCTTGGACTCTTCTGTCTTGTCCACCTCCAATGTGATGGTTTGCTGTAGGAATTCCTACAGCCAGTAGCCTTTAAGTTATCCACCCACTTGGGCATTGCCTGATGTGGGAGTGTCATATATCAATCTGTTGATTTCATTGGTTAAGTTATAATAAACCAGCTGCTTGGCCTCATGGCTTGGAACATAGATGGGAGGAGTAAACAGAATAGAATTCTGGGCGGAAGAGGAAGTGAAGTCAGACTCTGCTCTGCTCCCAGAGAGACCCGACAGCTCTGCTGGAGCAGAGACGCCATGCTCAGCTCTCCCAGGCAGATGCACGCAATGAAGCTCCTCCAACCCCGGATGGATGTAGGCTAGAATCTTCCCGGTAAGCGCACCTTGGGGTGCTTACACACATTATTAGAAATGGGCTAGTCCAGGTGCGAGAATTAACCTGTAAGGGTTAGAGTTCATGGGCCAAGCAGTTCTTAAATGAATACAGTTTGTGTGTTGTTATTTCGGGCATGAGCTAGCCAAGCGGCCGGGGTGTTGGGGACGCAACCCTGCCGCCGCTTCCTATTTCAACAATTGCCTCTCATACTATATATACCGATGTAAAGCACACGGCAACCTATCTCTTCCAGCAGTGAATTTGGTTCCTGTTCCCCGTCATGCGGGGGACTGTAATCTATTAGTCTATGCCTAAATAAATTATACTCTATTATACTCAATTCTGAGCTAGTGTGGGATTTCGTTTAAGGATCCATCATCTTCTGGCATCCCACATGGATTCAAACTCCACATTTACCAGGTGGACCTGCTTAAAGGCCTACTGGTTCACAGCCCAGAAAGTCACACCCCTACCTGCCTGGCTTGTTTTCACCTAAGTGGTTTTTTGCAAAGCCTCTGCTACAGTGAAAAAGTTTCCCAAGCTCACACTCACACACTGCTGCATGGCAACATGCACAGCTTCCAGTTGTACTCCCAGCTCCTGAGTTCTGGACTTCTTGCTCTGTGTATAGAATTGATTTAATTGCTTTTAATTTGTCAAGCAAAGCATACTTTTCGGTATTTAACCAACATTAAGGTGAAAAAAAACAAAGTGGCTCAGGACTGTTCTTGGCACCAGGTTGTACTGCTAGTCATGACTGCAATCATGACACCTACAGGACAATAAAGATTATTACATGTAAAATAAATTACTGGACCTCATAGCAAGTAATAAATCAATAAACTTGAAAGTTATATAATGGCAGACAACATTACCATTGAAATTTTAGTAACTTTTTTGCTAATACTATGGATTGTATTGTGCAAGGCTTATATGGTTATTGTGATACATCGATTTATTGGATATTGGGACTCAGGTTTTTTCTTCATATTATACCCTTAAGAAAGAATGAGACACTTTTATAAATGATAGTCTTTATAGACTTAATAATGAACAGTTATATGACAAGATTAATACCATTAAAAATCAAAAGTTACCTGAAAAATTAAAACTATTCAAAAGGATAACATTAATTTTACAGTCAAAATTGAATCTATGTCAAAGAATGCTGAGAAATTACCTGAAAGAATTCATATTGTTGAATTAGATAATCAAAATTTGTTAAAAAGTTATAATAGGTTAACAGAGTATCACTCCAGGAAGGCAATCTGCATGCTATCTAAATAATGTCCAAGGATGAGGTGTTATATTTAAAAGAAAAAATTCAGACCTTGGACTCACATGTGCAGAATGAGAACCAGAGGCTAGATACCTCAGTGAAATCACTAAGTATATACAGGCCAGGAGATTCAGGCTTTACAAAAGACAATAGTAAAAAGATTTGGAATGATTGAGGAAATTATTGGAGCTGATGAGCAGGTAAAGAAGATACAAGGACAGGATTTAACATTTCCAGTAGCTGTCAGAAATGACTTACCAAGGGTTTTAGCTTCCTATCCTATAATCTACTCTGACAAAGTGTCAGGTTCTAAAGGATCCAAAGAAGGTAGATGGATACCTATAGGAATGAATGATCTAAAAGAAATTAATCAAGCAATAGTAACTTAGAGATTGCGTTTTGTTCAGGAGATGGTAGACATGGGCTTCTAGCATTAAGGCAATGCCACAGGACTGGCTTGAGTTAGTTTCAGCAGTCCTGGATAACAGGCCTCAACTTATGTTGGAAATGATACTTAAAATTTTCCTAAATATATAATTTACCATTGCATGGATGACATGTTGCTATCTGATTCAAACATACTTTAGAAAGAATGTTTGAAGAAGTAAAGTTTTGCTAAAATGGGGATTACAAATTGCTCCTGAAAAAAATACAGAGAAGAGATTCTAGCAATTACCTAGGTTATAAAATAGGTTTACAGGAAATTAGAACACAAAAGGTACAAATTAGGAGAGACCTATTGGGGACTCTGAATGACTTTCAAAGATTTTTAGGAGACATTTCCAATGTATAACCAGCTGTTGGGATAACACCTGATCTAATAGTTTATTTAAACAAAACCTTAGATGGTAACAAAGATTTAAATAGTCCCAGAGAATTAACAGCAGAAACAAAAATATAAATTGATTTTTGTTGAAGAAAAATTACAGGAGGCACATGTGAATAGGGTGAATCCAAACCTTAATTGCATTTTAGTCATATTGCCTTCAGAATTTCCCCTACAGGAAATTTAATGTAAAGGTAAGATGTTAAAATGCATATTTTTATTACATAAACCAAGTAAAAAATTAAAAACTTATGTGGAAAATCTTTGAATTAATTATAAAAGGAAAACTGAGACTAGCAGGTATAAACCCAGCAGTGATTATAGTGCATTTTACTACTGATGAAATTAAAAAATTTTGGGAAGACAACCTTGGCAAAGAGCTTGTGCGAATTTTTTTAGGAGAGATTAATAGAAGTGTGTCTGTAGTTCTTGTCTCTTGTTCTACACAGCACGAATTGCATTTAACATGGTAATTGGCTCATGCATGATGTGTTTGACTGCTCGGCTCACAAAGATAAGGGCATCTACTGCCATTATCATTAAGGTCAAGTTCAGGCATATTGGATACACCTGTGGTTGAGGAAAGGTTGTAGAAAAGTCTGGAGGAGAAAGATACAGCTGCTCTTGAACCTGGTCATTGACAGAAGAAAGTTTTTATTGGAATTTGTATTAGATGAGAAATGGTGAAGAATCAGAGCTCTCCCTGACCTACCTTACTGTTACTGATTTGATGGCATTTAATTGTCACTGATTAAAAAAAATCACCTAAAATGTGCTCTGATGTCTTTGCCTGAATTATCTGTGCATTCATTCCTCTGTGTTCACTAACTATATATGTTGGTTGTCTGACTACCCCACACTATAATTGTGTTGTGTTTGGAGCACATACTAACATCAAGTGTGTGTTAGTAATGAGGTTAGGAAGGAAGGATGGATTTCTTGACTTAGTGAATGACACAGTACCTTTACCTAAGTGAGTAGGAAGAACTGCCAAAAGTCAGTTCCCAAAGAAAGTCTTTCATGTGGCCAGCTGGTTTTGAATTTGCCTGTGTGTGAAGATTAGATCCAGCACACTTCCCAGAATGTAAAGGTGATCATAGGGGATGGTCTAGCATGAATCATAGCCTTCTCCCCATATCTGGTGTCATATATTTATAGCTAATGCATTGGGTTTTTTATTTGTTAAACTGTAAAAGAAAAATGGTTTTAAGAAGACCAAACAAAAGACTAATGGAAAGAACTTTAATAATTAATTTTTAAGAAGCTTGCAAATAACAACTCAGCGATGGAGTTTCAGAAACATTTATGCTAAGGTTTCTGGTAGAAAATGTAGCCCTTTAGGCAGTTTGGAGACTTGGCGAGGATGATGTGAGGGTTCACAGTGATCCTTGTCTGCTCTCCTTCTTTTAAGCATCTCACCCTACTCTTGGAGAGTGCTGCTCATTTGAGTGCTACATGATGATGAGAATCAACAAAGAAGAATAGAGTGAATGGTAGCCATCCCTGCTAATGTGTTATATTTTTGCATAGTGTGCTTTTCAAAATCACTCTTAGACAATGTTTAGTTTCTTTTTAGTCTACTTGACACATTATTGTTTCCAGATACTGATCTGATCACCGACCAGTGTCATGGAGTCTGTAAGTTTTCCTTTCTATAGGCAATTCTATTGATGAGTATTAGTGGACCCCAAAAAAAGTTAAGAATAAAATATTCAAAAATAGCTATTCTACACAAGAATTAAAGGAACTTGTTTTTATTGAATACCTACTATATCTAAAACACCATTATTTGCTTTTTTGTGAAGTGCCTTTGGAAATCTTCATATTTACCATTTTATAGAGGAAGAAATAGTTTTGGGAAGTTAAGTAACCTTCCCACCCACACAACATGTGGCACAGCTAAGGAGTATTCCAGGTACGTGTAACTTAAGCCTTCATTTTTTTCCCCATAGTAGTTCTGTGTTCCAAAGACCATGTTGTGAGAACCCTTGCTGACAAAGTTAAGTATATTGCAGTATGCAAAGATAAACACTCCGAGATGTTAATTTTATTCTCCTTTGAAGTAGTAAGCAAACCTCTATCTCCCATTGACCCCTCTATTGATGTATTCAGTGCCCAGATTGATGTCAATTAAAAGTGATTGTTTGATTTGGGATAGCAATTTCAGACTTCACAGAATTTGCAACATTGTATTTCATCTCCATTTAACTAAAATTAAAATCCAGTTAGGTTAGTGACTTACTCAAAGTCACATAGCTAATTAATAACAAAGGGCTTTCAACTAAATCTAGAATTGTTAACCTCACACACTGTTCCCATTGCATTCACAGCTGAGATTATGTGCTTTTTCCCCCTAAGAATGGGAGAGGTTTTCACTTTTCAATGTGTGGCTGGTTTTTTTTTTTCCTTGAGAAAAGCTTATCTTTCTAAGGCATTAAATTTATTAGGTATTCATAATCCTCTCCATATCCTCTGATAATTATCTAAATGTGAAGATGTCAATCTACATCTTGAAAGATTGCACAAATGAGCACTGGGAGCATAAGAAAGTGCTTACAGCATCATTTTTCGTTCTTGTATGAAAGTGATCTTCAATGCAGTGTTGGTGGAGGCTGCTCATCTGTTCCCGGATGCTCAGACCCAAAATCATTACACAAAACTATATTAATTAAAACAGTGCTTGGTCAATCACTTAAGTATATTTTCTAGCTAGCTCTTATATTTTAAATTAACCCATCTCTATTAATCTGTGCATCACCACAAGGTCGTGGCCTACCAGCAAGGTTCGGGAGCATATCCGTCTCCTCTGGAGACTACTTTGCTTCTCTCTGACTCTTCCTTCTTTTTCTCAGCATTCAGTTTAGTTTTCCCGCCTAGCTCTACTCTGCCTTATCGCAGGCCAAAGCAACTTCCTTATTTATTAACCAATAAAAGCAGCACATATACAGAAGGGCTTCCCACGTCAATATAGAAAAGCAGATTAGAAATTCAGCACTACTGGGGATGGAAGATACTAGCCCTCACTGAGACCTCTTACTGAGTATGTAGGTTCATCAACTACCTAGGCCCAGCTGTTTTCTAGATGATTCCAGTGCCCAAAAGAGAACTATAGAGATATAATTTTTATTTTCTCATTTTACCTTAAGAAAATCAAGCAAAGGGAGGAAGGGTGACTTTGAAAAAATTTGCCCAAACTCACCAGGTGAAATGACAGACTAGGAAGAATATTTGATTTGGATTGTAAAGGCTGGGATCAGACTATCTACATCTCTAAGTTTATTTTTTTCTTATACAAATCCAGCAGTATAGAACCACATATCCCTGTTCAGTGAATCAAGACAAAGGATATGTGGGCAGGAACTTGATTCTGAGTAAGAACTTCTGCAACATAAACTATCAGCAGCAAGAAGGGGGTTGGTGAAGCATTTTTGACATTGTTACTCATAAAAATAAATTTAAGCATATTGCTTTCTGTGTTAGAGCTTTTTCTACTTCAAGTATTGCTGAAGATGGCAGAAACAGTTGAATCTTAAAACCTAGTATTCATCATCTTTCTTCCAGACAATTGATTTATCACTTATCTATGCTGCTTTTAATATTGTACATTTATACTTGACATATAGAACCTTTGTGAATGTAAAGGATTGCTCCTTAGTCTACCTATAATTTTTATACATTTATATGTCTTAGAGAAAACAATCACAAAATTTTCTCTTTTGAGTTCTGAAATACTTCATTTAGATCAAGCTTCCCATTCAAAAAATAAAAACTATGAAAGAACTATTTAGCCTAAAGGAAGGAAGGAAGGAAGGAAGGAAGGAAGGAAGGAAGGAAGGAAGGAAGGAAGGAAGGAAGGAGAAAGAGAAAGAGAGAAAGAAAGAAAGAAAGAAAGAAAGAAAGAAAGAAAGAAAGAAAGAAAGAAAGAAAGAAAGAATTAGATGAGAAATGCTATGTGAGATCTAATGAAAGCTGTAAAATTAAAACAATAAGCCCAGCATTTACCACCCCTTTGTCTTGGTAGTACTTGCCAAGCTAAAGAGAGAGCTGTCACTTCATGTATACTAGAGCTAAAGAGACAGATGATAAAGGTCAACTCATACAAAGATCCTGCCCCCTTGATAATTCCTACTTTGGCCCAAAGGTTAACATGTTTAGAACAAAAGGGAATTAGAAATAAACCAGTTAAATAAATATATTTTTTAAAGTCAAATAGATGGCCAAGTCACCCATGGTGTCTAACAGTAGCAATAGATATCATACAGTAATTCAAATTATTTATACAGATAATTTACTGGCTATATAGATGCAACCTCATGGCCTCTAACAGAAGTTCCTCTTAGCAGTGATCAGCTTAGTCAGTCACCCAGAGCATGGGCTGTCCTTCTTACCTATTTTAATGATTTTTTGCTGGGACTATATTCCAAAATAAATTCTTGCTTGAATACACCTCTCTCAGTTATGCTTCTTTGGTCAAGACATTTGGTGCTACAAATACACAACAAACAGAATTTTCATGAAGAGTCTGTCATTGGACCAGTCAGAGAGTGGTGATGACCTTATTGCTTTTAGACACTAAGGTAGTGGGAATTCCCACTCACATACAGCAAAATCACAATGAGGTTTTCACTGGTGAGTTGAAATGATGAAGGCCTAAAATAAGACCTTGGCTAATGTGCTCTTGGAAACACTTGCACTGTGTTGTCAGTGTTAATTTTAAGGAATGTAGAAGCATCTGACTGTGGTTTGTGATCTTTAGAAGTTTTAAAGAAGGAAATAAAATAGCAGACTGAGGTTTGTCAATTGTTGACCCCAAAGAATACTGAAAGCACCGGGCAGTGGTGGTGCAGGCTTTTAATCCCAGCACTAGAGAGGCAGACACAGGTGGATCTCTGTGAGTTCAAGGCCAGCCTAGTCTATAGAGCAAGTTCCAGGACAGGCTCCAGATGTACAGAGAAACCCTGTCTTGAAAAATCAAAGCAAAACAAAAAGAATTCTGAAAGCATCCCCAGCTACAACAGAGATTCCTGCCTAACCTCTACCACAGACGGTGGCTGGATCTCAGTCACAGGTTTTCAACTGAGAGCATAATAGTTAACCAGAAGAACAAATTCAACCCCAATAGATCTCTGGTATCATGGGCAGGATCCAGATAAAAAAAAATAAAAGAACTGATGTTGGGACCTTGACTCCTGCTTCTTCAACACCAGAAGCAGCAACAATATCTACTTGCTTCCTAGAGAAAAGTCTTACTTTCATTTAAGGTAGGCCCTTCATTGGAGTATGCCTATGCTACATTCTGTTTCTACCTCTCCACAACCAAGCAATATAAAGAGAAAACATGTCAGCTCCCGATTAAAACACTGCTATCACACTACAACTTTCTGTAAATACAAAACAGTAGCTGAAGAGAAACCTCCAGTTGTCTATTATTGGCCAATCTATCCTGTATCAAGTATGTGACTTAGGATATGAATAAATGTGGTCATTGATGCTGTGGTGAACAATGCAGCAGTCCAGATCCTAGAAAAGTCAAGTCTGAAAGAAATCAGGATGTCTAGGGACCAACCCAAGAGATGGCCCTATGGGAGTAAATTCAAAGTAAGAGGATTTCTGTGTCTAATATTGTTTGACACAGGTATATACCAAAGGCATGCTCAAGAACCAAGAAAATAGAATGGATCTTTCAGATAGCAACCAACTTCTTTCCTCAGATACCCTGGTGATGTTGTACAGTGTCCCTGGTAACATGATTGGTAGCTATGCCTGGAATCCCTTTATCAAAAGTCATACATGTGCACAATATGTTTTGATCCCATCTACCATTACCCCTCTCCAACTCTCACCCTCCTAATTTCATGTACTCCTCTTTTCATTGTTAATAGCCCTCTGAGTCCATCCACTGGAGGCATGGACATCTTAACGTCAGACATGTTCCCAAGGGAGAGTGGCTCTTCCTTCCTCAGCGGCTATGAACTATTAATAGCTCCCTACTGAAGGTATGTTCTTGAGACTCTCCCCCCCCCATTTATGCTGAGATTTTTAATGATTTGATCTTGTGCAAGTCTTGTGCAGGTAACCACAGGTCCTATGAATTGATTTGTGTAACAACTGTGTACAGAAATCTCTCCCTCTCCTCACCTTTCAACTCTTATAATTCCTTCCCATTCTTCCAAAATGTTGTCTAAGCCTTGGATGGACAGAATTTAATACAGATGATTCACTCACAGCTGAGCACTCAACAGTTACTTTTACGTGGCACTTTGGCCAGATAAGAATCTGTGCATTAACTGCTACTTACTGCAAAAAGCTTATCTGACTGAAGTTGAGAGCAACACAAATCTTTTAGTACAAACAAAGTATTATGATCCCACAACATAATAACAACAGAAGTTCCGTTTCCCTTAAGCCTATGATCTCCTCAGTCTAATAGTAACCAGGCATGAAATCCCTCTTGTGGATAAGGCCTCATAGCCAATCAGAAAGCAGTTGGTTACCCACATAGCCAACATACTGCTGCTGCACCAGTGGACAAATCTTGTCAAGAAGGTCACTATTACAGCATGCAGGTTTCAGTGCAGGTAAGACTACTGGTGTCTTTTTTCCCCTAGCAGACTGCATAACACCTTCTGGCATTATGGAAGCTAGCCATGAGTGAAAGAGAGTTTTCGGGTCAGTTGAGGTTGATTTCTCTCATGTCCTAAATCTGAAGTATGTGGTGTCTTACTATCTAGTTACTAAGCAATAGGGTCTTACTATTTAGTTATGATGGTCAGTGAAGAAAAATGGCAAAAGCCTTTTTTTTTGGGTACTTCTGGGGCCTCCTTGACCAATGACTCATACTGTGGTGTCTCACTGGGCTCCTGAATTATTGATTCAAAATGATGTCAGTCCCCAGCAGAGCAGAATGAAATGTGGCTACTGTCAGGACATTTGCAGTCAGTCACCCCTGTCTGACTTGCTGCCACCTGCCAACTGCTTTTCTTTCTATACCTATGTTAATGTGATTCTTCTTGACTAACTTGTCATTGCACCCAGGATTTTACGAAGATACTTTTGCTTAGAGAGTGGGGTGCATTTATATGCTTGTTCTGTTTTCTTTCCATTACATCTCTCTTCCCAAAAAAAGGAAGATCTTAATTTTTTCAACAAAAAAAAAAACCCTCAGGTTTTAGGGCTCATCAGGTTAAGTTTTTATAATCACTTATGTCCTGAGCAGCCCAGGAAATAGGACATCTTATATTAAGTTTCTTCCTTTGTCAGTCTAGTTAACAATGCCTGCCTGAATATGTTTGGTTATTAGCATTAAAAAAGGAACTAAAATATGTAGGAACCACTTTATATTAAGATAGGATTTGAAAAGTACAAATGTTCTTCAGAAAATTGTACTCTTTTTAAGATACTTTCTATTTTTAAAAAATTACCAAATTATTTATTTTTACTTTGTCTCTTTTTAAAATTTTTTTTCATTGAAAAGTTTGACATACTTTATTATGATCACACTTCCCCCTCCCCAACTCTTCTCAAATCCTTCCTACCCATGCCCTTTTTTGTTGTCGGGTGAGGGCTGTGGTGTTGTGGGTAGAAGCCCAGCTAGCTTAGCCCCAAAATAACCACACAGAAATTGTATTAATTAAATCACTGTTTGGCCTATTAGTTCTAGCTTCTTACTGGCTAACTCTCACATCTTGATTCAACCCATTTCTATTCATCTGTATATCATCATGAGTTCGTGGTCTACTAGAAAAGATTCGGCATGTCTGTCTCTCACCACAGCTCCATGCTGTCTCTCTCCTGACTCTGCTTTCTTACTCCCAGAATTCAGTTCTCTCTTCTCCATCTACCTATGTTCTGCCCTATCAGGCCCAGAGCAGTTTCTTTGTTCATTCACCAATGAAAGCAACACACAAACAGAAAGAATTCCTACACTACTTTTTCTCCACTCTCTAGAAAACAAAGAGGCAAGCAAAACAAATAAAACCAAACAATAAGAAACTCTTACATATATTCACTAAAATAAAAATAGAAACAAGAAACAAACCCCTCAAAAACACAAAATCAAAATGTATAACATATAAACAAAAGACTAATAAGACAAAAAAAATGCCCAAACAAAGCAATATGAGACGAGTTTTTTTTTTTTACATACTATTTTAATGATAGAAGGATCCCAGTTCCCAGACATCTGAAATTTTCACTGGGAATAGTTGAAATGAGAAAAGAAAGGATGAGAATAGTCCAACATTGAAAAATTATATACATGCCAGGATATGTCACTGAAGTCAAATTCTATAATGTTTGGGAGTGTGGGACCAACTGAGGGGTGAGTTAGGAAAAGCATCTATTTATTGAGTTGGACAGCAGAAGCCCCATCCAGCGTTCTATGGAACATATAGCCTCCTGGGTGTGAGCTGTGGTGTTGTTGGTAGAAGCACAGTACCTGGAGCTAGCCTTCCTGAGTTTAAATACCAGCCATGGTGGAACCTCCATATTTCAGTTCCTTCATCTGTAGGCTTGTAGTGGCTTACATACTGGGATCTTTAGAAGATAGGATGGTTAAATTAATAACATGAGTTATGACAAGTAGTATCAAACATCCATATAACACCCAAATGTCTGCTTGCTTTTAAAGAATAGAGGAGATGAACAGAACTGGGCTTAATATATAAAAAGTTAAATAATTGGATTTCCCTGGGAATAGGGATGGAGATGTGATGAACCATGACAAGTCATCAGGTGATGAGAGGAGGAGCTTGATAGCCCTTACAAGCATTTCAATCTTCTCTTTTTAGGAACAACTTTTAAAAAATGTTGACTTAGGAAATCTGATAGTTTCACACCTATCTAACCTCATTCAGTCTAGCCTTTAAGCATCTAGGAGGCTGGGTACATATATATATAAAATTATGCTTGACTAATATTCCTATATTAGAAATTATGTGATTCATGAAATATTTGAATAAAGCCACATTAGAATTAATCTTATCAAAATTATCAATTCTAAAATGGGCACATTATAAACGTTTATAGGTGACTGAAGGGTTTTTTAAAGGTGATATTTGACAATGAGTTTAAACTGTGTCTAAATTTCAAGTAAAAAATAGGGAATAACGCCTAACTAAGCAAACATAGGAGCTGTGACACAGACACAGAGCCTCTAGCCTGCAAATAGATACATGTCTTAAGAGATCTTTCTGCTCAAACAATGCCTAAAATACCTTGGCTGTCATGTGCAGTGGTTATCCTGTGTAACCTTGTGATGACCGTCTGAAAGCGGTGCTTATTCATTTCTCATACATGCTGTTAGCAACAAAACAAAGTTCACTCATGAGGAATTAATGAAGCCAATAGGTGACCAGAAGTTTCTAAAAGCTATGTCATTTCTTGATTTCACACTGAGCTTGAGTGCTAGCAGCCATCAGACCTATTTTTTAAAACAACAACAACAAAATCACTAAATACAGTCAGTAAGGAATACAGACTTTTGTAGTTTTAATATTTTAACTTATTTTCATCAAAGTAAAGCATAAGGTCTGAGGTAGTCCTACGGTTGAATCCAATTTCTTCTGGTTTCCAATTGTCTGATTTCTGACAGGCATCTAAGCTGTTGGTGCTCTGCTTTTCCATTTGCAAAGCAGAGTTAATGCTGGTCTCTGGTGTAAATGTTTATAGCAATGAGTTGTCAGTAAGCAAGAAAACCCAAATTTATAGGCTTTGCTGATTTCTACAGTATAATTTCCATTGTGGTTTATTTCAAACTACCAGTGGGGTGTCCCTGAACACAGAGCTGTGAGGCAATCAGTGATAGGGTCATGACATTTCTATCCATGAGATGCACTGGCCTCAGTCAGCCCAGGAACAAGACAATAGTCAAAGCTAGGAGCTAGTATCTAGGAAGCAGTGCAGTACACATTTGTTCTTAGTATACATTGGTATGGTTTGAATTTAAAACACCTTAAAGCTCGTATATTGCAGTGTTCAGACAGTTGATTGGATCACAAGGGTTGTGACCTCATCAGAGGATTAACTGATAGATGAACTCATAGCCTGATGAGCTATTAAGAGTGGGTAGAAAGTTTGGAGGTGGGGGCCTAGTAGAGGAAGTAGTTTATTGGGAACAAGTCCTTAAAGAATGTATTTAGTGTCCAGGTGTACCCTTCCCCCAGATTCTATGCCTTCTCTGCACCATGTTGCTTTGCTCCAACATAGGCCAAGAGCCACAGAGACCAGTGACTATGGGCTGAAATATGCCACAGTGAGTCACATTAAACATTTCCTCTTTCTAAATTGTTTATCTTGGATATCGTGTCATAATGGTGGAAGCTAGCAGTTACTTAAGTCCATATAATTTGATTTTTTTAATGGAGTATATATAATCCTGCTTGAGAAATTCATAAAAACTTATGTTGGCTCCCTGGAGTTTTATATCTAGTTCCTACAGACTGCTGCCTATCTCCAGGTCTTGGATTTCCTAAACACATGATAAAAAAAAAAAAAAAAAAAAAAAAAAAAAAAAAAAAAAAAAAAACACATATGACAGAATGCAAGACTAGATTGTGATCCAGTGTATTTTCTGGTTCTTCTTCAGGATGGTCTTGCCAGTCCACCTTCCAATTAGCAGTGCACATGGAGTTGCACATCTCCCCTGCTAAAGTATCAGTGATGGACAGGTAAAATGAGGCCAGGCACTGCCAGGCCATGCAGCATTGGAAACAGCTACAGCATGCAACCTGCAGCGTGGACTAGGAAGCAGAGTGAAAAGCAAGGTACAAGCAGCATCAGGTCTAGAGCAGCAGTATTTCATTTAAATACATGTGAAACAATATACTTTTTCAAAAGGGAATGTTTAGATATGAAGATGTTCCCCAGTTACATCTGACTGGCTGCCTGTAGGGGACAGGGCTTCACTGAGTCAGTGCACCAATTGCAAGCTGCAAGCCTGTTATCTAATAAATGTGGCATTTATCTAATTTCTTTTCTCAGGGAAAATCCAACAGGGAACCCGTAGTTACTATTCTTAGTAGTGTGGTGTTTCTAATAATAACCAGCAGGTTTTATTGAATGGCTGACCATCGACAGGCATTATTTGATTCTCAGCCTCCCCGGATGTCACTTAAGCTCCCAGTTCTCCATTTTCCCTTTCCCAGGGCTTTGGCCTTGCTCTCAGTCTACCAGCGTTAACCAAAATGGCTCCCTGATGAAAGGCTCATGTCCTGGAGTGTGGTCTGTGGTTAGAGAGAGAGAGAGAGAGTTTTCTCTGAGGCTGCTGTGAGGAGGAATGGCAAAAGGACAAACATCCGCAGGCAACTCATTACAGGCCTCGTATACATTTTGGAGATGAGGAAGCAGGTACAAAGCAAGACTGTGTGATTTTCTCAGGACACAAACTGCACAACCAAAATTCAGAGCGTTGTCTGTATGACTCTCAAGACTCGGACTTTCTTGTACCAGATAGTGAGTGCATGTCCTTGACCTGAAAATGGCCACCTTTTAACCTTTGTCACCTCTTCTCTCTCTGAACCTTCAGCAAACTCACTACTAAGCAAAAGGTATCAGAGAAAATTTCAGTAATGCTGAAACTGTTGCCAGCATTTAGTTCTCGGCTTTTCTGCATTTGCCAGAAGCGAGAAGCTGGGTGAGAAGCTGGGCAGGAATGATGTTCTCCTGGCCTAGGGTCTCTTCAACTTGGTCATTCACACTGCTTCTCCTCACACTATAATGGGTACCTTTGGCTGCAGCACTTAGTTTCATTAACAGCTCAGTCTGTTTCCTCCCTCCCCTGCTTCTCCCAGTCTCCATTGTTCTTCGCTTGATTACGAAACAAACACTTGGCTCCACTATATTGACCCAAATATGTTGTCAGTTTACCTGTGTCCCTGAAAACTGTTTATTCAGACCAGTAACAGACAAAGACTATATTGTGAAGCTGAAACTGCAGCATATGCGTAAGTGGCCATGGTGACAGTGGAGATGTGCCACACTTGTTGCTAATGATGACATCACATTGGCCTTAAATAATTATATGGGGCTGGCACTGAGTCATTGCAGGTGGGAAGAACCTGGTTCTGGAAATGTGAATAGTTCCTAAAAGAAAGACTGTACAAGTACATGAATAAAATATAAGCTTGTTTTAATTAATTGTTTGCTTTAATTAATTGGCCATGAAGATTTGGGTCAGTGTTCTTTCTTTTTGCATCTTTGGAATTAACAGAGGTAGTTAGGGTCAGACGAAGTCATGATAGCACAATAAAATGACACCAGAGAATCTGTGCTTGCTTATTCGTATGCTCTTTCTCCCTATATTTCTGTTCCTACGCCATGGGTGCAAAAACCAAGAAAACAGGCACTTGCAAGTTTCATATCATATCCTCATCAGTCACCAATCCTACCGCACATGTTCTTGGACCTCCCAGCCTTTACAATTGTGAAAAACACACTATTGTTTAAGTTATTCAGTTTCTGACATTGTTAGGGCAACTCAAGCTAATTATACGAGAAGGATTCATCAGTCCTAACATGTATAATGTAAATAGATAATTGGATAGCTAATAGATTGGTTTATAATTTATTATGTTTCTGTATTTTTCACTTCATTGACTTTTTATGAGAGCCTTAGAACTATGTCCATTATTTAAAATAGTAAACATCTACTGGGACACTTGGAGAACTCAAGACGACCTGAAAGTGACGGGTGCCGGAAAGTGAAGGAAGTCACTGGACAGATAAGAGGACTCTGGAGGCTAAAGTGTGAAGGACCTTCTATGCCAAGTTCATGGGCTTGGCCTTTAGCCTACTGAAGCTCCTGTTTGGAAAGTTTCAGGGAGTGGGGGAGGAATGCAATCAAATTCACATTCTAGAGATAACTCTGACAGGAATGTGGGAGTTGAAAGTAGGAATCCCAGCTAGGAGACTTACAAAAGTGAGTGTCGAAAGGAATGCAAGAATGCAAGGCATAGGCACGAAGAGCGATAAAGTTAAGGGAGGCCTTTAGAGATTAAGAAAATGAACAGAGAGCATAAAGAAATGTCCACAGTCCTTCAGCTCATTCAACAATGTACTCCCTGTTAACTAAGCACAGTGCAAAGCAGCAGGTTAGATTCTCTAGTGTGCAAGAAACTGGTTTTGTGTTCATAGTCTATTAAACAAGATGGATATTTTCAAATTAGCTACAGTCATCTCCCTGTGCTGCAGAGGAGACGATGCTCAGAGCTCACTGAGGCCAATGTGCTGCTAACTGGTAGACCAAGGCTCAGAACTCACTGAGGTCAATGTGCTGCTAACTGGTAGACCAAGGCTTAGGCACAGGACAGCCATCCATCTGTCAGGGCTGCTTCACATGTCTGTCTCAAGGCATAGAAGAATTATCTGGTCACTGTTTGACAGTTTGTTTTTCAGAACATACACTCCCATGGGGGCAGGCCTACCATCTGTAACTCTGCACACAATCTGATAGCTTAATTGCTGTCATATGATTATATCAACAGTAGCATTGTTCTCATTTAAATGCTTGTATGTTATAATAATAAACACAAATTTCTCTTATAAAATGCCACCATAAGCTAAGGGTGTATCTCAGTGTTAGACCCATTAAGAGAGCTGTTGGGGACTGCCAAGGTCTGTGTGATGGCTACTCTTGGTTGTCAATTTGACCACATTTGGAATTAACTAAAACTCAGAAGTGGAGGATCCACTTGTGAGGGACTTTTGCTTAATTTGAAATGAGAATATCTGCTTCCAATGTAGATCTTTGAGGTAGGAAGACACACCTTTAATCCAGGAACAAAAATGACTCTACTACAGTTGCATCACCAAACCCACCCCAACATGAGTGACAGCTCACAAAGTCTAGGAAACCTGGCACCACACTGCACAGCCTGCAGGCAGCTCAACAAGCTGGGGAGTACCCTTCCATATGCTTTAGTTGCTCTAAACCTCTTCCATGCAGCTGGACTGGTTTCTGCTTCTTCTAGGCAGATATGCTGGTCCCAAAGTCTTCTTTGCAGCTTTTCTTCTCTGAGCGTCTTTGCAGCTCAGTTTCATTTCTGTCTGGGAGGGATGCTCAGCTCTTATTGTTTACTCTGGCAGAAGCCACCTAGTGAATCTGATCAGTTTCAGGGAGTTCCTGAACTTTTTTACCTTCCTGCTCAAGAAGCTTCCCTGCAGACTGGAAATGTTTCAGTCTCAGAAGAAACTGTTACATAATAAAACTGTTACAAAAAACTAGGATGCATTAAAAATTATATGTGTATCAAAAAGTAATACAAGGAGTTAAAATATAAGGCATAAAATAGGAGAACATACTTGTAATGTATACCAGTTTTAACAGAACCAGTATGCAGAATATATTAAGAATATTAAAAACAAATGAGAAAGTCATGCAACATAATAGAAAAATGGGCAAAGATGAATGTTCCTTGCGGAAAATGAAGTCCAGAGGAATAATGGAATATGAAAAGTGCTCAGCCTCTTAGTCAATTAGAGAAATTAAATCAGAATCAGATGCAAGCATATTCTTAAATTTTTGGCAAAACTCAAAATGCCAAGAAATATCACATAGGGCCAGGCTATAGTGATTTAGAAACTCATTTGCTTGATGATAAGAATGAGGCAACAAAGTCATTGCTGTGACATTACTGAATGCAGGTAGATATTCCAAGGACTTTTGAGAGAATCATTTTTACACTGATTAGGAAAATGATCAAGAATGCCCACAGCAATATTTTCATAATTACCAAAACCCAGAAATAAGTGAAAAGCTCAGTATATGGAATATTTATGGTATGCATCACTATACAGCAAGGAAATAAATATTCAGTTCCATGCAGCAATGTGATAAATTTTACAATGTCAAGAGGAAATGCATCATAAATATAGTACAGCAGAGTTCCATTTCAGAAACAGATAAAACTGATACGTGTGGTTTAGGAATCCATCCACAGACAATAAGTGTATAATGAAAAGCAAGGACATTATTACCATAAAAAGACACTGGCCACTTCTGGGGGCAGTGAGTGTTATAGGTGAGGGGTAAAAGGGGACTTCTCTAGATAGCATACATAGTAACTTAATAACCACACATCAAACTGGATAGATACATCCTATACATTTATCTGCATAACAAATTTTAAAATTTAAGACAATTTTTAAAACTACCAAAACTCCAGGCATTTCTGAGACACAGATGATAATAAAAGATAGATTTTGCTGAACATACTCTGGATATTTATAATAAGAAACAAACTTTTGTTATTTACATGTTATTAGCTCTGAACTTCGTCAGTACCAAAGCCTTGTGGCCATCAGCCAGCATCTGAAAACAGTATTAAATTCACATTCCCTGTTCCCCTCTAGACCACAAAACAATGGCAGTGCTTTCATTATAAACAAGAATGGATCCAAGACAAAAATTAAAGCACCTTGGACAATCTGAGGAAAACTTGAGAAAATCAAGTGGCCTAGTTTCTGTAATGGACAGTTGGGAGTTTTTGATCTATCCAAATTTGATCTTCGTTATTTCAACCTTTATCACTATCTTTCAATGATTGATGTGTCTGGAAATTTTTTTGAAAGTATGGGTTCAGGGACTTGGTATGGGATTGGTTATTACAAGAGCGGGTTAGTTAAAGAAGTTCAGGTCTTCAGCTACCTTTTTCTCTTACCTATTACTTTCTCTTTCTGTCTCTGTCTCTCTGTCTGTCTCTCTTCCTATCCACTCCTGTCTGTCTGTCTGTCTATCTTGTCTTGTCTTGTCTTGTCTTGTCTTGTCTTGTCTTGTCTTGTCTGGGGTTTCTATTGCTGCAAAGAGACACCATGACCATGACAACTCTTATAAAGGAAAACATTTCATTGGGGCTGGATTACAGTTCAGAGACTTAGTCCATTGTCATTGTCAGAAGCATGATACACAGGAAGACATGGTGCTGGAGAAGAGCCTGAGAGTCCTACATCCCAATCAACAGGTAGAAAGAAAATGGCTGAGCCTTAGGCCTGGCTTGAACATTTGAAACCCCAAATCCCACTCCCAGTGACACACTTCATCCAACAAGTCCATACCTCCTAAGCCACTCCCTAAGCATTCAAATATGACCTATGAGTGGTTTTCATTATATCTATCTATCTATCTATCTATCTATCTATCTATCTATCTATCTATCTATCTCCCTTCCTCTATTATTCCCTCCCTTCTTCTCTGCTCATCATGAAGCCCTTATGAAAAGTTTTGCTTGTAATAGTCCTTTGTTTTCCTAAACTACATCCAGGACTTGAGCTAATAAACCTCTTTCCTTTATAAAGTATCCAGTCTCAGGAATTTTGTTATAGTAACATAAAGTATACATGCTTCAATCTCTGTCAAAACAGTAGGCTGTGATTTGTAACAGGTGGTTGTGGTCATTCTTTGTTAGGAAAAAATTATCATTAATCTCATTTCCATTTGAAGAGAATTGTTCAGTTTAATAAATACAGAAAATGCTATAGGTCTATCTTATTTTTGAATAAAGTCCAGCTACTAGTGTAATTAATAGCTTAATGATCTTTTTAAACTGTCAGGTTATTGAACTTGGAAAATCAGCCTCAAAGATCTCTAATCTTTAGCTTGTCCATTTCAAGCCTTGATTGATGTGTAGATAAAGACAGGAAAAATTGGATAAACAGCTAATATATTGCATCACAGGGTCTGAATCACTAGGATTTAAACATGTTCTAAAATAAGGATAAACAAAATTAAAATGAATAAACTAAAAGAAGTTAAACAATATTGCACGGATCACCCTGCCATTAGTGTAGTTGTAAAGACCTACAATTTAACTACATCCAACATGGACATGAAACAGTTGTGTGATATAGCCCTTTAAAAGCTAATAGGAATTTTGGGTGCCTTCCACAAGCCTAATGTTCATATCAAGTAAGTGTTGGTCTTGAGGTGTTCTGCAACTATTAAAGATAGTAGAACCCTCCCCAATTTGGGGTAGTTCACCAATAAAGGAGTTAAAGACAGACTAGAGTCAGGGGTACTTGGGAGACCCTCCTGAAAATAATACAGGCTGTTGTCATGGCTGTTTTCCCCAGAATTATAAGATCTATTGCTGAAGATACCATACTCTTTCATCAGAGGACACAGAGAAGTCAAAGTTGGTCCTGAACAGGATGCTCCTTTTATGGAAACTAGTTTTCATAGTGTTGGAAAGTCCTATACAGGCTGCTGGGTGGGGAAGTCATTGATAGTTTTATCCACCAGTGAACCCCGTGAACTACAACACTAACCACAGTGATAAAATATGCCCATGAGTGCAATGCTGGCATGAATGTTATCGGGAGCCAATGACTTTCTGCTGGGACTCAAGGTCCACAGAAGGAAACAGATGCCTCGTACTGCAGATCTGGTCAAGAACTCATAGCTAGAGAGTTCATGGTTCTCTGGGGTGAACCTACTCCAATTATTCTGCTAAGTAGACATAGGATAAAATTACCCTCTAAATCTGTATCACTGTACCCATAGATTAGAGCAACTCTCAAATCTCATCCGAGAAATTTCTTTATGTAATGAATGACAGCTAACACAGAAACAACAGACATAAGTGCACAGACTGAGTGTCTTTGAAGTGCTCGGCCACAAACATCTTTATCATCTTGCCCCACCCAGAAGACTCTGGGACTGTAGGTAGGAGGGTCTAGGAAGACTGTAAGAGCCAGTGGTCATGGAGAACAGGATCGTTGCATGAATGAACTCACAGCAGCTGTGATTGCCTGCACAAGACTTGCATAAAATCAAGCCAGCCAGCATTCTAGCACAGAAGGGACAGGGGCTTGTGAGCCCCCTCCACTACCTGAGGAACTACTGGCAAGTGATGAATTTGGAATGAGGGAGTGTTGGTATTCATTAATTGTGTGGCTGCTGGTAGGTTCAGTGGATGGTCCCATACCCATGAGTATATGGGTAGCACCCAATTAGACATAGTGGGCTATCTTTCTAAAAGAAAGAAAAAAGGTAAAGAAGACATTAAGTGGAAAGATGGATATAGGAGGTGTTGGCATTAGGGAGAAAAGTTGTACTTATGAAAATGATTAAAATATATTTCATGATATTCTCAAAATATTTAAGTATAAAACATTCTAGAAAAATATTCTATATGTCTGATTGACTTATTTGAACTTCTGTCATTTTTGGAGAGCTGGAATGTTGCAAGTCCAGAACCAAATTATCTTGGGCTATTTTGACCTCATTAAATAGCCGTTTAAGATAACCTTAAAGGGACACCAAAGGGAGTGGCACTACTAGGAAGTATGACTTTGTTGGAGTGGCTGTGGCCTTGTTGGAGGAAGTATGTCATTGTGGGGGTGGGCTCTGAGGTCTCATATATGCTCGAGATACACCCAATGTCTTAGTTCACTTCCTGTTGCCTGCAAGATGTCGAACTCTCAGCTACCTCTCCAGCACCATATCTGCCTGCATGCTGCCATATCTGACAATGGTGATAATGAACTGAACCTCTGAAAGTATATGCCTCCATGTCAATTAAATGATTTCCTTTATAAGAGTAGCTATGGAATGAGCAGAGTTGGGGGAAAAATATCATCCCGAGTGAGGTAACCCAGACTGAGAAAGACAAGCATGGCATATACTCATTCATAAGTGAATATTTGTTAGAAAATGATGGATAACTATGCTAAAGTCCACAGACCCAACGAGTTCAGGGCAGGACACCCAGATCTCCTTTGGGAAGGGGAAATAGAGGAGAGTTATGTGAGTGGATTGAGGGCAGCTGGGGATGGGAACATGAGGAATCAGGTTGTGAGGGCAAGGAGGGGAAGAGTGCTGAGGGGGACTGCTGGGGGCATTTGGGGGTCAGATGACGTCTGGAGCAGGGGAATCTCCCAGGAGTCTGTGGGGAGGACCCTAGCTTAGACTCTTAGCAATAGTAGATAAGTGGTACCTTGTGCAATTGTCTTCAGAGAGGTGTCATCCAACAACTGATGCAGGCAGATGCAGAGACCCACAACCAAATATTAGGTGGAGTTCTGGAATCTTGCAGAGTAGGAGGAGAAAGGAGTGTTGGAGCCAGAGGGATCAAGGACACCATGGGAAGACTCATACAACAAACTAATCTGGGCTCATAGAGGCTCAGAGACGGAACTGAGAACCAGGGAGCCTGCATGAGACTGACCTAGGCACTCTGCAACTGTATTACAGTTGTGTAGCTTGGTCCTTTTGTTGGACTCGTAACAGCAGCAACAAAGCTATCTCTGACTCCTTTACTTTTGGGACCCTACTCCTCATACTGAGTTGCCTTGCCTGGCCTTAATGGGGAGGTGCTTAGTCTTACTGAAACTTGATACACCGTGTTTTACTGATACTCATAGGAGAGCTGCCCTTTTCTGGATAAAGATGGAAGAGGAGGAGACTGGGGTTGGGAGGGTGGAATGGGGAAGAGGAACTGGCCAGGGAGTATGTGGGGAGACTGTAGTTGGGATGTAAAATAAATAGGTGAAAAAAAAAAGAGAGAGTTGCTATGGTCATGGTGCCTCTTCCCAGACATGACATAATATCCCTTTGATTATTAGATAAATCTTTTTGGAGTGTACAAATAGACCCTGAGCTCCTAAACCAAAGACTAAGAATACCATTGGGTAATATCTGAGATGTCTTGATGTCTCTGATTTACTCTATATAGCCTGCCCGATTTTCAATATATTTTTAAGGTGTTTTGATTCAGGAATTTCTAAGTTCTGCCATCATAACAACTTCATAAAACTGTACCACATTGTAATATGGTGTTTGAGATAGCCTGAACCTGTATTCCTGGGCTGGGCTATGGTTGCTCATATTTAGTTACAGAATAAACTCAATCTCGAAAAAAAAAGACACTCTTAGAATAAGAGAGTTGTTGTATATTTGAATGGATACCAGAAGAAGGTTCTTTCATTGACTGTCTGGCATATCTCTTCTTGAATTTTCTAAAGAAACAGAATTAAGATGAAATTCAGAGTGATGAACTTCAAATTAAAACAATTTCTATCAAAGTCAATGAAATGTACAATAGTCTTCCTCTTAAAATAGCAGGCAAAAGAGTTTCAAAGAGAAGGAAGATTGTATGCAAGGGCCTTGGGGTAAGGAAATGATGGAACCTCACAGATGAATCCAGCAGAGGCCTCAGAGGCAGCCAGTCCTGCAACCAGCCTGCTTTCCAGCACTACATAGGTCTAAGACTTGGGGGAAGTTATGAGTTATGTAACCTCTCTGAGTTTCAGTTTCCTTATGTGTAAAGTAGGAAAAATTATTATCATATTTGCATCTCATGGGCCTTTTTTGCTGTTGGTGGTGGTAGTTTGCTTGAGATACGGTTTTATGTAATGCATGCTAGCCTCAAATTCAACACTGAGTAATAATGAACTTGAACTTCTGATCTTCTTGTCTCCACCTTCGAAATTCTGAGATGACAAGCCCACACCATCATGCCTATTTCATGCAATGCTGGGGACTGGAGCCACAATATCTTGTATTCTAGGTGAACAATCTACCAAATGAATTACTTAATAAACCTTCCAGATCCTTCCAGAGGGCAGAACATTGTAATTCTATAGGCCTAGAGTTGGATTCTACATGTGGGTCTTGCTACTTGGGCCAAGCTGACTTATCCTGGAAAAGTCTGGAGACAATGCAAAAGTTTATTTAGTTTTTGGATACAATAAGTAGAAAGTAGTTAAGAACCAGATATTTGTCCGTAGTGCTTCTAGTCATCTTTATTGCAACTTTGTCTGTTTAATTTTTAATGTGTTATAGAATGATAGTAACATCCTCTGTTTCTATTGAGTGATTTGCACTGGTTTCAGCATCATGATCTGAGCAACAACCTCATTCTCCTTGTAGTGATGATTGTTGTGAAATATTGCTTTAACCAAAAAAAAGATGTATTACATTTGTTTATGCTGCATTTGTTTAATGACGTAAGAATGTGTGTTTAATTATGTAAAGATGTATTGCATCTGTTTCGCCTTTCCTGCCTAAAGCACCTGATTGGTCTAATAAAAAGCTGAATTGGCCAATAGCTAGGCAGGAGAGGGATAGGCATGGCTGGCATGCAGATAATAATCGGAGGAGAAATATAGGCTAGAGAGGAGAAGAAGGAAGAATGAGAGAAGGAAGAAGAGAGAGGGGGGATATGCCTTGGGCAAGAAGCCAGACAGATACAGAGAAACAGTGAAAGGAAAATATAGCAAAGTAAGAAAGATAATAGACCCTGAGGCAAAAAGCAGAAAAGGAGAAACAGGTTAATTTAAGTTAAAAGAGATAGCCAGAAACATGCCTAAGCTAGGCTGAGCATTCAGAACTAATAAGTCTCCATGTCATGATTTGGGAGCTGGTGGTGGCCCTAAAGAAGAAGCCTGGTAGAGATGATGCTCATGTTGCATCTTACCAGGTAGTCAGCTTAAACCCCCACAGGCATGTATAAATTCAGGCTCCCATGAGCTCATCCATGTGTTACTCTCCCCAGAGATATTTATCACCCACTACCCTTGGAGGGATTAGGAAGCTGTGATTGTCCAGTGTATTTCTACAAGACAAGGAATGGGCCTGATTCCTGGGTTTCATAGCAATCTGAGGATGGACTGGTGAGGGACTAGGAGAGAGAAAGATCAAGGAGCAGAGCTTAGTAAAGAAGTGGGACTGAGCATCTCATCATGCTGGCAACTGGAAGATGGGCAAGGAGGACTCTTGAGAAAGAGGGTGGGCACTCATCTTGGAATTCCCTACCCAAAGCATAGAGAATCTGGGTGTTGATGCATCCCTGCATCTGTGGTTGCCAGCCGTTTCGGAGGACATCACTCCTCTTCTTTCCCGGACTTCAAGGCGGAGTTGGCTCTATTAGTAGGATAAACTGTAGGCAGGGACAAAAACTGTCTGCAGTCAGATGAACTGGGAGTCTGGTGGCAGAGACTCGGCTACAGTTTGGGTCTGATGGCAGTGTTTCCTAATTGTCTCATGCTTGGTGTAGCTGGAGTGTGTCCCTCAAGGATTTATGTGTCCTCTTAGTCAATTTTCTGTCACTGTGACAAAATGCCTGAGAAAACAAGGGGGAAGATTTATTTGGGTTCATATCTCAGCCCATGGCTGCCTGGCTCCAGTTCTGTGGATCTGAAACAAAGCTAAATTATCATGGTTGGGAGCACATGGTGGAGCAAACCTGCTTGCCTTGCATAATCCCAAACACAGAGGCAGAAAGAAGGGGCTGGAAATCCTTCACAAGTACTCATATACTGACCTCCTACCTCCTTCCTAACAGTCTACATCACCCCACAATAATGTCATTAAATTACATATCCATCAAAGGGTTAATCTATTCATTAGGTCACATAGCTTTTCCCTTCAGGTGAGGTCTGACCACTGATTTTCTTTTTTTATGGGTGCAATGAACTATATTGATGGTACTCAAGAGTAGGGCTCCCTAAGCCCCTCCTGTTATTCTGGGGTTCTGGGATGGAAACTGAGGGAGATGCTCAGTGTCCAGGGCTGAATTAGGACAGGGACTGTTCAGCAGCCAAGGACCTCTCTCTTGCTGTGTTCTTGCTGGATGGGTGGTCCAGGGCGGGCTTCTTATTCTTTGGAGTCCATGTAGGTCATGAGGCCCACCACTCTGTTGCTGTAGCCGAACTCATTGTCATACCAGAAAATGAGCTTTAAAAGTCACCCTTGAGAGTAATGCCAGCCCCAGCATCAAAGGAGGAAGAGTGGACATCACTGTTAAAGTCACAGGAGACACCCTGGTCCTCAGTGTATCCCAGGATGCCTTTTAGTGGGCCCTCAGATGCCTGCTTCACCACCTTTTTGATGTCTTCATACTTGGCAGCTTTCTCCAGGTGGCATGTCAGATCCACGATGGACACATTGGGGGTAGGAACACGGGAGGCCATGCCCGTGAGCTTCCCGTTCAGCTCTGGGATGACTTTGCCCACAGCCTTGGCAGCACCAGTGGATGCAGGGATGATGTTCTGGGCAGTGCCACGGCCATCTCACCACAGCTTCCCAGAGGGGCCATCCACAGTCTTCTGGGTGGCTGTGACGGCATGAACTGTGGTCATGAGTCCTTCCACAATGCCACAGTAGTCGTGGATGACCTTGGCCAAGGGGCCTAAGCAGTTGGTGGTGCAGGAAGCATTGCTGACAGTCTTGAGGGAATTGCCCTACTTGTCATGGTTCACACCTATCACAAATGTAGGTGCATCAGCAGAAGGGGAGGGTAAGATGACCTTTTGACCCCACCCTTCAAGTGGGCCCCAGCCTTCTCCATGGTGGTGAAGACACCAGTACACTCCACAACATACTGGGTGCCAGCATCACCCCATTTGATTTTGGCGGGATCTCGCTCCTGGAAGATGGTGATGGCCTTCCCGTTGATGACAAGCTTCCCATTCTCAGCCTTAACTGTGCCTTTGAACTTCTCCTGGGTAGAGTCATACTGGAATATGTAGACCATATGTAGTTGAGATCAGAGAAGGGGTCACTGATGGCTGGCAACAATATCCACTTTGTCAGAATTGAAGGCATTTCTGGCAACCAGGCATCCAATACAATCAAATCTGTTTACTACAGCCTTCACCATCGTGTCTCAGGAACGAGGCTGGTACAGCACAAAGGATGCTGCTGTCTCTAGAACAGGGAGGAGCAGACCCACACATTTTCTTAAAGCCGAGTGGATATAATGACCAATAGGAGACCTGTACAACTTGGATAGAGTAGCATTGCTTTGTGAATGTATGGAGAAAACTCAAGGGACTATAAAGCCTTCAAGAGAGCTCATCAGTCCTTCTTCTCCCCAAGATCCCAATCACATGACAGCCTTTTCCATAACATCAGTTTCAACATTTGTGATCTGATGGACCTCAATCTCCTCTCCTCTACCTTATTTTAAGGATGCCTGGGATTCCAGTTTCTTTCTAAGATGGGTGACCAGGTCCTGATCTTGCCTGAGGGCCTCTTTAGAATGAATGGACTTCTGAAATGGTCATAAAGTGTGTTTCTCAGCCAGGGACTAACATGTAGCCTTTTCAGTAACGTTAGGCATACTTTTAGTTTTACTTTTAAAGATCCAGACCTGTGCTTTATTTGGCATAATCATAGATTCTGTGGAAAACATATTCTTCCTTCTTGAGGTCCTGATAGGAATGGTGCAATATGCGCCTAATCACCACCAGAGGCGCTGTGGGTGATTTATTGATTTCACATTATAACAACATTATAAGAAGAAGAAGGTTACCCTGCTTCCAGAGTCAAGGACTAGAGAAAAACCATTGGTAAATAAAAAGGATAATAAAATCAGGACACACACACACACACGGAATGCTTGAGAAAATCCAATCATAATCTTTTATCATAATGGCTAAACTAAATATTTCAGTTCTGTCAAGGATCAAAGCTTTGTTCCATCTTAAGTTGTAGCCCACAGTAGGTCTTGTTGGTTTTTAAGTGAGTCTTGGCCTGCTGACCCAGGTTGACCGCTGCCTCCTGCATGGTGTTCTTCGGAAAAAGACACCAGAACTCTTTGCGGGAGAGAGTTGTTTGGCAATTGCTCTGGTTTAAAGGGTTACATGTGCTTTGGGGCTCAGAGGAAAGCTTGGGAGCCTTTTCCTCAGAAAACACCCATAGAAGCAAGATTTCGTTCATAGTTTTTGAGATGCTCACATATTCCTCAAGCCATGGGCCTTGGTTAAAAATAAAACAGAAATAAACAACACCCCAAAAGCCTGCTCTAAAGCCTTTCCAAATTCTAACTCAGAATGAACATAAGAGCCCAAGCCACATGGGGTTGTATATAAGGCTCAAAAGTCCGCGAGCCCATCCTAATCCAGCATCAGTAGGAGCAGGTGACAAGCAGACACTTGCACCCATGTGATCTCACTTCTGCCAGCGCGAGCTGAGCACAGAACAAACGGCAGGTGTGTTTCCCACGACCTGACTTGCTGAGCTGCCGCAGACTCCAGGACAGAGAAGTGGAGGTGGCACCGAGCTGGCTGATCTGCTAAGAGGATTGGGTTACTAGGCTGCCCTCCCCCTTTCCTGATGCCTTCCACGGAGCAGCTGCACGAGCTTGTTCTCTCTCAGTTAGAAAATGTCTCTCTGTCCAGGGCAGAGCTACATGCCAGCACCCTTAAGCTGGCAGTCTTTCCCCTGAACACACAGTGTTCTGTCATACTCCGCCTGTGCCGTGCCCGTGCCCTCTATGGAGAGCATGCCCCTCCCACCAAGGAGGTAGTTGATATGCAAGACTGGGGTCAATGATAGCTCCTTTGAATTGTCAACCTAATTCTGGGGTAGCGTTTGCTGCTTGCCTCCCTGTGTGGCCTGGCATGACGCCTGCCTGTCTTAGCTTTTTTTTTTTTCTCCTACTAAGATGAAGGCCAGCTCCCTGCAGTGTTTGGATATGATTGATTATAAGCCTTGGTGGGGTGCTGAGGGCTTTGTGACACAGTTGAGCTCAGAGGAGAACCGTCTATTGCCACTTCCCTACACCGGTGTAATCCGTAACTACGTTCTACATACATCACCTTATATCCGCAGAAAAGGATAGCTCTTACCCTGACCAAAGAAGCTTCTTTTTGCCGCAGATGGAACCATTAGGGGAAGCCACACATGGTGAAGATACAGAGAACCGACTGTGGAGTGCCCAGCGCTCATTGATCCATCCACACACGATGTAACTCCTCCTCCTAAGATTCAGAGAGGAGCCAGAGAAGAGGGCGTGAAGATTGTGTGCTGTGAGAATGTCTCCTAGAAATGACAGGACAGCGACACCCGAAACCTCAGCAGTATAATTACCTAAACCAGACATGAATAACAACCAGATCGGTTGACATGCCAGTGTGGGTGGGAGAAGTCCCATGAGCTCCTTCCTACCTGTAGATGAACGCTCATAGGCAATCAATGGTTGTCTTCCCCATGGTGAGCCGATAGGTTATTTAACCCCATTCAGTCAGGTCCAAACACATGCATGCACACGTACCTACATACCTACATGCACCTGTAAATTGAGTGGTGGAGAAAACATGGGAGGAGTTGGAGGGAGGAGAGGAAGAGGAGAAATGACACAAATATGTACACATACATGAAATTAATTCTCAAAAAATAAAAAAGTAACAGATTTAAAAGCGAAGGGACTGAGGTGATAGAAGACATTCTAGGGGAGCACCAGGATTCCTGAGAACATCTTTCCTGAAAACAAAGCCGAGTCTGCGTTCGGGAGCAGCCTGAGGTGAGTGGAGCACCTTGACATAGGGGATGAAATTGATCTGACAGGAGAGACTGGAAGAGGAGACAGCGGCTGGTGATGCGGGAGCAGCAGAAGTACCTGGAGAACCCAGAGTGGGTGACACCTCTGACTGACAGAACGCTCTGACAGACAGAACACTCTGACAGACGGAACGATCTGCACTGCAGGCTATGCGTTGAGAGCAGCTCTGTGGTGAGAGCCCCCGACCGTATTTCAGAACAGGAAGGAGCGCCTCACACCCATGGCAAGGGCGAGCACTCTGAAAGAGGAATTGCGCACAAAGGCATCCGTGGACTAACGTGACTCATGCCGCACACTTGTACTTTTCGTTAGAATCTGTGGCCTTGACTCAGAATTGACAGCCTCTTTGGAAGAAGGGCGGGACAGCTTGTCCCGTAACCCAGGAGTCCTGGGCAGATGAAAAGGGTGTTCCATAACAAGAACCTGTTTCACACCGCCATTCCACTTGAAATGGGAGTTCTCTGCTGATTGACCAAGGTAAGTCGCGTGCCTGGTAGAACGTCAGGAGGATAATTGAGAAACTGTATACGCTCCACCTCCCAGCAACCTCCTTCAGCTGTGTTCTGAGTCTCGGTTTTCCGTCTCTGTTAGAGGAAGTCATTAGACTAATGTGTACACGTATGCCACTCATAGACCACATTATTAAAATAAATCATATTGAGGAGGTTCAGATGTGACCTGTAAGGTCCCGGAACTCTGCCCATGTTCAGCCCTAGCTGACTCCCCAGGGGTAGGAAGATCTCTAAGGAACATGAAGGCTGCTAGATCTCTTGAAGACCATCACCCTGAATTCCATACTTTGCTCCCAGGGTTCCAAACTCCAAAAGCTAGATGGAGACACTAGAGGGTAACACTGGCTTGTGTAGGCAACAGCAAAATAGTGTTGTTCTGCTGGAGGGAGCCCCTTAGGAGAAGACATACTTCCAGAGGGACAAGGTGAGTCTGCTGAATTCCAGAAAGTCTAGGAACATGAACCCAAATTCATAGTTAGACTTTTGCAATGAAGCCAGAAATCAAGGGGTTTTGTTTGTTCAACGAGAGGACCTATTTCAGAAGGTAAGACGGAGAGTCAACACTGACCTCAGATCAACACTGACCTCAGACTGCTGTCTGTGCAACTGTCTACACAGTCACATATCCACATACACAGCTACAGATACCACACACACACACACACACACACACATACACACATGGAGTGTGGGGAGTGGGCTGGAGAAATAGTAATGCTAAGCTAGGGAATATGAAAGTTTGGATTATTAAATACTTTTCCTAATTGCAATGCTTTTAACTTAGGGCAGCCTCACAGTTAAGGTGTGTCTGTAGAACACCGAAAGGCACAGATATGCAACAGGCAGGAAATCAAGACAGTCAAGTGTTCATTCGTGGCTGTAGAGGTCACAGAGTCACAGGGAAAGGACATTCTCCAACCTACTGAGCTGCTTGCTTGCAGGCTGTGCAGTGTACTCTAGGTTCCCAGCTTTCGTGAGCTGTCACCATGCTGGGGTGGGTTTTGGTGATGCATCTATTGGAATCATTTCTGCTCCTAGAAGAAACCCCTCACCCATACTCCTCTAAGTAACCCCAATATAACTTATTGGTTCACCAAGTTGGACTTTGGTGGTATTAGTACCTTGGCCTGTCTTGTGTTCTCTATCTGAGGTGAGTAGGTGTATGTGTGTGTGGTGTCTCCCCAGGAGAAATTTTGTCACACAACAGTCCTCAAACACAGCAAAGCAGACCTTCAACCTATGCAATAGGTGAAGCACACTAGCCCACTTGAGCACGTGGCTCTTCGGGCCTTTCCCTTCTCCCAAATTTCCTCTGCCTTGCTAAAAAGCTCTAGATTACATTCCTAAAGCTAGCCACCAAGATTTATTCCCTTATGTGACCACTATCTCCTCCTGAAGCTGACTACCAAAGTAATCAGTAATCAAAAACCCCTTTTAGCTCACTTAATAAACATGTCCAATTAAAATTAAACACCTCATCCTAACACGGGGTTTCCCCATTTACCTTTATAAACCGTCATTTGTCTATGGGCCATGTCTGTCGCCCCTCTATCCAGAGGCAGTCTTTTGTCCCTTTGAGACAAATACCCCTTCCCCCCTTCTCTTGTCTTCCTCTTCTCCCTCACCCCCTGGCTCCTTTACCATCACATCCTAGCCCATTCTAACACAACCTTCTTTTTTCCTCCTCTGAAAAATTACACCTACAAGGTCATTTGCTGCTGTTTTCTGCCTGAGTCAGAAAGCAGCCACTTTAGCTTTTCTCTTCCATTTAATAAAGGATTTCTCTTTCAAAACAGGGTGTGGTTTATGCCTAATCCAGGGTCCTGGAGGAAGCCCCCACTGTTTTTTTGGGGGGGAGGGGTATCCTTCAATGAGAAGATACCTTTATCTTATAAGAAGACAGGTGTTGGGAGCAAGAAACAGAAGTGATGGAGCCAGTCCAAGAGGTAGGGAAACAATTGAGAGGCAGGTGACTATCAAATGGATGTGTTTGGGGACTTCTTCCAGACTGGCCTCAGATGACAAGCTCCTCCACTTCAGCATGCTTGCCTTCTGCTTTGACCAACTGTGGAAATGGTGTTCTTCAGGATCCTATTCCTCTCTCTCTCTCTCTCTCTCTCTCTCTCTCTCTCTCTCTCTCTCTCTCTCTCTCTCTCTCTCCCCTTCCCTTGCTTGCCTCAGAGAGAAAAGTCAGTGAATAGCCTGTGTCTGAGCTGTGTCAGTGCTTGCCCCAGGCAGCAGGCACAACCTAATAAGATTTAGCTGCTAGCAGGAGAGCCCAGTGATAGATGGGTAGTATTTCTTGAGGTGGGGCTTATGGTTTATTTTTATACCGTTGCTATAAGATTCCATGTTTGCACTTAAAGCCTCCGGAGGCAGCTTAAGAACCAGGTCAGTATTGGGCTGATCTGGGCTCAAACAGTGGCACTGTTTCTGCTGATTGGTGATCCTGGCTAAGTTCACTCGTCTCTTGGCCTCTTTTTCTAATCTATATACATGTGTCTAACAATTACTTCTCCTCGTTTTTATAAGGAGTGGGTGTTGGGAGTGCCTTCTACACAGGAACTGCTCACTAGTGATGAATTTTCTCCAGTTGGATGTTAACTTTCATTTGAGACCAGTCATTAAACCACAGGCTGATTCTTGGTCTTTATTTATTTAAAAACTTGTTATTAAATGCTCTTGGCTTGTTTTGACTTTTTGAGACAGGCTGATTCTTGGTCCTTATTTATTTAAAAACTTGTTATTAAAGCTTTTGGCTTGTTTTAACTTTTTGAGACATGGACTAGACTAGCCTGGAGCTCAGTGTGGAGCCTAGGCTGCTCTCCAACTCATGCTCGTCCTACCTAAGCTTCCCAAAGACTGTAGGTGTACACACCATCCTCGGCCTTCTGTTTGTTTGCTTTTTGTTTTAGTTTTTGTTGTTCGTGACAGGTTTTCTCTGCGTAACAGTCCTGACTGTCCTGGAACTAGTTGTAGACCAGGCTGCCCTCGAACTCACGGAGATCCACCTGCCTCTGCCTCACGAGTGCTGGGATTAAAAGCATGTGCCGCCTCCACCATGCTCAGCTTTAAAGATCTGTTTTTAAAAAACTGTAAATCTTTTCATATACGCATATATTAAACCCTGAACCTTAAAAAAAATTTAAAAAAGGGAACGCATTATGTATGCCATATGCTTTGTCAAGTTCTTCTGAGCTGTCTCTGCCCGTATATTTCTGTATATGTCTGTCTGCAGCTGCTCTTGCCCTACACTGACAGAACTGAGCGTGTGTGAGTGGCTGAACATGCTATGTGGTCCTCAGAAAGAAAACCTTGAATCCTGAGTGGTATTCTACTGTGTGAATATACTTGCCTTTGTTTATTCATTCTGCTCTTGGGCTGCTGGGAAGAGTCAGCAGGAATAACTCACGGATGTCCTTGGCAAAGCGTGTGTATGCACTTCTGTGTCTGTTCCTAGGAAGAGAAGTACTTGAACACAAGCAAGACCTGAGCTAACCTTACTGTAACTGTCTGTCTCCATGCTGGCCCTACGGTCACATTCCCAGCAGGGGTCAGGGACCCCTCCAATTGCTCCTGTTCTTTCAATCCTTGCCATTTTCAGTGTTTATTATTTTAGTCATTTCCACTGCCTTCATGTTTATGCTTCCCTTCTCTCCACATGGTATCTGTGACTGGACACCTCCAGAGATAGCATTCAGGCTTCGGGAGGCAACTGTTTCATCATGGATCTTTCTAATCTCTTAGAATGCTCTTGCTTAATACACTAACCCTTCAGATATTTAAAACTCAGTGCTTATTGTTACACTTAATGCCTCAACTGCTAAGGAAAGAACCCTAAGTATTTCCAGCTTACTTCAAGATTACTCAATTACATGGGTTCATACATCCTTGTCTTTCCGGCAGCTGAATGAACATAGTTAGCATTTCTGGGCTTCAGGTCCCTCTCTCTGAGGCAAGGGATTTCAGTGCAAAGAGCATTAGGGTCATTTAGATTGCATCATTTTGTGTAAATGTTAATACCAGGGACACTTGAAGACATGCCCCGTGTATCTCCAAACAGAGGATGATTGCATCCCTATAGCCTTCCTGTCAGCTCTCTTTGCTGTCCGCTGACAGTGGAGAATGGACTCACTTCTTCATGAACAGTTCCTGTGTGACCAGGATGCTTCTGGAGCAGCCCTTAGCTCAAGAGGCTCCTCCTGCTCTAGGTCTCCCTTGTGAGAAGCACTGCTCTGGCAGGAAGCGGGAGGGGAAGTGGACTGTGTGCCTGGGGGACGCTGTGGCATCCATGAGAGGCTGGAGCTGTGCCAAATGCATCTTAAAAAGGCAAGAGTTATGGGAAATGACGAGGCCAATGAACATCACAGGCGGCCGCAGGCTAAGCGGCCAACTGGGGAAGGGAGGCGTAGGCTTAGCTTTTGTCCTGTCACTGGGACGCTGGCCTGGCACGTTGCTCCTTTTGGTGATAGGTTGGTGCCAGCTTCACCCTGGACATTTTCAGGACACACTGCATTTATAAAAAGTAATTCCCGGGACAGACTTCACCTTCTGCTTTCCTTTGGCACAAGTGTGAGCACTATGTAAGGCCAGGGGACAGGTCACCAAGTCCAGGTGACAGATGCTCCTCTGATATCTGAGGTGGGCAGAGTAAAGTCTTATTGAACTGACCCAAACTGTGCCAATGCAAAAGTGGGGTGGATAAAGAAAAAGAAGTGATTAAGTCTGTGAGCTGTTAAATCCCATGGAGGAGTAAATCTTTGAGTATCTTCAAAGAAATCCCCGCTCTTCAATGTTGGTTAATGAAAGTCATAGAGTTGCTCCATACAGTGGGTACTATCATCCTTAGTCTACTGCTGGGAAGTTTCAGATATCCCCAGGACATTTACGCAAGGTCAGAGCCAGGATTCATATTAGGCATCCAAACTGTAGCATCCCTGCTCAGATGCACGATGCCACTGTAGGTGTGATACCAGAAAGCCTCATGATTCAAGAAGACCATCAACTGCAGGTCAGAACTGGGCAGTAGCCAATTGTCTATCTGCTAGAATAGTTCAATGGGAACAAATTTAGCCATCTCCTCATTTCAAAGAATAGGAATGGGGGCCCCTAGGCCATGGGACTTATTAGCAGTGCTACTAACAGGGACAGCTGTTTGCTGTCATTGGGAGGAGCAAGGGATGCTAAGTAGGACAGAGAATGGGCATTCATTCTGGAAGGAGTCAATCAAAGGTGGACTCAAGTCTAGCCTACAACAGAGCCTGTGCGTGGTTCTTTGGACTCTCTTCTTTCTGCTAAACCTGGGTAAGGTTCTCTCGTGTCTTTCTAGACAAATATGACACAAGCAGCTGAGTAGAAGTCAAATTCAGGCAAAGACAGGACAAGGCACTGATGACCCACGTTTCCCCTAGCCTATATCTACATCACTTTGTAGCCTCTCTCTGCTGAAAGTAGAACACGCACATTTCCCAGCCCCTTGATTCTGAGGTGGCTTTTTAACCTGCTTTGTCCAGTGTGTTAGGAGAGACTTAGAGAGCACTGGGGACTTCCATTTGCTCCCTTTTGTGCCATCACAAAAAAATAAAAAATAAAAAAAGGGTAAGCTAAGTCTAACCCGCCCTCCCCCTGAGCAGGAAGATGGAAGCCACATGGAACAGTGTTGCCAAAGCTAAAATGACCCAACTGAGCTCAGCCTATAACAGAGTCCCCATTCAACCTGCACTAGAGGCAAGCTTGGCTGAACCCAGCCCAGATCAGCTGACTCACGGCCAACCCCCACAGAGCTGTTATAATCGGTTGGTTGTTGAAAGACAGTGTCGGCAGTTTATACGCAGCCAAGCTAACTCTGTGTCTCTGTTGCTGAGTGCTTTTAGAATACACCCAGTTAAATAAGCTAACATTCCCATCTTGGCCATTTTTTTTTAGGTTATCTCATTACATATTGATGTGTGTGTGTGTGTGTGTGTGTGTGTGTGTGTGTGTGTGTGTATGCGTGCATGTGCAGGGCACATGTGCACCCTATGTAGAGGGCTGAGGACAAATTACACAAATCAGCTGTCTCCTTTAACCATGTGGGTCCCAGGGATCAAACTCAGATCGTCAGCCTTGGCAGCAAGCCCCTTCACTTCCTGAGCCATCTTGTTGGCTCGTAAGTTTTGAAGCAGGGCGTTTTCTTTTAAAATTTTCACATGCCCCACATTGGGATGAAAACCATATACCGACTTTTCATGCTTGAACGATTTGAAGAGGTCAGTGCCTCTTCTGTGTTTGGGCATGTCTGTATTATACACCATTGCCCTTCATACAGGATTAGCTTGGTAGAACTACTTAGTAGGGTAGAGGTATTGCTTTTCTTACAGTACAGTTCTAAGAAGAGTTAAGGGTTGTTTTGGACTTTGGAATACAATGATTATAATATATCGACACAATTTCCAAATTAAAAATAAAGTTATATAATTTACTACGCCTATCAGCTTAAGAGATCCAGAACAAGTAACTGAGAAAAATAGGATTTATTACAAACCAAGAAAGGTGCATTCTACTTTGTGTAATTTAAAAGGTCTCACAATGTACACTCTAATGTATAGCCGTAGGTTGCTTTTAGCACAGAACTAAAATGGCAACATGTGAAAGCTCTCTTCAGGAATGTAAACTTCAGGAATGCTGCTGTAAGCTAGGAAGCATTTCATTAAGCCATGGCCTTATAGCTTCACTAGCAGAGGGCGTTTGAGAATCTTGGAATGGGCATGCATTTCATGCAGACCTGCTTGCCCTGGGTGGCAGAGGTAGGAAGTCAGTGAGCATGAACCCTTACTCCTTTCAGCATGGTGCCCTGAGCTTACTGCAGGACGATGCTGCTAGTCCAGCCAGAAGAGCTGAGCCTGCTGTGGGATCACGGGGGAAACTGCTTCATAGGAACTTTTCATGAGCTCCTGCCTAGCCTGAGTGGCTTAGTTAGACATCAGCTTGGGAAAAATACCTAAATGAACAACTTAGGAAAGGATTTATTTGGGTTCATGGTTTCAATCTATTATGGTATGGGGCCTGGTGGAGCAGAGCAGTGAACATTTGGCAGTCAGGAAGCAAACACACAGAACACAGAATCCTAACTGGATTCCTCCTCTTCTGTTTTTTCTTTTCTTTCTTTCTTTCTTTCTTTCTTTCTTTCTTTCTTTCTTTCTTTCTTTCTTTTTTTTTTTTTTTGACTCCCAGACTATGGGATGGTAGCAGTCACATTCAGGGTAGGTATTCTTCCCCTATTTAATTCTCTCTGAAAATGTTTCACAGGTAACACCCACAGCATGTTCAACTACTCTCCTAGATGCTTCTCTTTTAATGTTTAGAAAATTTGCTAAGTTATTTTTTTTTATCTGTGTATATGTCTGTGCACAACCTGTGTGCAATGAAGGTGGAGGCCAGAAGAGGGTGACAGATCCTTTGGAACTGGAGTTACAGACAGTGGTGAGCTACCATGTTTTTAGGAATAGAGTTGGGTCGTCTGGAAGAACACCCAGGGGTTTAACTGCAGAGCCACCTCTCCAGCAGTTCCCTAAGTGCTTACTGAGTCAATCAAACTGACAATCAAGAATGACAATCACAGGAGATAAAAGCAGGATCTCGCGGACTTTCAGGAAAGGCTTGCATGCCCATGCCGACACCTGCTGGCTTATAAAAGTTTTGCATAATGCCATCTGAGGTTTGTTCTCCCTTTCATGCTACATGGTATGGCTACTTAATGACGGTAGATGGCTACCAGTCCACTACAAAGGGTAAAAGCGGCTTTGGCTTGGCAGTAGAAAAAAAGATGTTATAATTTAAATAACTGAGCTGGCTATGGTGGCCCAAAAAAATTGGGAGGCAGAGGTAGGAAAGATGCTGCAAGGTTGAAGCCAGATGGGCTACATAGTGAGTTCCAGGCCAGAGCAGACTATTTCTTGAGACTCTGTCTTAAAATAAGAAACAAAACAATTATTATACTATAGTCTGAAAAACATCTCAATAGAATAGTATCACAAGTAATCGATGAAGTTCTATTCAGGGTTTCCCTCATGACAATGCCTGGCTCGGTACTTCTGCTCAATTCCAGATCATCAGGATACTCCCAAAATGCCCTGTTTTCCTTGACCCTAGTGAGTACTACATTGACAAAAATAAAATCTTTTAAAATAATAATCATTAGAAGTTGATTATGAGTTGACAAAGTATAGTCTAGGGGCCAAATCCAACTTGCTGCTTATTTTTTTTTTCTTGCTGCTTATTTTTGTAAATAAAGTTTTATTGGAACACAGACACAATCCATTCATTCACCAGTTACCTTTGACTGCTTCCACAGGGAAGAGTAGAGTACTTTCAGCAGGCACTTAGTGGCCGATAAAATGGAAAATATTTACACCACCTGGCTCATTACAAAAAAAGAGATGGCTGACCTTTGAGATCATTGATAGGTTTAGTATATAGTTGCAAAGTTGGCTTGTGTTTCTAACAAAGATAAGTAGAACTTACAAAAGAACAGTTTTATTTGTAGTTTTTGGAAATTTGGGTTTTATATTTCAGGTTGGTAGAGTCCAAAAGAGGACATTCTCATAAAAGAAGAGGAGCAAAGTTCTCTGATAACGCAGAGAGACGAAGAGAGGAGAGGGATCAAAGGGTGGTAGGGCCCATCCTTCCACCGCTTGCAGAGCCTCTGCCTTCTTCTCCTTCTCAAGCACAGAAGCTTCCTTTTGGCCCCAGAACTTTTCTTTTAAATTTTTTATGATTTATTTAACTTTATTTTATATGAATCGGTGTGAAGGAGTCAGATCCCCTGGAACTGGATTTTCAGACAGTTGTAAGCTGCCATATGGTTGCTGGGAATTGAACCCGGGTCCTCTGGAAGAACAGTCAGAGTTCTTAACCGCTGAGCCAGCTCTCCAGCCCTGGCCCCAGAACTTTTGCACCAACCATTTCCTCCGCATGGGCTAATTTCACATAGCTGTTTCTTTCTCATCACTCATGCTTCAGCCTGATTATCACCTCTGTGGGGAGATTTTTCCAGACCACTCATTCCAAAGAATCATTTCCCTATATCTCCCACAAACACTCTAGAAACACTATCCTTTCTTTTTTTAAAACCAATATGCCCCTCATTAGCTGAAGCTAATTAGTGAATGCCGTCCCAGACACCATGAGAAAAGGGCACATCATCGGTCTCAAAGGAAAGGATAGCATTAATGGAATGATTGGCTAATGGAATGAATGAAATTAATGAATTAAGTAATGTCATTAATTAAGTAAAGGAATGAAAAAAATGCATAAATAACAGCCATATAGTAATTCCTGAGTTTTAGGCTTCTGCTCTTCTCAACACTAGGCCTTGCCTCACTCACTGCAGAAAACTAAAAGGAGGGCTTCCCTGGTCATGCAGGATGTAGGGACAAATACCAACCTGGCAGTGGTATGCAGTTTTCTTAGTGTATCAGAAGGGCCAAGCTTACCTACATCCTTTAGCTTCTGGCTCACGATTTGATTCCTTTAAAAATCATTCTTTGTCAGTCACTGGAACCTGTGGCCTGGGGAAGTTTACAATTCTAGGGAGAAAGTCATTAAGCAGGTAGGTGATGACAGCATTCAGGATATTCAGCAAAGCATGCCCAGGAAAGATTCAGGATTTTAGCCTTTATTTGCCTGGTTAGGTCAGTAAATCTCTGAGTAGGCGAACACCATACACACCATACACACGCATGGAGGATGAGATTAAAATGAGCTAGACAGAGGCAAGCAGGTAGTAACAAATGGGAGACTTTTCTCCAGCAGAGAGCATGGTAACCTTTTAATGAACAGCTACAGATCTGATCAGAGCTGGGTAGGAGCGTGCCCTGGGGAGTGTGAGTCACGTCCTGAGAAGCTTGTGGTCATGAGTTACCAGGAGAGCAGAAGTTTAACTGAGGAGCTTAGATGACTTCTTGGTGTCCTTTTGCTGTCTTGACTGGAGATTGGATGTAATAATTAATCTTACTCTTAAGTTATGACTGAATTTAGAATCACTGGGAGATACAACCTGTGAGGGTGCTTCTAGATAGATCCACAATTATGAATATGAGTGGCAGGATCCTATGAGCGGAGCATGTGCCCTGAACAAATGCTTACAGGAGGAAAGCTGTGCTGGCATTCCAGTCTCTGCTTCCTGCTCCATTGAGGAAGGTGTTGAGGACCCCAGCTGCTCACTCCTGCTGTCATGCAACCACCTGCCACCATGCCTTCTCTACCGGCACTGGCTAGATGCGCTCAGTCCATCAGCCAAAGTCAGTCCTTCCTAGGTTGCTTTTGTTATGTGTTCTGCAACAGTACTGGGGAAAGTGACTAACACATTCCATCTCCCTGCCTCCAAATGGCTGCCCAGGAATTAGCAGGAGGGCGGCCACCACGTTCTAGGGGCAGGTGGGAGATGCGGCAGCTGAAGAGAATGAACACACTAAACTTACTTCCCTCACTCCCCTGAGCTCTTGTATTGTTGATGGTGGCATGCGATTGCTTATGCCAACTTGAAGAAAATTCTGTACCAACCAAGATGCGCTAAAAGCAATCCCATAACTCCCAGGATGTAAATGAAGTCACGTAACAAATGGCTAAAGCCCTTAAATCCACTGGGACATCTGTGTGGTGTGGTGAAAAGACAAAGTGGATCCTTCTTCTCTGTCAAATGGTTTTAAACACTTGGTGATGAACGCGATTTCCATGGTTTTCTTGAGGTTTCTCACATTAAGATGTAAGAGTTAGCCAATAAGAAGCTAGAGCTAATGGGCCAAGCAGTGAATTAATTAATACAGTTTCTGTGTGGTTATTTTGGGAGTCTTGACAGCCAGGAAACAAACAAGTGGCCTCCTACAACAAATTGGCACCCAATGGACTCACTCACACACATCATTCTTTCAGCCGTTATAGCATTCATCTCCAAGTTAGGACCTGGAGGCATAAGTGGTTCTGATGGCAGGCCTTGTCTACTTCTGTCCCAGGTTGAAATGTGCTTTTGTTGGGACTGTCCCTTATGTGTGAAGCATAGTAGATAGTTGATCCCAAAGGGCAGCTCCATGGCCCATGTTCCTCTCAGTGCAATGCAGGGCAGTCAAGACGTGTGTATAGATTGGCCTCAACTCATAGGGAGGCTTTGGAAGGAGGTCAAGGATCCAGAAAGACTTTAATACCTGGACATTTGTTCCCTAGCTAAGTATAAGGGCTGGTGGCATGTTGCTCTCCAGGCTCTGTATCCCAGGACATAGTTCCTTCCCTACAGACCTAGAGACAGGGAAGAAGCAGATGAGTACTATACTCCTTCCTTTCTTCTTTAAACCCCAAATACATCTTTGCTCGATTTCTTTACTAACTTCTGCCTAGATTGCCTAGTTTGAGGTATCATCTGTTTCTTGCATCATTTTCTTTGGAGTACACAGGTTAGTGAAAAAAAAAAAGTACAGATCTTGTGGCCTGTATCCTTAAAATGGTTTTGACACATGACAGACCTCCTTCTGTAAATGCTAAAGGCATGAATGAACAAGCTGGCTCCCATTTCATAATGAGTTGCTCCCAGAAGTTATTTTATTCAGTTACCAGGACAATGGTTGTCTTTCTTTCTTACACTAAGGTGGCAGTTGTCTGGCAGCTTCTTGAACTGTCACATTCAGATCATTTGGGGAGAGACCACAGAGAAGGAAGCTGGTTCTAATGCCGGTCCATGGAAGCCTCCTGTTGAGCAGGAAGGGAGACCTGTTAACAGGTGTGGCACAGGTGTAAGAATCATAAAAGGGGTGTGAGAGTCTTTAAATTGCCTGGGAAGTCAAAATTTCAGAGCGCAGGTCACTTGGTCTGGGGTTCTAAGGATGGTGAAGGAGCATGCCAAGTATAAAAGTGGTGGGGAAATATTCAGGTATGAGTGGAATTGAACACTTATGTCTTCTGACATCTGTTGGCCTCTCCAATTACCCAGTAAGTTCCTTTGCTAGAAAGGAATGTGTGAAAATTGTTTTGATAAAGTCTCCCTCCCCCCACACCTCGCATCTGTGGAGGCTGGGCAGGATGGTCATTTGGCATGTGACAAGAGAATACCCTCTCTCCACCAAGCTTTCTTTGAGGTCATTCTCCAGACAATTAGATGATACGGGGGATGGAAAAATGCCTAGGGATTATTTTCCCGAGTCTTGCATTCTGGTAGAGAGGAATTTACTGTCACCTGTGACCATCATGGAAACTCTTTGTGTGTCCTTACCTCACAGCAGTGTGAAGGCTGTTAGATGTCAAACAATATAGAAAACCCCAGAAACTTGGTTTGTAGATGGAATACTTTTTCTGTGGGAGGTCCTTCTGTCTATGTGTTGCTTTTATTGGTTAATGAATAAAGAAACTACCTTGGCCTGTTGATACAGCAGAGTAGAACTAGGTGGGGAAAACTATACTGAATGCTGGGAGAAAGAAGGTGGAGTGAAGAGAAGCCATGTAGCCCCACCAGAGACAGACACTGGACAGAACTTTACCCACTAAGCCACAGCCACGTGGCGATACACAGATTAATAGAAATGGGTTAAATTAAGATGTAAGAGCTAAGAAGAAGCTAGAGCTAACAGGGCAAGCAGTGATTTAATCAGTACAGTTTCTGTGTGATTATTTCAGGGCTGAGCAGCCCGCAACAAACAAGCGGCCTCTACAACAACCTTTCTCCATCTTGCCTGGTCCCACTGGACTGGTTTCTCTCCACCCACTGGATTCTGCTCTCTAGTTCCCGCAGCTGCTTATGAAATAACTACTCTGAGGCTTATTATCAGCTACAATTGTTTGGCCAATATCTTAGCCTTCCTACAGGCTAGCTCTAACAAATTAATCCATTTCTATTATCTGTGTATTGCCACGAGGCTGTAGCTTGCTGGCATGGCATGTTACTCCTTCAGCGGTTACACGGCATCTTCTCCACTCTTCATACTCTCTCAGTATCATCTTTTAGATTTCTCGCCTAGCTTTACTCTGCTAAGCCATTGGCCAAATGAAATTTATTCATCAACCAATAAATGTAACACATATACAGAAGAACATCCCATATCTTTGGCTTACATGACCATGATTGGATATTTTATACCAATCGTGTCTCCCCACTTTGGCAGTAACAACGCTCCCTCAACACAGTAGTGGTCTCCAGTGCTCCACATGCTCTATGTGGTGTGAGAGTTGCACAAATAAATTAAGTAGAATGGAGTAGTTGACTCCGAGTCTTCTAGAAGACCTCTGCTGCCCCTAGAATTTCCAGAGTCCTTGGGCACCTAGAACACACATTCATGGGCTTCCTATAAACACAGTTCACCAATAGCAGAGCGTTTCACACAGTTTCTTTTGCCCTGATTTTCCATTCATGTCTGGAGTCTGGCACATGTCCTATATCTGTTAACAACTTGCTAGTTTGGGTTCTTTTGCTTTACTTAAATAGGAATGGTGGGTAGGCAAGAAGCTCAAGTGCAGACTTTGGTTTCCTCACATGTTTTGCAGCAGGAGGCAAGTCCGAGAAGCTCTAGAAGGTACTTTCTAGTGTGACAGATCTCTGGCCTCAGTACTGTTGGTTATACAAGTCTTACAGCTCTTGTGTAAGCCTTGGAAACTAGGACTCAGCACTTGACACCAACCAGTGTTCTAACTATTGTATAGGCCCAGGAGGCCAGTACTTCTCAGCCCTTACCACTGGTCAGTTTTATAGCTCTTGGACAGGGCTGATATCTTATCACTGGATCTAAAGACCTCTCAGCAATTTGGTACTCTCCTGGTGACTATGGCCTGCGATTTCTCTCCTCTGGCTCAGTATAGCTTTTTATCCTGCTTTGGTCCCAGCCCTCACTTTCTATGCTCACTTCCCTAACTGTACTTCTCCCTGCCCTGGTCACTTGACCTGTTCAACTTCTCTGCCTGCCAATGTATCGAATGGCTTGCCATGTCTGCTGCTCGGCCTGCCTGCTGCTCAGCTGTTGCTCAGCTGTTGCTTTTATTACCAATCTGCTATGTTTTTTGTGTGCCACCAGTTTGGCTGAAAGATGGTAATAAAAAATGACCACCTGAGAGATTATGGCTTTTATTGCAACACCTGGGAAGGCAGCACAGTAGTGTCTCCCAGTGAACTTCTCAGAAGACCTTGGACAACTTGCCTCTAGCCCCAGTCCCAGTTGGCCTTTGGGTAAGAGCTCCTGCTCTGGTCGGGTAGAAATGGCTGCAGAATAACCAGGAGTTCCCAGGTAGAAGCTGGAGCACACTTGTGCTTCAACAGCCCTGGCTGAGATTGTATTCTCAGGAGGCAACAGCAATCTTCCTGTAGCTTTCTTAAAGAGATTCCTAGAGACTTGAGGTGGTCGGTGTGGGCCTAAGAGTAGACTTACCTGGCCACGTGACTGACAGTCTTATTACTTAAGGCAGTGAGGGCAACACACGGGAGGCAAACAAATCCCAATCAGGGTGTCGAACTTGTGGCTTTCGCTTATTTACATAAATCTGAATGAGCTGAGCGGTGCTTGGAATAAGAATTTAAGGAACTTGCTATTCACTCTGAGAGTGATTTTTAACATATGCCCTTGAGAGGTGGATGGGCGATTCATCTCCACATGGGTCATCTAAATCTTTCCAATAGCTGCATGCTCATGTCCATGGGGGCATGAATTGCTCATTCAACAGCCCAGATACTACACAATAAAGTCCCCCCATCTGCTCTCTACTCCGACACTTAAAGCAGTGCTGTTTGCACATTACAAAATAACTGTCCAACCATGCTGCTTTCCCCTTTCCTTATCCACTGGCTTCACTCTTGAAATAAATGGTTCCTATCCCTTTCTTCAGAGAGTGTTTACCTAATTTTTTGCTGTGGGCCTGGCATCCCTGCAGGCTCTGGGAAGTTTCCTAATTCCTTCCTCATTGCTGGGATCCAGGACACCCCCTCCACCACCCCCATATCTTTCCATGGCCCACTTGCTCCAAAAATAAATTTACAACTATAAGTGGTGTCATATTCCCTTAATTAAACATAACTGATGAGACAAAAGTTAAAACCTCATAGATCACATAGTCTTAAGTATTTACAGTCAAAGGATCCTATTTCGACCAAGTGGGATGTAACCTGCTCCTCCAGGCTTTGGGCAAGTCAAGGAAACTTGTCTTTCTCCCGTGCGTACCTAAGTCTGTAAGAAGCACTGCTGTTCCTCTGGTCTGCTCCTTTATCTCTGCAAAACTCATTTTTGTACTTTTCCAGATGTGCACTTATTAGACCCCAAAGAGGATTATCTTCTTCCCAGGTGAATTCAATTCACAGCCTCTGGGACACTGGCTGATAGATTCTTAGAAGAGTCCTTCAAGGTGACTCCTGCTTTCTTGAATTGGGGATTGAATCCAGGGCCTGGAACTTACCAGGATAATGCTAGACCACTGAACTACAGACCCAGCTACTTTCCCTCTCTTTCTTCTTTTGAGACGATGTTTTGCTTCATTGCCCAAGATAGCAGTGAACATTTGATACTATTGCCTCGGCCTCCTGAGTAGTTGGAATTCTAGGCTTGTGCTACTCCACCCAGTTCCAACGGGATTTAAATAGAAGCTTGTGTTTGCTGATTGGGTCTGCTTCAGACCAAGCTCAATCACTATGTCAACAAGATCCAGGGACAAGTTCTCCCAATGTTCTTGAGACAGGAGTTGCGCTCTGTAAGGAGCGAGGGCAAAGGGCCCATTGCGATAACTCCATGATGCTCACACATGTTGCAGTGAGAACAGGTTGGAGACAAAAGAAGATGAAGGGTTAAAATGACAGTTTGGAGCCCTGAAGGTAAGAGGGCCTGTCCTGGTAAGAGATAACCTAGCTAGATAAGAGGAAAGACAGGGCTCAGGGCTGGTGACAGCAGGCCACTCCGAACCCTTGAGAAACACACCTGGGGCACTGCTGCCTTTTCATATGTCATTGTTTCTAAAACAGCCAATTCTAACAGACTGAATGATAAGGATGGCTACTAGCAAGCCTGTCCTCACCTCAGCAGAGACTGCAGACCATGCTAAATACAAGGAGCTAAAGATGAGACAGCCAGGAAAGACTAGGATAGATCTATTAGCCGGGATAGAGCTAACTCCCTGCCATGGAAAAGCTACAGCTGCCTGCTTAAATGAAAGACAAGAGAGCTCAGTATAACTGACAGTACTTGAGACAACTGCCAAATTGAAGGACAGGAACACTGGCTAGTGACTAACAGCTAGCAGACAGTCAAGGTCAAAGATGGAATCAGGTGGGCGGAGAAGGGTTCCAACCACTCCTAACTGACAGCAGCCCGTGATCAACTGCCTGGTTGGGTCAAGGAGACATATAGAGAGCATATGGGACCTTCATGGGTATAGTCCATTACAGTTTAGAGAATTAACCACTCTGAGAATGCCTCAGTCTCTGTCAAGTTTTTGTTATTCTATAAAATCCAGTAACAAGCCTGGTGGGATTCCTCAGTTGGTAAAGGTGCTTGCTGGTGAACCTAATGATCTGAGCTTTGAGTTCTAGAACCCACACAGTAGAAGGAGAAAATGTCCTCAAATGGTCTACTCTTCCTCCACATACACAAATGGTATAGCCCTCCTCTAAGTAAATAAATATAAAACACAAACAAAAATTACCCTAGATGAAGTAAAACAGACCAAGAGTCTGTTTTCCAATATTGGACCCCCCATTCTTGGAGGGTCTCTCACTTTTCTTAATTGCTCATTCTACTTCCCACACTCTTCTTTCTCTCTTTGGCTTTTAATAGCTGTGTGTCTCAAAACCCATAGATTAAGGTCATATGTATCCTTTATCAAAACTTTCAATCAGTGCCTTATAAAATTATGTTCATAAACTGTGTTTTCATACAAATACATTTAACAGCTATTAATATAACTATTAACTTGACACAAATAGTCAACTATATTTCCCATGTAGCTAAATGCCATCTCATGTCCATAGATTTGACACAAATTTCTTCCTGAGCTACCCTGTAAGGCAGGACACTATTCTTTCTCAGTGATTTACATGTAATTCTACGACTGTTTCTCTCTTAATCGAAGGCATCTAGAAAGGCAAAGACTAAAATGTCAGTCAGGGCTGAGGACAAGGCTGAGTGAGTCAAGTGCCTTTGCATAAGCATGAGGCCCTGAGTTTGGATCCCCAATGTAACGAATGGTTTGTTCCATCGCTTTAAGAGACAAGCCACGCCCACTCCCTCCCAGGACCACTGAGGCAGATCTTCCTTCCTGCTTGCAGCCTGAGTTCCTTCCTTTTCCATCTCCCTCTGAAAGGTGCTTCTCCCTATTTCTCCCCTTCCCCCTTTTGTTTCTCCTGCCTCTCTGCTCTTCTCCTTTCCCCCTTCCCTTCCATAACCCACTGAATAAATATCCACCCTCACTCTGCATGGTGTGCCTATCTGTCTGTCTCTTGCTCGCTGTGTGGTTCCCTGCCAGGGACCAGCCGACCTGCCGGGTGATCTCTTGGCCTGCCCATCTGTCTATCTCTCCTCGTGGTCTGCTGCAGCCACTTAGGGAACAGAATAATGGAGAAAATTAGAGCCAAACCCCAAAGACTATCATCAGCAGTCCGGTTTCCTTTTAAAATTTGGCTTTCATCTTCTGAAGCAATTGAGTTTTGAGATTTATTTTAAATTGCTTCATTTCCAAACTTGTTTTGGTCACTACATTCAGGAGCAATCGAACCACCTGCTAATCCATAAATAACATTTCAATGCTGCTTTAAGAAAGGCAGCCCAGCAGAAAACCGATATTGTCAGCAGCAACCAGAACAACTCCCATTTAGACAGAAATTGATTCCCCATAGAGGTTATTGGAAATATTTGTAGTTCTAAAAAGGAAAGCACACCCGTGCAACATTTGGACAATTCATTCTCAAATGAAGACGTCACTGTCTCCCCCACCTCCCAGACTCCTGGGAGGAAGAATTTAGTAGGGGTGAAGCAACTACTTCATGATTCTCCTCATAACGTGCCTATTGGGTAAACTGGCACGTTCTGGAAGGTCACATGGTAAAGTGCAAAAATCAAGGGGCATGGAGAGGTGGGTCCACACACATCATAGGCTGGCTGTGTGACCCCAGGATGCTACATAACCCTCCTGAACACCTGTCCTTTTCTTACCTGTCCAATGATATAAAGGAGATAAATGTTTTGGAACACGTACTTAACAGAAGATAGAACAGAATATCGTACTAGCCACCCTAACGCTCAGTGCCCAAAGGCACTTCAATGGTTAGAAAAAAAGCGATGAACAAAAAGAATGAGTCCATTCAACAGTATTACTAATGCAACCTGTGGTGGAAAGACACAGATTTAAAAGACCCAGGGGCCTTTGCTACATCTCTCTCTCTGCTCAGCAAACTCAGTCCATGGCAGAGAGGGAGGTGCAAACAGGTAAACAGAAGAACCTGGATGTGGGGAGGGAGTAAGCAACACAAGACCTGGACCTCTGAGGGTACAAGCAGGAGCCTAAGGCTGTCTGGTGAATATTTCAAGTTCAACAGCACGGAAAAGTTATTCCTGAAAACAACAATATTTCAGGGGCACTGTAAAAAGTCAGTGTTTCTCAGCCTCCAGTCATTTCCGTCCCGCTTTTGATTTTTTTAAAATTAGTATTTTCTTTACAATGCTTAATTAAAATTAAATTATATCTAAAAAGCCAGCTTTGCTAGCACAACTGAGATTGTTACTATTATATACATGTTTACTCGCCAATTTAAACTCATTCCCAGTTTGGAATGCTAAAGGGGTGACCAAGATAGAGATAAGCGACTTCGACGTTAGTAGGAACAGATTCTACTAAAGTTATTTGGGACAGACACTTCCTACAGTTTGCGGAAGGGGCGGGGAGGGGGGGTCTAATCTCCTAATATGAGAAAACGGAAAGGCGGTCACTAAGAGGCCAAGGAAACGATGTTGCGAGGCCTGCACCCGTCCAACCGGAGATCTGGCGGGAGCTGCACCCTCAAGTGAGACGGCACGCCCAGCCAACCGGTGCCAGCCACACCTAGGCAGGGCTTCTCGGGGACGACACCGCGGGTGCAAGCTGCAGCCGATCCCACGTGCAAGTTAGGGAACTGAGCCCAAGAAAAGCTAGCGCGCGCACGAAAAAGCGCACCAGCCTGCCCGCTCGTCCCCGGCGGCCGTCGCAGCACGTTGGCGGATTCAGGACATTTCCAAACACCCGCGCCCACATTCCGGGATCACCGCGTCCCTTCCCGGGCGTGGCTCAAAACACCGCGGGGGCCGCCGGGAGCGGACGCGGGCGCCTCCGCCAGCCGCGAGCATGCGCAGTGCGCCTTGGGTGCCGAGGGCGGTGCCCCGTGGCGGACGTCGCTACGCAGGCGTCGGATCCCCGTGGGGGAGGAGGTCGAAGACTCCATCCGCCATGTTGGATGCCGCAGATTCGCCATAACCTCTCCGGCTCTTTCCCTAAAAAAATTAAAAAATAAAGAGCGAAGTTTCCTCAGGGTGTCCGGCCTTCTCGCTTGGCCCGGGAGGGAGCCGGGGAGAGCCCGAGGCTTTTTTTTCCCCTCCGCCGTGGGGGCGTTGCCATGGAGACGCCGGCGGCAGGTGAGCCGGGATGGGGGTTGGGGCGCGACGGGGTGGGGGTGGGGCGCGGCGCGGCGCGGCGCGGGAAACCACTCGTGGTGTGCTGTGGGGAGGCCGCGCGCAGGCTCGGGGCGGCGGAGGGATCCGCGGACGGGCGGAGCGCGGACGTCGCAGTGCCCTGCGGCCCACGTTCAGTCGCTGGCTTTATCCTGCCGCAGAGGAAAGAAAAAGAGGGAACTAGTGGAGGGCAAATGAGGGGAGTGCAGGGAGAGCGCGTGCGGGCTGTCTCCAGGGCAGTGGGGCGGTGCTAGGGCGCTCGCCCCGAGCCGCAGACGCCTAGTTGGACCGGTGTTCGAATCCCGTTGCCTCCAGCTGTTTGGCTGCGTGAGCTTCGTTGAAGCCTTCTTATCGACTCTGTGTTCTTAGCCAGGACGTTTTGAAGGGCAGCCTTCTCAGGGGAAGTTTCCTAGTGACCCTTGAAGCAGTAAATGAGGGAGATTGTCGTTACCTTGGATGATCCTGCCCCACGCAAGAATAATTTACCTTCTGCCTTTGGTCCAGCTCTGCAGGACATTGCCCCCATGCTCTTAAATGAAGTGGCTCCCCGTCAACACCCTCCATGAAGTCAGTCCTCTGGCATTCTAGGCAGAAGCAGCTTCTTTGGGTGGACTGATTGGAAGGGTGGACTTCCCACTTAACCCCTGATGCCCCTTTCCCCCCAACCTAATCTTGAGCTTCGGGGTCCCTGGCGTGTTATTGACACCAATTTCGACTCTTGGACTCTGACTTCCAGGGGTCGCTGCTAAGTTCTCCTGGTTGCTCTTAATTGCTGGTTATTTACTGAAGAACAGAAAAGTTGAGAGAGGTCAGATTCCTAGCAGCTGAGGCTTAAAGATATCAGACATCTTCAGCTTGGGATAGAATGTAAATTGTCGGCTTTCTTGGCATTTGCCACCGTCCCCTGGAACTCTGACAGGCTTTTAGTGGGGGCCACGGTATATTGAAGAACAGAGTGTAGGAGCTGTCTGGTTACTCCTGCTTGTCAGTGTGGTTTGCTGCTGGAGCTCCTGTCCCTAAGAAACAAAAACCAAGTCCCCGGTGCTTACTCTCCCCTACTGCCTGTTTTCTGTCTTATCTTCAGAATCTGTCACTTTGTCTGTGGAAGCATCTAGAATAGTGTCTGTTGGTGCTGCAGAGTGGACACAGGTCAAAGAGACACAAAACAAGCCCTGAGTGCCGGGCGGTGGTGGCGCACGCCTTTAATCCCAGCACTCGGGAGGCAGAGGCAGGCGGATCTCTGAGTTCGAGGCCAGCCTGGTCTACAAGAGCTAGTTCCAGGACAGGAACCAAAAACTACGGAGAAACCCTGTCTCGAAAAATCTCCCCCCCCCCCCCCCCCCCCCCCCAAAAAAAAACAAGCCCTGAGCATGTGTTATATGACCAAGGAGGGACATAGTTTGAACAAATTGTACTTCTGTCAACTCGTGGGCAACCCTTTTCTGGGAAAGTTCCCGTTTTTGGTGTCCCTTAGCTTAGGACAGGCCGAGCCCTAGATGAGGGGATGGAAGGCAACTTTGGGTGGCAAACAGCGCAGTGGTCGTTGGCCTGGTTAGAGCTGCTTTCCGCAGTGGTCGTTGGCCCGGTTAGAGCTGCTTTCTGTCTTGGTCCCCTTTTCATGGCCTCTCATTTGTTTCTGCTGGTGCAAAGGTTTCTGTTTTCTCCTCACACCTTGTCATTGCCATAGCTGTCCCTAAGTAGAATTTAGTGGCTGCTCTGGCCAGGCCCCGTCAGAATCTGGTGTCTTCAGCAGGTTCTCCTAATTGCATTTCCTTTTCATGGATGTTTTGTGTGTGCCGCCTCTGAAAGCCTCTGTATCACGATGGGCCAGTTTAATTGAGGAGGGTTTAGCCTAGAGTAATGTTTGCCCCTTGTCACCTGTTTATGCTGGTCAGCTTCCCATGTGTAACTTTCCAAGGGCAGGTATTTCTTCCAGGGGCTGTCACCTGTCAGTACAGTGCTTGTAAGAGCTCAGGCCTTGCTGAGGAGATCTGCTCCTGAGCTTACCGGGGACGGAGGTCCCAGCCATTGAATTGTACTTGAGCAGGGCCACATGTTGTGCCTCTCTACCTTGTGCGTGTTGGTGGCACTCCAGATGGCGTTCATTACAACACACTGTCACCATCCACGTGTTTTGGGAAATGTTTGTGAATGCAAAGGTGGGGTAGAATTTGATTATGATTTTCTTTTGAGACAGAAGGCATGCACTACCACGCCGAGCACGATTATGAATTTTTTTTTCTAAAAAAGGAAAAAAGCTTTTTTTTTTTTTTTTTTTTTTTNGACAGGGTTTCTCCGTAGCTTTTTGGTTCCTGTCCTGGAACTAGCTCTTGTAGACCAGGCTGGTCTCGAACTCACAGAGATCCGCCTGCATCTGCCTCCCAAGTGCTGGGATTAAAGGCGTGTGCCACCACCGCCTGATGAAAAAAGCAATTTTTGAGCGAAGAAAAGTGAACATACTAGTAATCTATCGTAGATTCGAAGTTGGCTTTTAAAAAAAGAACATAAGATATAAAGACTAATTAATTTGCTTATGAAAAGATAATGCTTGGCTTATTAATGTACAACAGGGCCTTAAAGTTGAGTAGCAGACTTGTCTTTGTTCTTTTTAAAAATCTTAAAAAAACCCAAGTTGACAATTACAGCTGTGCATACTTAGTCCAGTCTGTCACCTCAAGTGTCGATCATTTCTCGAGATGAGAACATTTGAAATGTATTCTTTTAGTGATTTTTGAAGTGAAAAACACATTGCTTCTGCTAGTCCCTGTGATATGTAGCAAATCACACAGACAGTGAAAGCGTATTTACTCCTGCCAATAGAGGCTCTGCACCCTTGGCCCATGCCCCGCCTCCCATATGCCTGCAGCTTCTGGAAACCTCACTGTTCACTATACATCCGTGAGGTCCTTGTTTCAGTCCCGCGTTTCCTCCCCTTTTGAAGGCAGAGTCACGCCATTGCATGTGCTCATTACACCTTGTCTTCATTCACATGCTGACAGACGCCCCAGTGGACTTGACTTGGGCTGTCTTTACTAGTTGTTCAACGAACGTGACATGCAGATGAATCCTTGCCCATTGGTCTAGAGTGTTCTCATTCCTTTAGCTCTGTGAAGACAACTGGCATTACAACACTCTGGCCTTTGTGCTCCAACCTGTCTGGACAGAGGCTAAATGAGTAGGTGGGAACTTGACTTCAGAGGATGGTGGACAGAGCTGCCAGCCCTCTGGGTAGGAAGGTAGCATTGTCCCACAGTGAGGGGAAGGACCTGTATGGAGCCAAGGAGCATAGGGAGCTTGTTGTGTCTGCAGCCACGTGGGCCCCATTTTCTTGAGGTCTCCAGCTGGTCGGATTGTTGGTGTCCATATTGCTTCGTTGCTGCCAATGGGCCTTGATGAGCTGTTTTTTCTCTTTAGCAGTGGGATCCCTAGCCCTCAGATGTTTTCTCAACTGTGGCCGGGCCTCTTGAGGGTGTCACATAGACCTAGCAGTGGAAAAGCACTTCCTTTAGGGAAAGGTGTAAGGAGCCTTGATGGATGTGAGCCCTGAATATTGACGATGTCAGTAGGCTCCATGGAGGGCTTCTGGGAGGGCTTCTTGAAGCATGGGTACTGGAGTTGGGTCTTGCAGAGGGAATAGGTAGGTACCCACCAAAAAGGGAAGGATGGGTGCCAAGACAGGTGTGACACAGAAGCCAAAACTCTCATCTTTAAAGGAATAAGAGATAGTTATTCTGGAGTTATTTTGAATGACCCTGACCCGGGAGTACAGAATTTGGTAGCTCCAAATTCCATGTTCCAATGTGGAAGGAGTTTCATGAAGTTTTTATAGTTTTGCAGAACAGAGAACGTCATATATCAAAGTAAGTTTAGACTACGTGGTGCATACATCAGAGAGGCGGGTTATCAAGAAGAGAGAGTCTTTTCTATAGGCTCAAAAGCTATCTGTTGACATTCTGAGCCTTTGGATTGGTAGCAGCTAGTTGCCTGCTAAGTCAATAGATTCTAAAAGGTCACAGATACTAGTTCTGACAGAGGTGTGTGTGTGTGTGGTGTAGCGGGGGCAAAGTGTGTATGTGTGTGTGGTGTGTAGGGGGACAAAGTGTGTGTGTGTGTGTGTGTGTGTGTGTGTGTGTGTAGGGGGTCAAGGAAGGCGGGACCAGAACTTAGCCCAAGGTAAGGTAATTAGTTTCTGGACCTGCAACATTCCAATCTGGCAGTGCTGAAATTCTAATCAGCCAGTCAGTCTCTGCTTTCATTTATAGCCAGTACAAGTTCTTTTGAGAAGTTTTGTTCACATCACAGCAGATGTGTTCTGTGCATTGGGATTGGAGCAGGGGCATTTAGGACTGAAGACCTGTGATACAGAGATTGAGGAGTGGGTACTGTTGGGAGTTTGGCATGAAAACCTTGAGAACCAGGAGAACAATGTCTGCTGACCTGCCGACCTGGAAAGGGCTCTTTGGTGCCTTGCAGGAGGCATTTTGTAGTTGTGATTTAATACACAGAAGCACGCGGCTCTTTTGTATAGCCAGTACTCAGGTATACCTCAGCCCTAAGATACATAAGCTTTTTAAAAGTTACCCCAGACAAGTTCTCTTTTGCCCCTTCACACCCGGTCTTTATCCTTCAGCCCCCAAATCCCCCAGCTTTGTCTTCATAAATTACATTTGTCTTTTGTAGGATGTCACATAATTCTTTTCTTTCTCTCTCTCTCTCTCTCTCTCTCTCTCTCTTTTAAAAAACAGCATAAAGTTTCAGAAATCTTGTTTTTTTTGTTACTATTTATTTTTTATTTAATTTTTTTATTGCTTCATGGTATTCTAGTGTCTGGAAACCACCACGGTTTGCTTGCATGTTTCTCTCTTAATAAATACCTGGGCTGTTCTCATGTTTCCATGTTTGAGTTCTTTTGTCTGCTTGTTTTCGTTTTTTTGAAAAGGGTCTCACTGTGTAGGTTTGCTGGCCTGGAACTCACTATGTAGACCAGGCTAGCCTTGAACTCATAGGAATCCTTCTGCTTCTGCCCTCTCAGTGCTGGGGTTAAAGCATACTGCCAAGTGCATGTTTCTAGTTTTTAATCACTATGAACAAAGCTGTATTGAGCATTCATACACTCTGGGCTAGAATGCCATGTTCAATGATTTTTGACCTGTGGCTTCTTGTTAGGAGCTTTCAGGGGCTCTTGGACTCAGGTCCTGACCTGGAGTGAGCCTGCTGAAGGTGAGCAGGGGAGAGATCCTGCTGAACATCATCAACACATTTTAGTGACCTGGCTGCTGCTGCTGCTGCTGTGACTAGTTAACTGACAGAAGCAGCCCAGGGAAGGATTTATTTTAGGGCTTAGTTTCTTGCAGAGGCATGGCAGCTGGATTTCTGTTCATGGTTAAGGAGCTAGCGTGTTACAAGTTATAACTCAGTGGATCAGGAAGCAAACACACGTTGGCCAAACAGGGCCTCCATTATCAACCATGAGCCCTAGCTGTGTGGTCTTCTATCTGTCATCCAGTCCCTGTGTCCAGATGTTCCACAACTTCTCTGAACAGTGCCACCAGCTGGGGACCAACTGTTCAAACACACGAGCCTATGGGGACATTTCATATTAAAGTCCTGTCATGTCTCGTGTGAAAATGGTCCGGGCAAAGCACTGGGCCATGTGGTATAAAAGTTCCGTGGGGGAAAAAGTCAGGCACTCAGTACATTCCCTTTATTCTCTGCTATCATCCGTCTTTTGCTTCCCTTCCTTTCCTCTCCCCATCTTGGGGATTTTGACAGTATCCTTGGAAATCTGATGTGTAATTGAAATTGTAAGTCACTGTGCATGGTACAGTGGCCTTTATTAAATCATGCAGTCATGGCAAGTAAAATGGACCTGGCAATAATCACCATTCCGTAGACCTGCTTAGCCAGGTGTTTCACATCTTTTCACAGAAGCTCAGAACAGTGGGTTTATTGTCTCTGCTCTGCAATTGGGAATCACCAGGCTCTTTCCGGGGAGAGCTTCAGAACAGGGTGCCCAGCAGGATGAGATCCATGTCGGCTCCCTAACCCCCTGAAGAGGCTCATCCTAGATATTCTCCTGAAATCTTGTCAAGTTCCAGAATTGGCGCCTGGGCCAGTTGGCTTGGCTTCAGTTCTCTTTAGACCTAGTGACCTGGAGAAGCTTGAGCTAGGAGGGATGATTGCATGAAGGCTGCCCAGTCTGCTAAAGGCTTTCCATAGAGCCTGCCAAATTGTCATGCCTGTATCCTGCTGCATGAGCTCCTTCTGTTCCTTCAGCCAATAGCCTTTAAGATACCAGCCCACTTGGGCATGGTCTCTTTTGCTTTAAAAAGCAGCTGTAGCCCTGTGCTCTCTCTTGCAGGACAGTGATCTGTAAGTTTTCCCCTTAAATAAATAACCCTTTTATTAATCATAATTCCAAACTGCTGTGGGATTGTTTTGTGACTTATATCTACAGTATCCAGTGACTGCTTCTAGTGTACCAGAGGCCTGAACTTCTGAGTAACCCATAGTTTTGCCTCCATAGTACTCTATGGAGATGATTATTCCTGTTATGTCTTCTCTCTCTGTCTCTCTGTCTCTCTCTGTCTCTCTCTGTCTCTGTCTCTCTCTGTCTCTCTCTGTCTCTCTCTGTCTCTGTCTCTCTCTCTCTCTCTCTCTCTCTCTCTCTCTCTCTGTGTGTGTGTGTGTGTGTGTGTGTGTATGTGGTCAAGGGGCCTGTGTTCAAGGAGCTCACAACATATAGAATATAGACAAACATTTTTAAAATGGGCAGAAGATTATGAAAACAAATCTGTCTTTTGGTATCCATGAACAAAATTGATTCCCAGACCGACCCTCAGTGATATCAAAATCTGTGCACACTCAAGTACCAGATATAAAATGGTGCAGTATTTGCATGTGCTGTAGAAACATTCTTTTGTAAGCTTTATAGCATGTGTAGATTGCTTACAATTAACACAGTGCTAATGCTATTAAGTAGTGAACTGGCTAGTCTCTGTCAATTCGACACAGACTAGAGTCACCTAGGAGGAAGGAACCTTAACTGAGGAACTGCCTCCATCAGATTGGCCTCTCCATGGGTGCATTTCTTGATTAATGATTGATGTGGGAGAACACTGTCCACTGTGGGCAGTTCAGCCCCTGAGCAGGTGGTCTTGGGTTGTACAACAACAGAAGAGTAAGCCATAGAAACAAGCAGTAAGCAGCATTTTTTTTTCACTATCTTTGCTTCAGTTCTTGCTACAGGTTCTTGCCTTGGCTTCTCCTGATGATAGATAGACTGTAACCTGTAAGCCAAATAAACCCTTTCCTTCCCCAACTTGCTTTGGCCAGTGTTTTATTACAGTAACATTGAAGCAAACTAGATCAACTATTTGATGTTTTTCTAGGAACTAGTAACAAGGAAAAAAAATCTGCGCATGTTTAGTACATATCCACTTTTATCCCTGAAGCGTTTTGATTTCTGATTGGTGAATGATTAGTGGTAGTTGTTAGGATTGGGAGGAGGGAACATGAGGAATTGGTTTGTGATGGGAACAGATGTTCTGTTTGGGAAGATGAAACATTTCTGGAGATGTCTGCATACCAGGATGAATGTACCCAGTGTCCCAACCTGGACACTTAAAAGTGTTTGATGCTAAAGTTTATGCTATGCGTATTTTACCATGCCCATTAAAGAAAAAAGAATGTGGTTGCTTTGCTATTATTTGCTTGCTGAAGATGGCAGAGCTGGAGAGGTAGGCCTGCTCAAGTCGTTGGGCCCAGAAGATCATGAGTGAGTTCAAGATGTCAGACTCTGGTAGGAATTGGCAGAGAGAAGGACTGGGTAGGGTGAGGAAGTGTTCAGTGTTGTCATGACTGGTAGCAGCAGTTTCAATTCCCTGTCCTGTGTTGAAGTTCAGCGAGTAGTGCAGTGGTCCACAGGTGGTTCTCGGAGTGCAGAGGGTAAGGTTGGGGATGCAGACGGTGATCACTGCCTACTGAGTTGGAGAGGGGCTCAGGAAAGCCTCTAGGGTGATGTCTGAGCTGAAAAACCGATCTAGAGGGACTTAGCAGGGGAAGGATATGGAGTGGCCTCTGCATGTCCAACTGGGAGTGGAACAGTGACAGTCAGGAGTTGAACACTTAGCCTCTATGTGTTGTCTTTGTACATGTGCACTACCTGTCCCTGCCCTGCCTCCACTGCTATCCATTGGCAGAGCTACTGGGCAGCCTTTAGTCTGTTAAGATAGACATCTACCAAGGTTCTGTTTATAGTCTTTGCACCCCATCTACCCAGGCAGCTTCTGGCTTTCTCACTAGTTTTGCTTTTTGCTAGGTTGACTATTGAGGGATCGTAGACCTTGGGAGATAACAGTATCTTACAGGCCAGGAGACCTGGCTTTATGATCCAGCGTCCATGTGTGACAGCGTCCATGTGTGACAGTTCTTGGAACACTTTTGAGCCCCACTTTGCACTGCTGTAAATTTAGAGCTGCATGCACCGTTCTCTGAGAACTCTGGGCTCTGAAGAATGCAATCAGGTGAAGTGGTCCACTGATACCAGTAATTGCTCCTCAGGGAAGTGTTCTCTTGTGGCCTTGGAAGTTCTTGTGCCTAGTCAGCATGTGGCATTTGATCTGTCCTGGAATCCACTGCTGTGTTTGTTCTATTTTATTCAGCCATGAGAGCTCAGAGTAGCCCATAGGCTGCTCAACTCTCACAGTTGGGCACTAGTTTTCCCTGGTGTTACTCCTATCCAGCACCTGTGTTCTTCAACAGCAAAGAGGTTATTTTTTAAAATTTGGGGTGTGTGTGTGTGTGTGTGTGTGTGTGTATGTGCACATGCAACCCCTGTTGCTATTGCTTTTCCCACTGTAACTGCAATTCTAATAATAGTATATTGTCTTTGATTTACAGCCCGAAGGACAGAAAGTTTGGGTCACATGCTGCTACCAGTAGCAGTGACCAAAGCAGGATTTGTATATTACTTTTGCTGACCCCAAACCACATCCTGTGACCTATTCAGATTGCAGAAGAAAGACTCCATGTTTCCGGAGCAGCACCAGGGAAATGTAGATGAAGAGGCAGTATCCTCCTTGTGTATGGTGGGAAGGGTGGTGGCATCCGCCACCTTTCTGCTCTGTTCTCTGTGGAAGAGCTTGGCATATGGGTTTAGGGCTATTCCTCCAACCCTTCCTTTAAATTTACAAGTGCATTTTAGGAAATAGCTTCCCTTCAGACCTGTTGGTTTTCTACTCCATCTCTCTGGGACTTGCTGGTTTCTTAGGTGCTGCTAAGGTATCTGCATTATCCTTTCTCCTACTGCAGGAGGGCTTTCTTGCCAACTCTAGGGACAGCCCTGCCACTTGTCACCCCCACAATCTATAGGAGCAGGCACTGCTGGAAGAGTATTTCCTTCACTTCTCTGGAGAAACCCAGGAGTCTTAGCAGCCACTTGGAAAAATCAACTGAGGACTTTTTCAAATGTCAGAGACCATGCCAGCAGGGACTGGCTGCCAAAGAAGCAGGTATTCTTGGTGTCCAGCTTCTCAGTGGGAGGCCTGCAGACACGCTGAAAGCAGACACACTCTGAGAAACATGGTGCGTTATCCCATTGTGGCCCACCTTAAGGACTGCCAGCAGTGAGAAGGCCTCCTTTACTTTCTAGCCTTGGGGCAGCTTCTATAAGGATGCCTGGGGCTGTGCCAAGTCCTTTTTTCTCAACCAGCAGTACCTCCCTGGGCTTTCCACCCAGATTTGTCCCCTGACACCAGAGGGGTGAGTTTGTAGCCTTTTTGCCTATGGTGTTTGCTGTAGGAAGCTATTGTTGGCAAGAGCTTCCTTTCCTTAGGCAACTTCCTTCTTACATGGTTTTTAATACTAAAGAGAGTTTCCTGAGAACTAACTTTCAAACTATTTGAAGCCTGAGATATAGAACACAGAAACATTTGAACAAATTTCAGAACAGGAATATCTACTGGTAGACGTTCACTATATCTTGTTTGATGCTGCCTGATGCTTTTGTTCTTTCCTGATACGGTGTGAGAATCCTCAGGTGTCTGAGGATTGCTGGAGCTATGAGAACTTGTAAAAGATAATCTGGGGGCCTGAGGGAGGCTGAAAAGAGCAATGGAAGTGGAGAGGACAGGGGGAGACTGTTCTGTACTGACCTCTTGAGATGCTCAGAGGGAAACATTGGGCCTGCGAATATATTCCATCTTAGTCTTTTATTTTTGCATAAAATTCTCTTGCAGAGAAGTTGAGAGCATTGAAAAACCCATTCCCCTTCCCCCATGTGCCCTCTAGTCCAAGCCTGTAGCATTTTACTACATTGCTTTTGTCTATTCCACCTGCCTCTGTGTCTCTGCACTGTTTGAGATAAAGCTCTGGACAGAATGCCCCTTACCACCTTCTAACTCTTGTCAATGTTTAATTTTTCAATAAAGAGGAGCATTAATGACATTGTTGTAGTCACAGCATGAGAATCACATCAGTGCCGCTAGCCACAATTCCCATTTTGCCACTGTCCCCATAACGTTGTGTATAACCAAGGAATACTGTGTATATTATAGCATTCCAGCATCGTGTTTCTTTGCTCTCCAGGCTGTTGTAGGAGGCCGCTTATACGTTCCTGGCTGCTTAGACCCGAAATAATCACACAGAAACTGTATTAATTAAATCACTGTTGACCTATTACCTTATGCATATTTCTAGCTCACTCTTATCTCTTAACCTATTTCTATTACTTTGTATTTTACCATGAGACTAGCAGCCTACTGGCAAGGTTCCAGCTGGCAGCCTGCGTCTTTCTCCTTTGGTGGCTCTGTGGCATCTCCTTGATGCCACCTACTTTCTCTCTATATATCTCTTCCAGCCTGGCTATATTCTGTTAAACCATTGGCCAAAAGCAGCTTCTTTATTCATTAACAAATAAAAGCAACACATATGCAGAAGGACTTCCTACACCAATTTTCTTTTTCTGTTTAAAAAAAAAAGGAAAGTTTTAACTTTAGCATAGTAAAATTACATTTAACAAAACAGGTATCAAGCAAGAATTATAGTTACAGTATTTATATCTACTTTATCTTTTGTGATAACTAAGGAAAAATATAACTCTAACTATCTATTCTTCTACTCCATCAAAGACTCCAGAAGGATATAATGTTACCAAAGTAAACAGGAAGTGCATTGTAAGCAACTTCCAAAACTCTAGAAATGACAGAGACATGTTACTGCCTGGACAATCACCCAAAGTTCTTTTGTAACATTGCGGGCACCCATCTTCAGCCTGCTGGCCTGTAGTATCCAGCAGACTTTTCCATGAAGCAGGGGAAATACCAAAGTCAGTTTCACCTAAATTGTCAGTTAGTCAGTCACTTTCTTCTGTATCCTGTAGAATGTCTGGCAGACTCTTTCATGAATCAGGAACCCTGAAGAACTGTCTCACTGTTAGGCAAGTTCAGCAATCATTTCTTTGTGGGTCCTGCATGTCCAGCTCATCACTCATTCTAGGGAAGAGCAGTTTCTTGCCTAAATGGCTACAAACTTCATAAGGAACCTCTTCGATGCCCATCATCCTCTTGAAGTGGATTTTCATTTTCATAAAAAGTCCTAACTTCTTAAAAAAAATTTAAATGCCATATTCTGAAGGTCTCTGAACAATTTGAAGAATACCTAACTGAAATATGAATTTCTTTAATCTATCATCTAGACACTGCATATATTCCTATGGGGCCAGCTGTCATTGTTTTCTTCACTACTGGGACTAGGGTCGTCCTCCTGAGCCTCAACTTCTTATCCAGCTCAGGGTCTTGCCTGTTTTGCTTGGAGTTAGGAGAGCCTTGGTTCCTGGTCTCAGGGTCCTCAGGTGAAGACAGGAAGTATCCTGCCTTCACCACAGAGGAAGTACAGCATTGCTCTGAGCAGAGGGGAACGTCTTTGGTAATGCTTAACATTTCTGTTTTCAGGACTTAAACTACATTTTAAATTGCATGCTATTGGTGTTTTAAGAGCTTATATCAGGGAAAACAGAGAAGCCCACCATTAAATCTGCTGTTATAAGTTGTAGTCATCCTACCAAGCCAATAAGTAGGGCATAGGGAACTCTGGAAAACCAGATGAAAATGTTCACAGAAACCTCTCTGTGAGAATAAGGCTGAGTCTGAGACTTCAAGAACAGGTCTTGAATCCATGAGCAAATTTGATAGACAGGGAGCAGGTGCACTGTGTCTCGCCCTCCGTGGAGGTGCCTGAGTTGGAGTTAGCTGCCCTGGTCAGAGTTCTCATTGCCCACTTGCGTCCTCACAGCCCTGAACTGTGAGAGGGCTGGGCTGCCAGTGTCTCCCTGGGGTAGTGCTCTTAGGAGCATTTAGGGTGAGGGCCTGACACTCTGAGGTTCCCACTGGCATAAAAGTAGGTAGCAGCTGCCCTGCAGAGTGACGCTGGTCTGTGTGTGTGTGTGTGTGGGGGGGTCAGGCAGGGGTGTCTGACCCTGCAAGACTCTGGCCTGTATTTGAGCACACCCCACCCTCACCCCTCCCACCCCCAGTGGCAATAGTCCACAGAGTCCCAGAGAACAGCACTGGCTCATTTGTGTTCCTGGAGGGAGGCCTGCATCCTCTTCATTTCTAATTGTGCCTGGCAGAGGATGTGACACATCCCGGGCATTCATTAAATATGGAACTATGAAGCCACTGAATGTAAGAGCCACAGAGAAGCTATTTAGAGAATAGATCTAAAACTTATTTCATATTTTGTCTTCAGGAAGAGGAGCTGGGTCATTTGGGTGAGCTGAGGGTAGGTGGGTGGGTGGTGACTTGGAAACTTCTTTCCCTTCTTGTTTTTCTTAAATTTAAAGTTCTCCTCTGGAGTTGCAAAAGACCTTAGTGATGTCTGAATATTAAAGGGCAGTTCTTATTCCTGGAATTAATTTTGAGACGCTGGGCACTTAATAAGTAAGACCAATCTCAGGCTTTTATACTAAGTAAAGCAGACATTTACAATATGAATTTGAATTAGCATGTTTCCCACATCTGCCTCCAGCTTCTACCCAGGCCATTATCCTTTTTGATTGTGACCTCTGCAGCCCCGAGCACACAGCCGGCATTTAAGCCTGCAACAGTAATAAACGAACACGTCCCTCTGTCACCTGCCTTTCCCTGCGGATTGTGACCAACACTGTGGTAATTTCACGGCCTGTATTTCCAGCTTGCTACCTCTGCATCTCCACTCTCCTAACTCACTGATCTCCAAAGACTTGAGTGGTAGAGGCTCTGTCCCAGCCTCCTGGGGGTCAGGGAGGGGATGTGTCTGCCATGACTCTGACGTGCAGTGACAGACATTCCTGGTTCTGGAAACAGTGTGAGAGCATATTGGGTTTGTTTCTAGCTCAGGTCAGGATGCAGGTGACAAAGATTCTCGAGTTTGAAGAATTGGTACAAAAAGGATGGATTTCCTTATGGCGCTTTTGAAAATGGACTGCAGGGTGGATGCTGTTGTAGGTATGTATACTCAGCTAAATAAAGTGTGTTGTTAAAAGTTGTCTTGTGTGTGCTTCATTTCATTTTAATGTGGCTTCTACAAGTTTAAAGTCCCACCTGTGGCAACTCCTGTTTCATTTGGCAGTGCTTGTGGAGACAAAGTACTGGGCCTTCTCTTTGTGCCTGAGCTGGAGTGGGTGTGGTTCCTCACGTGTCTGTGGAGTGCACCTCTGACTCACCCTTGCCAGTGTCCCACAGACAAGACCATCTTCAGAGACGGTTCCTCATACGCTAGAGGAACGAGGGATCTGTGGAGTCCATCCTGCCTGGCAGGTGGTCACTTACAAGTCTGAGTTTCCTCAGTGGATTGTCTAACTAGCAAGCTCCTTCTACTCAGCTTGTCCACAATGCATGCTAGGTTCAGGTTTGTTGATTGGAAATGTTGCCTACATAGAAGTGGGTTGAGTCGGGCCAGATCAGGCCAGAGGTTGGGTCCCTCTCCTAAGAAGCAGTGTGTCTACAGACTGCATACATGTGGAGAGAACAGAGCACTGTCCTGTGACAGACACAGTGTCTGAGCCACTTGGGAACAAACTAATTTACTCTTGAACATCAAGCCAGAAGAGGAAATGGCAGCTAAACAGGACAGTGGGTCTGTATGGCCTGGCTGCCCCTCCTTCAGTGTCCTGCCCTTCCTCTGTGCTTTGTTGGCCTTCTGAAACACTTCTTCCTTGTCCTGCTGGGCTGAGGGTACAGGGGTCCTGCTAAAGGGAGCGGGCATCCTGCTGGAGGGTGTGGGGATACTGTTGGAGTGTATAGGGGTCTTGTCATGCTGGAGGTGCAGGAGTCCTGCTGGAGGATGCAGGGGTCCTGCTGGAGGGTGCAGGGGGCAGATTATGTGAGAAGAACTTGGACCTGTATGGAGAGGCTGATCTCACCTTTCTCAGCTGGACCCACTTTCCTCCCCTCACTTACATCCTGGCTTCTGACAGGTTGTCTTAATACCTGTCATCTTTTCTTTTTTCCCTTCATTCCCTGACCTCTTTTCTTCCCTTCTTCCTGTTTCTTCTCATTTCTCTTTGGTTTCACCATGATGCTCTCTTGTTTTAGTAGTTACTGAATTGCCTATGTTCTTTGTTTCCCTAAAGTAAATGTGTGTGTGTGTATATATATATATATACACACACACACACACACACACATATATATATGCACAGATGTGTGTTGTTTGCCCATGTGTCTATGCATGCGCTTTTGCTTGTATGTATGTGTGCAAGGATATACACGTGCACACACATTTATACTTTACATGTATGCATGTCTCAGAGGACTGAGGATGCAGGTGGAGAAGCAGTCAGTAGTATTAGCTAGCCAGACTTTAGGATCTAAAGCGCTGCCTGCTTTCTTCAGCATCAGTACTTTGTTAACCCGTAATGCTCCTATCACCCTTATGATGGCTCCCCACCACGCATATGATGGCTCCCCCATTACCTCCCTCCCATCCTTGCAGGGTCAGCGAGGGCATTTGTAGATAATTGTATCCGAGCTGAGTCTGCATGTTCAGAAAGGGGAAGGTGGCTCCAGGTGTGTTGCTGGCTATGACATGTGGTCTTGGTCTGTGATGTCTGATGGGACACTGTTGCCAGTAGCTTGAAAACAGCCGTCATTTCAGAAGGAAGATGAGCAAAGCCAGAAAACCAAAGCTAGGCACTCGTGAACACAGTGCTGCCGTCTGTGGGCATGGTTCCCTCTCAGATACTGGCAAAATGCAGGTTTGGCTGCTTTTATGTTCAACATGGAAATAGTGGCAGAGATTTGGTTGCTTCAGGGGCGTCAGGTGAGTTAGGGGTAGTGGCAGTCTGATGGATTGTGCTATTGGTTTCTGTATTGGGGCCTCATGGTCCCACATTCCCACTGGTCTGCTGGATTCAGGGGCTATCCCTGTCTCTATCGGTGTTTGTGGTGGTTTCCTGTGGGAAGAGCCCCTCCTCCCAGTATGATTACCCTGTTCAGTGGGAATATACTTACGGCCCAGGACTCTCTCATTTTGAGAGCGCTTAAAAATAACTCGAAAAATTTCGTGCCAAGCTTTAGCATGGAAGAAATGTGTATGCATAAAATTAGAATGCAACTGTTGTCGCAGCCATAATTATAGCTGGGATCAAGCATTCCTCATTTTATTTTGTTAATTCAGATTCAGCAGAGAAACACCTCTGGGATTTCTCCCTGGCATTTAATAAACATGTTAACTTTGTGAGCTATAGAGGTTGGCGTGTGCATCAACGTTTTATGAGATGCCTGGAAATTCTACACATTAAAGGTGTGTGTTTCTTGAGACATCAGTCGGATAGAGCTGCCAGGTCTCTTGGGGATTATCTGTGGGTGGGGAAGACTGGAGTCTGTCTCTCCCCTCCCCTTGCTTTAACTTGGTTTTCACAGGCTTTGGATATGGCTAGCCTAAGACCAGCTTCCACTTCCAAACATTGGCAGCCAACAGCTTGAGCTGTTTGTCATTCACATGAGAAAATGAGACTTGAAGGGATTTAGAGACTTGTGAGGTGAGAGGCTCGGGCTCCCATCTAAGTGATGCCCTTTGCTGTGTGGTGTAGGGTAGAGTCTCTAGGCTACAGGCTCTGAGGCAGGAGCATGGTGTTCTCGGCATGCTGCTGTCCTCCACAGCTCTGCACAGAGGAAGAAACAAGTTCACAGAGGCTAGAGCCACCGTGCCCTGGGTCACACAGCTACTTGGATCAAAGCTGGGGCCAGAATATCCATTTGTTCCTCCATCCTTTCCTTTAATATTAGCTGTCTAAATCTTCTTAGACCAAAGCATAACATGTTGGTAGAGTATCTATCACGTAGGTGAGCAGCTGAGTGGATGTTACATGACCTGTAACAGATCAGGAGATGCAGGCTCCAGCCCCAGTCACACTGGGGAAGCCTGCCCTGTTTGACATAGTGCATACCTCAGCCACTGTCTGTCCTAGTCAGTGTTCTATTGCTGTGAAGAGACACCATGACCAAGGCAGTTCTTGTGAAAGGAAGTGTTTAACTGGGGGCTTGCTTACAGTTTCAGAGGTTTAGTTTCTCATCATGGTGCCGTGCAGGCAGACTGTGGAGCAGCAGCTGAGAGCTACATCCGGTAGGCAGAGAGCCTGGGCCTGGAAAGGGCTTTTGAAACCTCAAAGCTCATCCCAAGTGACATTTCCTCCAAGACCACACCTGTTAGTCCTTCTAAACACTCCAAATAGTGCCACTCCTGCTGTCGGCACATTCAAATATATGAGCGCATGGAGGCTGTTCTTACTCAAGCCACCACACTGCCCCTCACATCAGTGCACACATGCGCCCATTCCGAGCCTCCATAGCATCATCGCTACTACACAGAATTGTGTGCTGCAGCGATGGGAAAGCCCGGAGATTTGAGAGTAACTTTTAGGAAGATCAGGAATGGGCCAGGCAGGGCTGTTGATGAGGACAGTCTGTGAAAGTTAGGTCTGGCCCGACTCACCAGTCAGGGTTGGCCAGGTACAGCTGGGCTGCCAGGACAAGTCTCTTCTGACTGTGGAAAAACAGCCTAATCAAATGGCGACTTTAGATGTGTGACCCAGTCATCCCTCACCCGGCCTACTCTTCTCTTTGACAAATGGACACAAAAGCCTTTCTTTGGGGAGGTAAATGTAAAGGTTAATTAAGTAGAGTGATAGTGTCCAGCAAAGTCAGTGGTAGCTTTGTTTTTACTTTGCTGTACTGCCGTGGATGGCCACCAGAGGGTGATGTTAGCACATTTATTTGCTAGAAAGTTCATCTTGGAATGGTTGTTCACTGTTGCCTGGTTTGGGGTTTGTTCCCAAGCAGTGCAGTGGATGAGATTAATACATATATATGGTATGGGTGAATTCACATCAAGCTCTTTCTTCTTTTCTGGCTTATTGCTACTTGAAATAAATAAGCCGTAGCAAGTAATAACACAAAAGGAACAAAGTTCCCTTTCTGATCTACTGCCTCTCCCAAGTTATAATTACTCCTTTATTACGACGCTGCTTGAGCTGGGGACACCCAGACTAGCATGAGTATTTCATCAGACTACACGCTGACACCAAGGCCGGCTGATGTGGCAGTCAGCTAGGAAGGTCTTGGTGAAGCTTTGGTGTTAGTATTATTTATCTGGATGGGAGCTCTTTGGCAGCTCATTAATGTCTCTCAGCTCCAGGCTTGTCTTCTATACATGCAGGTAATGATGGTGGTGATGATTATGGTGACAGTGTGATGATGGTGATGACGGTGGTGCTGCTGTTTATGGTCATGGGTTTGATAGTGATGGTGGAAGTGATGGTGGTGATGGTATAATGATAATGGTGAGGGTGACTGATGAAGGTAGTGATGATGATGATGATGGCGATGATGGACGTGATGGTGCCGGTGGTGAGAGCACCACCCGTTTGGCTGTTTCCCAGGACGGCAGTGATGATCAAGTGTAGTCACAGGTGTGAAGAAGTGCGTGGCTATTATTCACTGCTGAGGGTCTTAGACTGCGACTGGGTTGACAGGGATGCCTCTCTGAGCTGTGGAGTCTTGATGCCTTGTTTTTGAAAGGCATGTGCACACTTGTAGAACTCTGAACTCTGGCTAGGTCTTCTACTTTCCCAAACTTACCTGTCCTCCACTCCTTTAGGTTCCCTCTTCCCAGGTCCCTCTGCTCACCGAGTCCTCCACTCCCTTGATCTACACATTGCTGCACTGGAATCTGTCTCTTTGAGGCTGGGCAGTCTGCACCTACCATGCCCATAAACTGTCTAGTTGCAATGCATTAAATTTCTGCATCAGAAGTATATTTTCCTATTTAATACATACCTGTATGACTTTGTGAATTGGTTACACTATAATTTCCTGCTTCTTTTGGGTCATCCTATCAGTCTAGGCTGTTCCTGTGAGAGAAAGACCCGGAAAAGCCCTTACAAGCCTCCACCTAGCTCACCCCCATCAGGCGAATGTTTACAGTCTTTAATTCTGAGGCTTGGTTTCCCACTGTGTCCAGAGATGGTCTTGGTCTTGTTGTCTTTCCCAGTCTGGTGCCGAGCATTAGGTGGCTTCTCTGACGACAGAGCTGTTGGGGATTTTTGTCTTCATCTTCCAAGAAGGACACGCTAGTGTTCTGTCTCATTATCCATTTCTTCCTGACACCAACTCGTGTGTGTGTGTGTGTGTATGGATGTGTATGTGTGTGAATGTGCAGATATATTTGTGTGTGTGCATGTGTGTGTTTCTATATATGTATGTTTGTGTGTGTATGCTTCTGTATGTGTGCATGTATCTGTTTGTGTATGTATGTATGTATGTGTGTTTGCATGTTTATGTATGTATCTGTGTATGTATGTATGTGCACACGTGTGTGCTTGTGCTCTTGCCCATGCAGATGCATATGGAGGTTAGAGGTTCTTGATTGATTGCTTCTCTACTTTATACTTTGAGAAAGGGTCTTTCACTGAGCTTGGAGCTTGTCATTTTGGGTAGACAGATTGACTACTGAATTCCTGGGGTCCATCCATCTCTGTCCTCCAATGCTGGGGTTACAGGTGTGCAGTACCTCCTGACTTTTTACATGGGTGCGAGGGATCCGAACTCAGGCCATGCTTGTGCAACACTAGGCTATCTCCTCAGCACTCAGGTGTAGCATGATTAATAAAACCCTAGAGACATATATTGGGGTTCAACCTGAAGGTGAGAAAAGCAAAACAGCCAGCCACTGGCCCTTACCTCTACCTCAGTCCGAATTGGCGATCCTGCCTCCTGGAATCCTCAGAATGAGGCTGAGAATGAGAGCTGTCTCCTCTTGGTTTATATTCCTCTGGTGTGCTGGGATTAAAGGCGTGCACCACTCCTGCCCAGTTTTATGACAAACTAGTGTGGCTACTAGGACTAAAGGTGTATGTTACCAGTGCCTGGTCTGCAAGGCTGACCAGGGCGGCTGTTTTACTCTCCGATCTTCAGGCAAGCTTGATTAAAATAAAAATCAAATATCACTATACTCAGTTGATTTCTTCAATTTAATCTCCTTTTTTTTATTTCTAAAGAAACTTGAAAACTAAAGTAAGACTGTAAAGTAGAAAATAGCAGCCTATTCCTTATCTAGGTCTGGTCCCTGACTGTGGGGAGCTATGGGGATGGGCAGAGCTGAATCCCAGCCACTTGCTTTCACCCTCACAGCAAGCTGAGTTTCTGCTTTGATTCCTCACAGTGCTTTCTCTGGCTGTCTCCCCGCAGGGTAGCAGCTACCTCCCAGCTTTCACCTAGGTGTGAAAGCTTTTATGAGAAACTGCAAACTGGCAGCCCTGGACTGTGTGGAGTTTTTTGGTCTGCCCAATCTCATTTATCTGCCTTCCGGGGGATTCCTATCGCAGATCCAGCATTTGGAGTCCTGCTGCCTAGACCTAGAACACAGTTGATGGTGGCAGGTTTCCTATACTTGCCTGCTAACTCCAGGCCTCCCAGACAACCAAGTTCCTGGCACTTCCTGGCTGATGATGCATTTAGGGTGGCTTCTGAGGAGTTGGTTGCCTGCATGGAGGTGTCTGTCCTGCAAGGAGTCAGGGTCTCAGTTTTGTTCCTTGGCTGCTGCTGCCCTCTGACACCCTGCTGATGTGTGTCTGTTTCTCCTGGGCCTGATGGGCCTCACTTCCCCTGACAGGCCAGTTCCTTATCTACAGGGGTTCCAGCCTCCTTCACACACAGCTGCTCTTATGTAGGTGTCTGCATGGACGGGATACATTTTCTACTTCCTCCTTTTTAGACTTGCCCTTGGAGCTGAGCACCTAACCTTTGAACTCCATGGTCCTGTAAGCCCATCCTCTTAGGCAAGTTACATTCGCTTGCCTGTAACACAGGATAATGTCTTTGTGTCTGTCTTAGTTGCAGGACTCCTCTGTCCAGCTGGCCAGGGTTGCCCATGGCACAACGGTGCCGTGTTTAAGGAAGACAGCTCATTTCACATAATAGGTTGATTTCGTGTTAATAAATCTTACACATGGTAGAAATGTGACTTCTTACAATGTCTCCATGTCTTCTGACTTACTGATGGGGTGCCAGTGTCTTAAGGAAAGGTAGAGGTCCTTTTGGGCAAGCAGCATCTTGGTAAAGTAGTGTGGCAGGCGTGTGGCCGGGCCTGCTACTGTTTATTCAGCTGTCTCTAGTTTTGTCTTGAAGGAGTGGCTTGCAGAGTGCTGTGTGCAGAGTGGGAAGTGAGATTGTACAGGGGGAGAAGGAGCAGGAGTCAAGCTTTCCTGTGTTCATACCCAGGCTGCCCTGTACTTACGGTGTGCTGGACCTGTGTTGCTTCTATTCAGTTGTGGGAACACTGTGGTGTTCAGGCAGCTCCAACACCGAGAGGCATCTTTTAGTTGGTGTGATAAGAAGCTGGCATGTCTTAGTTTATTTATCTGTGTTTTTGTCTCTTTAGTGACATAGAAAGTGTTAGTACTTTTTTAAAATAGATGCCGTCCTACAGTGGAGAAATAGAATAATAAAACCCATTTCAGAGGATTGCGTTGAAGATTAAGAACACTTAGTGTGAGCCCTGTATGCCACTTGGAGATGGTGAGAGCTTGATGAATTTAAGCCTCCTCCTTGTCTCCTGCATCCTTTTAAAATTTTAGTTCCAGCAAGTTTTAATAGTGTCATGGTGTCTTAGGGTTTCCATTGCTGTGAAGAGATATCATGACCATGGCAACTCTTACAAAGGAAAACATTAATTGGGGCTGGCTTATAGTTTTAGAGATTTAGTCTGTTATCTTCATGGTGGCACACAGGCAGACATAGTCCTGGAGAAGGAGCTGAGAGTTCTACATCTTTATCTGCAGGCAGCAGTTGCAACTGCGTGCTACACTGAGCATAGCTTGAGCATAGGAGATCTCAAAGTCCACCTCCTCTACAAAGTCCACAGTGACACACTTTCTCCAACAAGACCACACCTCCTCTAACAAGGCCACACCTCCTAATAGTGTCATTCCCCAGGACCAAAACAGGGTCATTTTCTTTCAGACCACCACAGATGATAACGATGGTGGTGATGAAGATGATGGTAGTGGTGGTAATGAAAGTGGCGAAGGTGGTGTTGATGCTAGTGCTCATAACAGCAGTGGTGGTGCCCGTGACCATTGTGAAGATGGTGTTGATGATGACTGTAGTGGTTATGGTGACGGTGTTTGTGATGACAGTGACACTGATGATGATGATGATGGTGATAGTGGTGATGACCGTGACAACACAGGACACATTCACAGGAGTGAAGGAAAACATCCTAACCTCATTTTCTTCCCTTAAAGATAAAGGAAGGGTGAGGACTGGAGAGGTAACTCAGTGGTTCTGGGTGCTTGATGCTCTCTGAGAGGGCCTGCTTTCTGTTCCCAGGACCCACGTGGTAGCTCACAATCACCTGTAACTCTGGTTCCAGAGGATCTGATGCCCTCTTCTGACCTACAAGGGCACTGTATGCAGGTGGTATACATATGTGTGCACCTATAGGCGAAACACTCCTCCTACACATGAAGAAAATAAAGGGAGGTAGTATTTTATGACTGGGGCACTGCCTGCCGTACCAGGGAGGCAGGCGGAAGGGGGGTGGTATTGCACAAATCCGCACAACGTGAGACTTTGTTCATTATGTTGGATGTGACAGCAGTCTGGCTTCATGTTGCTAAAATATTTCCACTCCTATTTGGGAGCTGCTAGCTTCTATGAATTTAATAACTTAAGGACAAACGAGAAGCAGGAAAACAAAAAATATAAGGGGCGTTCTTGCCACCTCTTCTCATAAGACAGACAATTCAATAGGGACTTGGCTCTGGTTGTTGAATTCTCTTGCAGTTAATACATCCAAATAGAAGATAGTTGGATAGTAGAGAGGGTGATTTACGCTAATCAAGGAGCAGAAGTGAGAGATTTTTATTTATTTATTTTTTATTTTTATTTTTTTAATTAATTTATTTATTTATTAAAGATTTCTGTCTCTTCCCCACCGCCGCCTCCCCTTTCCCTCCCCCTCCCCCAATCAAGTTCCCCTCCCTCGTCAGCCCAAAAAGCAATCAGGGTTCTCTGCCCTGTGGGTAGTCCAAGGACCACCCACCTCCATCCAGGTCTAGTAAGGTGAGCATCCACGAAACTGCCTGGGCTCCCACGAAACCAATAGGTCCAGTAGAATCAAAAACCCGTTGCCATTGTTCTTGAGGTCTCAGTAGTCCTCCTTGTCCGCTATATGTACAGTCTTTATATGGAGTGATTTAATAACCTGGCATTGTAGCATTTTGTCTTCTTGTGGCTACTGAAAAATGCTTAATTGTTTTGCAGTCATTAATTTATCTAACCGATGGGTTCTTGATGGATCTCCATTGGTATTATTACTAAGAGGAAGATACTGGGCTATTGAGGCTGTGGCTACAGCTCTAGTGGAGGCAGCATGAAATGTACTGGGAAGTGTGGGCCGTGCAGCTCGGAATTCAGAATCTGAATCTCTACACCAGTTCTCAGAGATGGAGTGTAGCACAGATTGTACCTTGGCTGTGCCTCTGTGAGTCGTGTTTCTTCCTACCCACAAGTCTCAGCAGTGTGCTTGAAATTAGATGGATTGTGTCACTTCCTTCTGGTCTCTACTGTCTGCTGAGAAATCTGCTGTCTCCTAAATGATTTTTTTTTGATAGGAAATGTGTTATTTTTCCTCTCTTGCTACTTTTTAACCGTATTTCTTTATTTTTACTTCTCAAATGTTTAATTATATTTCTTGGAGTAAGTTTATTGAAGTTTATACTGTTTGAGATTGGCTTAACTTCTTCAGTCCATTCGTTTATTTTTCTAAAAATTTGGAAGTTCTCAGTTGTCCTTTCTTACCACATTTTTCCCAGTTTCAACATCTTTTCCTCATCCCTGAGCTCTGATGACAGAGTTTTAGCTTTGTTGCTGTGGTCCTTGGGTACCTGCGTGCTACTCACGGTCCTCTTTGAGCCTCTGATGTATCCTGCTTCTTTGCATCAGCACCACCACCTTTCCTGTTTTTTTTTTTTTTAATCTTGTTTTGAGCTCACCATTGATGGCTTTTGAATGTTATTTTTTTTTTTAGTAGTAGTTGCTTTAGTTTTCTGTTCTAAACCTTCCAGTTGGTATTTCTTTACTTTGTCTATCAGTGAGGAACCCCCCAGTTCAATTTGCTTTTGAAGACATTTTTTTTTTTATTGTGATGGTTGCTTTAGTCCTCATCAAATCATCCTGCTGTCTGTGTCATCTTGATGTCTGTTCATGGCCTTCTGTCCTTCCACATATTTTCCCCCTGCTTCTTGATGAGCCATGGGGAGTGAACGGGGACTGAATCCTGGCTGTCTGAGGTGTGAAATCCTGGGTCTTCCATACTCTGCCTCGACTGGCTCCCTTGGCTCTGTTGTAGAGGGTGACACCACTTCCAGTGGAATTGAACTCATCCTTCCTGCTGCTGCATTCGACACTGGGCTGGATCTCAGAGTTCAGGCTCCCCCTGGGCTGGGTGTTGGAGTGCAGGCTCCCAGTGTGCTGGATGGTGGCGTCTAGACTTCCACTAGGCTAGGTGATGGAGTCTAGACTCCACGTTACCTGCATTGACTCTTGGGAGAGCTGGGGGAATTTAAATCCTTACTGACTCTTACAATATTCGGTAGGACAGTGGAGTCTAGGCTCTTGAGTGCCTCTGCTGCTGTATCAAGGCCAACCAGGACTAGCAGGGCTGACAGATCTCAGTGCTTCTTCTCCTGTAGCACTTAAGTGGAGTGAGGGCTGGCATGTCATTATGGCCGGATGCTTGTGACAGTTCTGGTTCCCTCTCAACTTTTGAATGTGGGATGGGGCCAGGGCCGCTGTTTACTGAGGTGTTTGGTCATGGTGGGAAGAGTGTGCCTCTTTTGCTTGTTTGCACTTGCTTGTCCTTTGGATGGAAAACAGGCTTGGGCTGTCGTTTCCAGATCTATAACCTCTTCAGCTCCAGGCTAGATGCAGGAGGCAGGACACAATCCAAAGCGTGTCACTGCTGTGCTGTTTCCCAGGTCCCATGGTTGCGAGCTGACTTGTCTCAAGTGTGAGTTTCCTTGTGTTTACCTTACGTGCAGTGCTCTGTGCTCTTAGCTAGTCCTAGTGAGAAGAAAGAGTTCATCTACCCCATCCATCTGGGACCCTTGGCTGCAGTGTTTGGAACGGCAGGTGTGTACTGGGCCGCCTCTGGCGAAGGGTGTCTGTCTGTGCAGGATGCCCTAGCACGGCCACTCCCCATATTCTGACTCCAGCTTCTGCATCTCCTCAGTGTGCCTTGGGCTCTCACCTGCCATGCCTTGTCTTGCCCCCAGCTGGCCTTAAGATTTTTTTTTTTCATTTTGGTCACTTTAACGTGGATAAAATCAGTTTCAGGAGAGTTCGGAGTCCAGGGTGCTGAGAAGGTGCCAGCAGCTGTCTCCCTCTCGTCAGGGTCTGGGTTGTCAGAGTCTGGCTTCATTAGGCGGCGAGACTCTTGCTGAGAAGCATGTCAGCCTTGTAGTGCCCTGCAGGAAAGTGTAGGATGTAGAAACTGGCCACGTACTGAGTGTTGCCCCAGGCACATGTGTATGCCTGCCTCCCGAGAGTCCTGAGCTCTGTTCTACTCAGGGTTCACAACCTGAGTTAGATGAAACAAACTCAGCATTCTGGGCCACCTGCCTCCAGCCTTTTGCATGTTGAGTTACAAGGATTTCAGTCCTGCCTATAGATGCAGGAACCCTGACATCCAGTCCTGAGCAGCTTCACAAAATAGCTTACAGTTCCTTTATACCTCATGTTGTGGTGACCCCCCCAACCACAAAATTATTTTGTTGTTACTTCATAGGTGTAATTTTCTATCATTATGAAAAGTAGTATAAAATGTCTGATATGCAGGATATCTGTTTGTCACCCTTGTGACCCCACAGGGGTCATGACACACAGGTTGAGAACCATTAGTGTAGACAGTCACAATCTGAGGCTATTTCTGTAAGGAAGAGTATTGTGAGATTTTAACCAGGGCTCCTGACTCCACTGTCCATGCCAGCGAAAGCCAGTGTCTCTTCTGCCTTTCCCCATGCTGTGTCTAGAGCTGGAGTGGTCATGGGGGCCTTTTAAGGATGGAAAAGGCCTTTACCGATATGAGGTGGACCCTCCCTTAGTCTCTGTCTGACTCTTGTGTCTGATACACAGTAGGTCTGAAGGAGATGTATCAGGCACTCAGTGATTCTATTGACTCTAAATCTGCTTGTGTCTGTTTCACAGTGAACATAAATTCATATTCTTACTTCAGTAGTAAATGACCTCGTTAGGACAGGGGCTAGCATAAGAACCGAGACCGCAGATGCCAGAACCCTGTTCTGTTCTAGTTACGCTGAATGGAGCTAAAAGGAACAACAGCACAGAGTGTTAGATAGTATGCTTGGTGCCAGAATATTCTTCACATTGATTACATCCTGTGACTTCAGCCCATGGCTTCCATAATGCATCATCATCTCCTGGGACCCCAGACTCAAACTCTAGTTCATGGTCATCTTCTGGGAGGTCTGGGGCAGAGTCCTCAGGGTCCCCAGGACAGGTAGGCCAGAGGTCCACAGAGGACCTGATTGGCCCTTAGCTTAGAAACGAGGAATTATTTTTTTTCCAGCATCTTAAGGGTTTCCTCTGTAACAGTGCAGAGTAACTGCCTCCAGCCAACAGATAATTCAGGGGAATTGCATGCTCATACTCCAGACTGCTGTGGGTCTCCTTGTGCTGAGCATGTCATTTTCTCTCTGAGTTCTTTTGTTAAGGAGGAGAGCATAGTAATTGGACCCCAGAATGTACCCAAATTATCACATCTTCATCAGAGCCAGCTGACAACATAATTATGACTATATTTCAGGATATAAGATACACTTTTTCATATCTGGCTACTGTAGAAAGAAAAGTGGCTTTCCTATTTTTATGTTGGTATATTAATAATCCTTAGCATTCGGGGGGGGGGGTAACAGCATTGTACAGCACCTCTTATAATATGCTTTGACACTTTGGTTTTCATGCATGGCTTTACAAACATCTCCAAGAAGTCACTGTCTATGTTGGAGGCCTGTGTTCCAGAGGGCATGCCCTGTGCTCTGTCCTGGGTGTCTGGGGCAGACAGTCATTGAAGACACAAATATGTTGGTAGTAGTAAAGCGGAGGCCCTCACCTGCCTGCCCTTTGTCCTTCATTTCCCATCCGTAGTAATGCCCTGCCTGGCGTGTGTTTCTTCTCTGCAGATCTGCATGTCCCTCATGTCCCTTCTCTGCTCCTGACACCCCTTTAGTGGACCCTCTATCGTGCCAGCATTTTCTTAGTCTCCTCATGCAGCTGAGGCTGTTGCTGATTGCTGGTAGAGTAGGTGAACAAATCTATCCCCCAACCACCACCCCTGGTGTGGTGGGCCTGGTGGAGCTCAGCAGGGCAGGACTTCAGGGCGCGGGTGCAGTTTGTGAGTGAGGGGTTGGCGTCTAGCCATGAGAGTGAAGCCATCATTGCTGGCCCTCTCAGCCCTATTAGTTCCTGTCCTTGCTCTGCTCTTTAACACCTCAGTTTCTGGGAGTTCTCTTCCTGTGCGGTGCCTTCTAGGATCTGCCCCGTGCTCTCCTGTGACTCTTAACTCTTAGCAGGCTATGCGGAGAAGCCTCCGTCCCTGTCAGCCTTTCCTGGTCCAGTTTTCCTCACTGAGCCCTGTCTCATGGCCACACTGCCTGGCTGAACCCACAGTTATGGGAGTGGCCCTGGGTCTCAGTGCTTTTTTTTTTTTTTTTTTTTTTTGGTCACTTAAATTGCAGGCATAGTCCACTACCCAACAGCTGAACATGCAGAGGGTACCTGGCAAGCTCATGTTAATTAACAGTTGATGGCTGAGGTAGCTACCAAGGCCCTCTCTAGTGCTGTCATACAAAAAAAAAATATTGTCATATTTATTTAATCTCCACATGATGTTTGCTGTGCCTTTGAACTGAGACCTGAGAAAGACCTTGTAATAACTCTGGGTCCCTAGACATTCTCCTCTGCTAAATGTCATAAGGTTCTCAGTCTCCTGAGAACATCTGTGAAATGATATTATAATATTAATCTAGTAGAGGCTTGTGGGAAGTGACACCATCGCAAACTATAAAAACCAGTGGTTCTGTGTTGTCTGTGTCATGGTTGTATGAGGGTACTTCTTGGCAGGCCTGGGCCTAGATTCATCTTTGATTGCCCAGATCAGACCAGGGCTTGTCCATGGCCTGTGGGTGACATGTTAGTGAGGCACTGTGTTTTTAAATTTGTTTCTACTGTGAGTGGCTTTAGTCTGTACCACTTTAGCTGTAAGTTTGTGGAGCTCAGCTCATGGTTTCTAGCCACACATATCCATGCCTCCTGAGGTGTCTGCGAAGGAAAGATAGTGTGCAGGAGGCTGATGGCAGTGCATACGGCAGTTCTCTCTGTTTGTTTGGTTATTTATTTATTTATTGCTCTTGGGAGTAATCACTGTTTATGTGACAGAGAAATAACAATATGTGTTTTTTTTTTTCTTACAGAAAATACAGCCATCTTCATGTGTAAATGTTGTAACCTTTTCTCACCAAATCAGTCGGAACTCCTGACCCACGTTTCTGAGAAGCATAGTGAAGAAGGGGTCAATGCGGATGATGTCATCATTCCCCTCAGGCCTCTGAATACTCCTGAAACCCCCAACCCAAGCAAGGGCGGAGATGGTAAGGACAGCAGGCGTGCTGGGCAGGGACTTGTGATACAGGAACACGCTAGATTACTGTGGGGCCAGCTCTCCGGTTCATGGTGCAGCAGAAACTTAGAAAATCCAACTGGAGCCGCATCATTGTTTGAATGTAGTTCTTGTGAAAGATCAGATCTTTGAATTTCCTACCTAGTGGCTCTGTAGGTGTCCCTCTAATACCTGGTCAATGATGTGTGTGTGTGTGTATGTGCGTGTGTGTGCATACATGTGTATATATGTGTATGTGGATATGTGTGTGTGGATATGTGTATGCATCTGTGCATATATATGTATGTGTGTGGATGTGTGTATATATGTATGTGTACATATATGTGTGCATGTATGTGTGTGTGTATGTATGGGTGTGTGTGTATGAGGCAGGTTCCAATGGAATAAAAACAGGAGTCTGACCTCAGACAACTGTGAGTTCAGCTTTGGTACCCATCAGCCAAATTATTTAAAGCAAATGAAGTTTCTTTTCTAATCCTTACGTAACTTATCTGAGAAGTGAAGGTAAGTATTCCTATCAAGACAGAGAATGTACCTCCTGTACATAGGGTCCTGCACAGATGAGGATGAAGGGAGGTGTTGATATACACTATCAATTAATTGCTATCTATAGTCTTGGAAATGGTGTCTCCAAAGCCGTATTAAAAACCTAGAGGAAGGTTCAGATTGTGACTCCTGGAGTCACACAGCATCCTTCAGGTTCACCGTCAGTGGGTGGAGATACATCTGTCTGCAGCTGCTGTATGAGATCAGCTACAGCAGGTGCCATGGATTAGGGAAGCCATCCAGGCACTGTAATTAGGTCCCCGCAGACGATAAGGAAAAGATATAGTACAGGAGGAACAGCTGCAAACAAGATGCGGAAAAATTCCCCACAAAACCCTTTATATATGACGAGGGACAGCAGCTAGTCTCCTGAGTAGAAGCCCAGGCTGGGTGGTAAATGTCCCATGGAGGGCTTCATTAGCCACTCTCACCATACATTTGCTCCTTCCTGGGAATATTCAGACTGGCATTCAAAACTGTCTGGCTTATTGATCATCTGTCGGACACTGTTAACAAGGGGAGACTCCAGACAAAAACTGTTTGGTTAATAAGTCCCTCTGGCCAAGGCCTAGGGTGCTGGAAGAAGTATGTCTGACAGATGATTAAGTTGTTGAGACGCTGAAAAGTTTTCTTCGTTGCTGTTTGTGTTGCATGGTGAGAAACTAAGAAAATTCAGCACCTGAAGTGGGCAGAGGAGGAGGAGGAGGAGGAGGAGGAATTCTCTCAGGTCATCACTGCTGCTGTGAGCCTGTGCTGCACCTGTCTCCACTCTCAAAGGCTTTGGGGCAGACTGTCCTCCCTCCCACAGAAAAGCAAGTCAGTGGAAAGGCATCTGTAATCACTTCACAACCCGCAGGGAACCGGGCTGTACTTGGCTTTGAAGAAAAAGGGGAAAGCTTTCATGGGCTCTAAGACACCCTCTCCCCAGCACAGGGAGCCCCAGGCCCCACTTTTTTCCTGCCATGTGAGGACCCCCAAGGAGGGCTACTAGGAAAGATGCCATCTGCAGAAGCACTTCCCAGCTGAGCCTGCTGAGTGAGGCCTCCCAGGAGAGGCTCCAGTTTGGGCTGACTGTTTGGAAACAGAAATATCCTCAGGAAAATGGGCAGTTTCCTTATCCAACTCATCTGACAGACAGGAGTCACTGGGTTAACATGGCCAGCATGTGAGAGTTGCTTTTGCAAAGGTTATAGTTCTTTTCCCTTAGCGTTGCTTAGGGTGAAATGGAACATGAATCAGACAGGGAACAACTTTGCATTTCTGTTTCTTTTATAAACAAGAAGTAGGAAAATGATAGTAAAGCCCTGTGTGGTTACAGGGAGTTCTCTCTCTCTCTGTGTTGGGTGTTTTGTGAGATGTATATTCTGACTTCTGCCCTTCCCCCTCCTTACTTAATGAGGTGACCAATCTTTGACCCTCAATCCCTACAACCGTTCCCTCCTGCCTGTCTTTCCTTTTTCACCTGAAGTCTAGCCTCTGGGGAGCCAGCACTTGACAGGCAAAGGTCACCCTTCTGCCTGGGAAGCTGGCTACCCAAAGATGGCTGTGTCCCATTCACTCACTCCTGCATATTCCTTGGCCTTACTCAGCTTGGGTTGACCTGGAAGGACTTGGTGCTAGCCATGTGTTGGTTTAGAATCCTTCCTCTGGGCTCTAGAACCCCACTCTGAGTCAGATCAGTCCTCCCGTCTGTGTGCTCACTGTGTCTGTGATGCTTTCTCTCATTTATCCCTAGGATGGCTTTAAGGCCATTCCTCTCTGGTGGCCAGTTCCCCAGCTGGTACACAGCAAATCCTCCTCCCCAAGTGCTAGATGATTGTTACCATTTGAAGTGGTCATCTTCTATTTTCTTGATGTTGGCTTTGCTGCCTTCCCTGTCTCGTAGAGGATCAGCTCCATCCCACCTGACTCTTCTCAGGAAACATCACTAGGAACCAACAGAATATAAATTAAAATGATACAGAATTGAATTTTTTTTTTAATTGTCAAATTGGTGAAAGCTCTTAAGCATATAATAGTATTCTTGGCTGATGTGAGGATGGAAAGAGTGGAAGCTTCTAGATCCTGGTAGAATGTGAATGGGCAAACTGTTTCAGAGGACATTCTGATAGAACCTTTTAAAATTCTAAATGAGCATCCCCGCTTCTCTGCCCAAGCAGAGCCTGCACAAACACACAGTATAAAACGTTCGTGCTGCATTGTCTGTAAGTTGGAGAGAAGAGATAGGCTGCCCAGAAAAGTCAAGTGAATTAGATATATTTTCCGTAGAAGGAAATACCACACAGACATAGAAAGAACGAGGAGAAATGCTAATAATAAATGCTTGAAGTTTGCAAAACTGAGCATGCGTGAGCTTTTCTCTGTGCCTTTATATTCACTTTAGTGTTTCCCATGCTTTTGTCCCTTTCTATACATTTCAAGTTTTTTATGACCTATTTTTCAGTCTGCTAATTCTATTTATACCTGCACTTTTTGAGATAAAACTGACATAAAATTTCACCATATTAGCAGCCTTGGAGCATAAATTTCCACGGTTTTAAGCATGGTCACAATGCGTGCACTCTAACAATTACTTAATTCTAGAACATTCTCATTACTGTGAAGCAAAACTAAACCACTTGTACCCACTAAACAATCATATTTTCCTTCCTTCTCATTCCCTGGAGCTCCCTGACTGACTTGTGTCCCTGTGGATGGTCATGCTCTGTATGTTTCATAGATACAGGAGTCCTAAAGCATGGCCTTCTGTATTTGGCTCCTTTTACTTCTGTGCTTTTTCCATGATTTATCCATGTGGTAGTATGTGCAGTTCATTCTTTTCATGGATCAAATGCATTTCAGAGCATGGATCTACTATACTTTGTCAGTTTATTCATTGCTAATGGACATTTAGCTTGTTTCCACTTTTTGGCTACTGTGATTAATGCTTCTATGAACATTAATGCACAGGTTTGCACATAAATACATGTTTTTATTTCTTTTGAGTATATACCTAGGAATGGAATGGCTGGGTTATGTAATTCTGTGTTTAAACTTTTTTTTTTTGTGTGTGTGTGTGTGTGTGTGTGTATGTGTTTCTGTGTGTGCATGCGGAGGCCACAGCAAGATGTTATTTTTTCCTCCCCCACTCTCTGTTTTATTGTTTTGAGACAGGCCTCTCATTGTGAGCTCAGCACTTTGGTTAGGCTGGCCGGCTGGCCAACAAACTCTCAGGATCCACCTTCTCCACCTTCCGTTACATATGTAGTGCAGTGAAAGATTAGCAGCAGTAACATTAGACAGAACAGTTAAGACGATGGTCTCTACTAAAATTGCCAGCATGGCTTATCTTATATTTTGGGGTCATTCTTAAGTAAAATAAAGATTGCTTAAACATAAGCACTCTAATACCTGAATTAGTTGCTCTCATGACCAAGATGGCCATGGGATGGCTAACAGTAGGTAGTGTATACAGTGTGTGTACGCTCAGCAAACTGATGATGCCTGGAGATTTCACTATGCTGTGGGTTTGTTTCGCTCTGGAATTGCTCATTTGATATGTTTGGATCAGAGTTGGTCATGAATAATGGTGATTATGAAAAGCGAAACTTTTAATGCCGAGGAAGGTCAGCAGCACAGGCACTCTCACCACTGAGCTGCTATTCTGTGGCATTCTCGTATATGTATATATCTAGATATAGAATTTACTTCTGACTTCAATTCTTCTCTAGTACATTTTGTCCTTTTGTATTTAATAGAAGATTAATTGCTTGTATAGTTTAATTTTAAAAACGATTTCCTAAGACTTTAATTAAAACCAGGTTCTTACAATGAGAGAATGTCTTCCTGAGTCTTTCATTAGGAGCCCCGTGTTCTCTTTCCGTAGGCCCATATTTCTGTATGGCATGGCAGCCAAGCCATCAAGCCATAGGCCACACCTGAGATGGGTCACGTATCCTGCCAGGCAGGCTGTTGCTAACCTTACAAAAGGCCATGATGTTTTGCTTCTTTCTTTGTAATTTGGAGGATGCCTGATAGAGATGCCGATTCAAGCCTAGTGACAGCTAGCTTACAGAGCAGACAGGTAGTTGTTGGCTTGAGGAAAAGCCATTCACCTGGTTCTAGGAGACAGAATGCTAATGTATTTCCCCGAAGTTAAGTTTTTGTATCATGGCTGTTTGGAGAATAAATGAACAGGAATTCTTCAGGATGTGAACTCAGGACTTCATGAGGGACCACTGAGAATCTCCCTCCCGATAAAGCCATGTGAGTCGTGTCTTTATTTCCGTGTCTCCACGCCAGACCAGAGAGTTTATGTTGGGATCTGGTCAAGAGAAATAATTGAGAGTCCGGGCTAGCACTGGACCCTGATATCTTTCTCCCCGTGAAAGTCCATAAAATCTAATGCTTGTCCAGGCTTAGTTTTTCTCTGATGGCTTCCACTCAGGTTTGTTTAACCTTCACACTTCATTTTAAATGGAAAGAAACTTGAAATAGTTTAATTAAAATTTTAGCTACGTAGTAATTGATTTATTGTCTTTCTCTACCTTTCTACGTGAAGGTTCCTAAATCCTTTCGTTTATTTTGATAGCCTTTAATCTTCTTTGCTCACAGAGGTCTGGTCTGCAGAATGACCTTTCACCGTCTTCCTTTCACAGCTCAAGTCTCTAGCTGTGATTCAAGCTGTGATCAAAACAAAAATTGCCAAGTAGATCAAGTTCATTCTCTTTGGTGTGTGTGCGTGCGCACAGGAATGCGACATATGGTTTGGTGTGTGTGTGTGTGTGTGTGTGTGTGTGTGTATGTGTTGGTACTTGTGTGCATGGAGAATTGGGTATTTGTGCTTTTTTGTTTGTTTGTTTGTTTGTTTGAGACAGGGTTTCTCTGTAGCTTTGGATCCTGTCCTGGAACTAGCTTTTGTATATCAGACTGTCCTTGAACTCACAGATCTGCCAGCCTCTGCCTCCCAAGTGCTGGGATTAAAGACACGTGCCGCTCGGCCATTGTGCTCATTTCATGATGAAGAACTTATGGGGTTGGGGTGTATTGTTTTCTCCCCCTTGGTAGATCCCTCTGTAGGATCTGCTTCCCTTTCCTTTTCATCTCTCCTTTCTTTTCCACTTCTGTATCCACTGCCCATTGACCACAGGTCTGCTCTGTGCCTGGTTGCTATGGTAGGTACTGAGGGGTCCCAGGTGCCATGCCTGTTAGCTTTTCCTCGCTGGTGGATGATAAGTACTCATGAGCTTTTGGGGCGCTAAATCTGGGGTACTCAAGTGGGGATCATGTGCTCTGGGTCGAGGGTAAAAGACGGCTTCCTAGGGAAGTTGATGTCAGAAACTTTAGACCTGTATTGTTGTCTCTTCTGGACATTTTCAACACATAAGGCCATTTTGATGTATGAGTGATTTGCTCTAACATGGTTGTGAAATTCCCTGACTAAGACAGTTCTGTTCACATCTCACCTTTGCCACCTACTAATTCTGTGACCTCTGTCATATTAACTAATTGCTGCAAGTATCAATGTTCTTTTTTTTTTTCCGAAATCCATGAATTTTTATCTATTTTGTCATATATGTGTGCAAGAGTGATTGTATGTATATCTATCTGTACACCACATGTGTGCTTGTATGAACAGAAACCAGAAAAGGACATCAGATTCCCTGGAACTAGAGTCAGCAGCTGTTGTGAGCCACCCCATGTGGGTGCTAGGAAACAAAGTGTAAGAAGTTGCGAACGAATGCTCTTAGCCACCGATCCATCTCTCCAGCCTGTCTCAGTGTTCTTGACTGTGTAATTGGGATGGGGCTGATGAAGTGCCTGGCGATTAAATGAAGGAGTGCCTGTGAGGTGCCCAGCATGGTGCCTTCGGTGTTCATGCCTCGGCATCATTAGCTCCACTGCCATTTCCCCAGTATGGCGGATAAACCTGCAGGGAGAAACGAGCTCTGGCCTTTAGCCTCTGGTGCCTCAGCTGTGCTGTAGAACAGGACACAGTCTTTCCCCACGGAGGGGTATGGCATTGTTCAGAAACCTAAAAGGCTTATGCTCCCTGGGTTCTGATAAATAATTCATTGTCTCCCCTATTGCTTCCTGGGCTTTGGAAATAAATGTCAGGAAGATTGACTGTCGGGGGCCCTCCATTGTTAGTCTTTCCAGATTTCCCAAGATCTGGAGCCACTGTGACTAGAGGAGACCAAGCTGCCTTGTAAGAGCACTGGGAGGCTGGTTATCCAAGGTGCAGCCATGATAAAAGTCAGTGTGACCTTAATTCTACATTGGTCTCTTGGTGTGTGAGCTGTTTTAAAACAAGGAAATCAAGGAAGAACGTTCATTGAGTGAGGGTGAACAGGAATGCACACACATCTAGGAGTCACACAATCTGACGATGGCCTGGTTGGGAAGGCAGGAATGCCTTCAGTAGGATTTCACGTCTCGGAATGTTAGGGCAGTGGTGCGATGACAGACAGGTGCCATCCTGCCTGTCGTCCTCGAGTGCACTGCTGCTGTCACAGTGGCCACGTTAGTAACAGGGGCTCTGTAAAGTGGAGACTATGCTGTGCTTACAAACCTGAGGTGTAGGGAGGTTTGAATCCAGGGCCGTCCTACTCAAAGGCATTTTCTCTGCGCCACACACTGGGTCCATCCAGATGTTTACAGTTGAGCATCATTAGCTGGCCCTGAGGGGCTTTAGTGGTAAAGCCTGTGGTGGAGAATAAGGACTCCCACAGTCCAGCTGTGTATGCTCAGCAAATGGTTCTGGAAAAAGTGCCAAGCCTTGGGAACCTCTGGGTCTTTTGTTTGTTTCCTACAGAGTGAATTATGTTTGGTACACACAACTCACTAAGTTCTTATAACAGTAAAATGAGATAATAACTGGGAAAGAGCCCCAAAACTTGAGTGATGTACAAAGAAAAGGCTTACATTATTAACTTTTGTTTTTTAGGCTTTTCTTTTCTTTTGGTTGAATGTAAAAACCTCCCACGATTCTCTCTGTTCTTTGACAGGGTTTTTGGCCTTGGATCTACAAGGGTGATTTTGTGGCAGAGAGGGTTGGTTGGCTTCAAGGGCTCTGAAGCACCATGGCTCTGCCCCTTTCTTTTGTTGTGAACTTAAAGCACAAGACACAGCGCGTTCTCCAAAAGCCTCTTTTGCTATCGTCACACAGTGATCATTTTTTTCCCTTATCTGCTTACTCCTCTCCAGTTCTGTTTAAGATCCAGGGAGACCCAGGATTAAAAGGCAGCTCAGGTGTCAGGGTTTATATTAGGAGGAGAGGAAAAAGACATACAAAGTGGTGGTTGAGCGTACATCCCGTGTGTGTGTGTCACCAGTCAAGTGAGGACATGGCTAGTCCTGCCTCAGTTGCTGGCTTTGAGCTGGACCACATTCTAGGATGTGCTTGAGTCTGACCTGCAGGGAGGAAGTGGACATAGCGAGGGAGAGAAGGCAGGATACACGTGCATGTTCAGGAAACTTGAGCAGCTACACTGGACAGTGGAGGGGGAAGCAGAAGAGAGAATGGAAGTTTGTTGCTCTCTCCCTTTCTCCCTCTTTGTCTCCCCCCTCCTTTGTGTGTGTGTGTTTGTGTGTGTGTTTGGACCATGCACATGGAAAAGTGTTGTGTTACTTTTCCTAGGGAGACATGAACAGACAGAGAAATGATTTCATCCAGGTCTGTCTTGGTGAACTTGTGAGTTCAGTGGACTTCCTGAAGGGAACACAGAAGAAGGATTACTTATAGGAACATAGGACCTCAAAACAGCTGCTTCACCAAAGAAGCCCCACATTGCACGGCTGACAACATCCTTACAGTTGCATAGATGGAGCCTACCCTTCCACTAACTGCCTATCTTCTGAGTGCTCTAGCACCTCCTGAGACCTGTGCATCTGGGAGGCTGGAGTAGGATGGAGGGGCCAGAATCTTAGGGTTGCTTGCCCTTGCCAGCCCTCCTTCTGTGGGGACTGTAGCAGCCTTGATCTTAGGAGGGTTGGCATACTATGACTAGTCAAGCTGCTCCACTCCTGAGAAGACAAAGGATACATCATGCTTGGTGCACAGTCTTCCCCAATATCTTGCCTGAGGATTGTGGGACAGATTTATCCAGAACAATGGAACATTCCAGAGCCAGGAAATGGTAAGGAGACAAGGGTTAGTGGCAGGAAAAATCTGGAGCAGAAGGCTTGCACAAATTTGAGTGGACACAATCGCTTGAGACTGGAAAGGCTGCTTACTGTACAGACTTGAGGGCAAATGGCCAGAGCTCAGTGACAGACCGAGCTAAGGGGTTCATGGAGGAGCAGAGGAGGCACCTAGCCAGGTCTATCCTGATGTTTTGACTTGAGGCTGTGTGGTTTTCCTCCCAGCCCCAGAATTTTCAGCTCTTCATGAAATGTGGGTAGTTGACAGCAGCAACTTGTTTTCAGAACTTAAATTATTCCAAGCTCATTTATGAATATTTCATTTTTTGCTAACTAATTGGTTTCGAGGATCTGAATTATGGATGCAGAGGGTAGGAGATTAGTTTTGTCGCTGTTGTGTTGGAAGCTTTCAGGGCTGATTTTATTTCTTTCTTAACCACTAGATTCCACACTGCTCATCAGTTCGTCTGGCTTTGTGGGGTCAGGACACTGGGTTAGGTGCTAAGGGATAATGTAAGGCATAACCAGGGCTGCAGAGAGCCCCCGTGTGCTGGCAGAGGGACTCCCAGCCAGTGTGCCATGCTGCTCACTGCGCTGTGCTCCCTTGTGTGTCATCAGCACTGCCAGCCCAGCACACTGTGCCTCTGGACAAAGCACCAGACACCTGTTACACCGGGTTTCCTGGTTCTCCAGCTGAGGGCACAGTTCTCTACAAGACACAAGCCATAAGCTTTTTTTTTTGGGGGGGGGTGGAAGGGTCTCAAGACCACCCTCTTTGAATGGCTAGCTGAAGTTTGGGGGGTTGTTGTGGTCTTCCTCCGGCTCAGTAACTTGCTAGAGGAACTAACAGAACTCAGCAAAGTCCTACATGTAGGACTGTAGGTGGGACTAGGCTGGCTCTCAGTAGAGCTTTGGGTTTCCCGTTTAGTGCTGGATGTCAACACTTCCCACCCTCATGCGCGATGAGATCAAGACTCACGTAGGAAGTCTCTCACGCTATCACCGCTCACAGCTGTTGCTGGGGTCTGGAAGGCCTACTGCTCATGTGTGATCTCCATTCTCCTAGGTCTTCCAGTCCCTTTCCCTCTGGTCCCTCTGAAGGTCAGAGGTGCTGTGTTGTACTGCGAAGTTCCCATCATGGGTCACCTAAGCCAAAACCCTCAGGCACACATACATCTATCAGAAAGGACGTAAGGGCCTGGAGGTCACCCAGGGCAAGGACCAGATCTCTCTGTTGGTTAAATTCATCTTGACTACACAGCTGTATGCTCAGAGCATTCAGAGAGCAGCTTCTGTCTGCACAGCAGGACGTCGCTCACCAGGCTAGTGCTGGGCCATAGACTTCAGTCAGCTGCTGGGTGCTGGCTTGTGCCGCTCAGCTGAGGGGTGTGAGGAGTATTCTATAGGTTCTGTTAACCTGGCTTCCCGGATGTTAATTCCTGTTCCCCCTGGTTGCGTGTGTTGTTGTAAAGAATAACAATAGGGAGTTTCAAGGCTTTGACGCAAAGGCTTTGTTCTTACTCCATTACTGGATTTCTTCCTTGAACCTTCAGTGCCCAGCCACTGGTCCTCCTGAGACATAGCCTTTGTCCTTGGTAGTATCCAGTTCTGACAAAGAGATCAAAGGGCTTCAGTTTGTTGGCTGCTTTGTCTGGTCTCTTAGTGTGTTTTACCCACCCCCAATGCCCTAGTGAGATGGAGTGCAGTCTGTAGTGGTGCTGGCTACCTAGGCCAGAGAAGGCTATGGACTAGATCCTCAGGCAGTGCTGACCTGTGCTTGGCATTATAGCTCTGCAGAGGTTCTGTCACACAGGGAGATTTCTCGTTCCATTTTAGTGCCCAGTGTCCCTGAATGCCTGGGGACCCTGGGTTGTGGCCAGAGGACATAGTTATGTTGCTCCGCCCTGCAGATTGTCTTCCCATCTCCCTGCCTTGTGGGCTTGGGTGACCCCCTTGATTAAAGGGTGCCACTGTGCTAGCGTTGAGCAGAGTCACTGGTGTTTCCCTGTGCGAGCCTCAGCTCTTTAGACAGCAGGAAGAGTCTTGTCCATTCTATAGTCAAGCCATCACCTAACATGGCACCAAGCCCTAGGACCCCTCTACTCAATCCTGAGGAGCTGTTCAGTGCCAGCTCTAGCATTGGGGTGTCGCCAAGCTGGGGCCATACCCCTGCTTGGACTGTCTCCAAGGCTTATCACATTCATAGAACTATATCAGCCCCAGTTCACATGACTGTATGTGCAGTTCTGTCCACTGCCCCTGCTTCCTGCTTAATCCCACCTTCATTCTAGAGGCCAGTATTTTCATGATGAGCACTAATGGACCAGAATGCTGTTGTAAAAATGTAGTTTGGAACTCACTCTGAAGCAGTTCTGATCATACTATTTAAAAATTCCTAGGTCAGTAGGCAGCTTGAAGAATGTTATTATCTTTTGCCCTGTAATCTGTGGCTTTACATTATAATACTTTTCCCCTCCTTTTTCCCAGGACAGTTTGAGTCTTTGACATAATCAGATCACTTGCATAATAGGAATGTGGTGCTCTCATCAGTCCCGGAAAACCATTCGCAAAGGGGTCTTGAAGCACTTTCTGAGAACTGGGTTTAAGTGGAAGTGAGGATTAATAAGGGCAGGATTTATGTACTGCCAGCTGTCCTCACAACATGAACTTGTGCCCCCTTCCAGCTTTGTTGAAGGACTGTGTGTAGAGGTTCTGACCGGCTGGTAGTCTTGAAGCAGGATATTGCAAAATCGATTACCATTAGCATCAGCATTAAAGATATTTGCAGCTGGTAATTTGGGGAACCACTTCAGATGTTTCGTTTTTAATAAAACACAGACCTTGACCACACTTACACAGAGAGGTTGAGTAACGGTCCTGCTCTGTTCCTCATGTGACTGCCCCCTGCCCTGTTGTTTATTTTGCAGAGTTTTTGGTTATGAAGAGAAAGAGAGGCAGGCCCAAGGGTTCCACGAAGAAGGCCAGCACTGAAGAGGAGATGGTAGAGAGCCTAGTGAGCCCCAGTGAGGACGGTCCCCTGGCTCCAGAGGAAGGGAGTGGCCTGGCCCCTAGCACCTTGGAGTGTAGCAAGTGCTGCCGGAAGTTCTCCAACACCCGCCAGCTGCGCAAGCACATCTGCATCATCGTGCTCAACCTGGGTGAGGAGGAAGGAGTCGCAGGTTAGTGCTGCATGTCAGGTTCTTATCAAGAGCAGTAACCGCCAATACCTGCTTTTATAGGCTGGTTGCTTGGAAGTAGTGTGTGCCTGCGCAGGTCTCTCCATCTGGTTCACAATGGTCGTTTACTGTTCCTGAGAATAGTCCCTGAGGTGAAGATGTCACGCAGTAGGCGAGACCTGCAGCATGCTGGTCAGAGGTGCTTGGAGAGGAACGGTGGGGATTATGGCAGTGGGAAAACTCTTATCTCCTCCTTGGGGCGTTCATGTGTCAGGAGAACAGGGAGCTTTTGGAAGCAAACTGTTGAGGGCAGTCATCGAGAGCAGTCATCCTAATATGAACACAGGGGACCTGGACAGTGCTCAAGCGTGAGGTGGAGGACATTTAAGTGGATGGATGGAGTCAAGGGTGGCAGGCTGAGTGGTCACTGGTGACCGAGGACCGTGGTGGGCATTCTTGAAGAAAAGCCATCATGTACTTCCTCTGGCTGGGTTCCTGGCTGGGCTGCAGCACTGAAGCCCTCGAGTGGGGCTGAGGGTGATCGCAAGCATGGCATGAAGTGGCCACATCATGGCAAACTCACAGATGACCTTTCTCTCTTCGAGGCACACCCAGACGAGGGAGTTCTTGAAGGGCTGGCTGCACTGTGCCAAGTGTGCTGTGTGGGAGCCCAGCATGTGGTCAGGGTTTGAATCTGCTCCAGCCTTGCTGGCCTGCTTTAACTCCAGTTTCTTCATCAGTAACACAGGAAGAAAACCTGCTATTTTGTGTGAGTGCTCTGAGTGTTAAGCGAGACAGGGCTTCTCCAGAGCTTGATGTAGCACTTGCCGTATCAGAAGACGCAGTATTCATAAGCTCCTCTGTTAACTGTTACATCCATGTGGCTACAGAACCTTTGTCATCCTGGCTGTTCTGAGGACAGCATGCTTGACACTGAAAAGGGAAGATACTTGCCTGGTGTCTGTTGGGTAACAAGAGGACCTGACCTTTGACCCCAGGCCATCCTCTGACCCGCTGTTCTTAATTTGTTTACTGTAAATGTCTCCCAGTGATGAAGCAGGATGCCTGGTATGCAAAATCCCAGCACAGCTTGGATGGATTATTAAGTAATTCATCAATTTATACTTAACAAGTGTCCAGGTGGGTGGCTGAGGCTCATTGCCAGCATCTGTGGCAGCTGATTAAGACGTCTCTCCAAGCTCCTAAAGAGCGCTAACCATGGTCATGTGACCCTTGCCACTTTGTGTGGTAACAGAATCCTGATGTGGTAGTGGGCTGACAGCTGCCCCATAATGTGAGACAGTGGAGGGGGGAGGGAGGTCAGTGCTCAGTGGGGGTCTGTGTCTCAGCTGAGACCCGAAAGTCATTTTGGAAAATTGAAGATAGGTTTTAGAGAGCAGTTGCTTAGGCTCAGGTTGTATTATCTCCAAACCTGAAACTCAGACAGCCCTGGCTCTGTAACTCATTGATGTGGGTTATGGGCGTTACTGTTCTCTCTCTGTGTCTCTGCTTTTCTGTCCACTGTCTCTTATATACCACATGCAGATACATACACATGCGCATACATCAACCCCTCCTCTCTGTCCACTTCTTACATACCACATGCAGATACATACAGACACATGTGCATACACCCACCCCTCCTCTCTGTCCACTGTCTCTTACATACCACATGCAGATACATACAGACACATGTGCATACACCCAGTCCTCCTCTCTTCTCTCATCCTCCTTGATATTGGTCGCACCCTCAACATCCCTGGCCACTATGGCAGCCTTTCTGATCTCTACCTCATCATCTGCAGACTGGGTTCTCTGCCATTAAGTGCTGGTTGCTGTGCCTCCACAGCCTTGTCCTGACTGACTGAGATGCCCCGACCTTTCTGAAGATGCCTGGTATTTGGGATTTCAACTCTTTTGTGGTACTAAACTTTCCTCCCTGCCTCCCAGGTCTAGGTCTAATTTTGGGGCAAAGTAATAAGTTCTCATCTAGCTGGTATAGAACCCATCTCTTCTTATTAGTTCTTCATCTTTTCCCACTCCAGATGACTTTACTATGTGGCAATGTGGCATCATCTTCCAGGGTTTCCATGTTCCAGTGTTGAGGTCAGCCTTGGCACAGCCAGTGACAAGCTGTGTTATTATGTTTTTTTTGTGTGTGTGTGTAATTATAAACAAGGACTTAGTAAAATCTTAGGTATTCGTGTCTGTGTGTGGTTAAATTCCTGACCGCAGATCTGCCTAGTCAGAAAATACATGTTACTACATTTCTCCATAGATAGCCCCGACCAACTTATGGTCCAAAACAGTCTGAGAGCACCATTGGATTGTATGAATTCTGTTGTCTCTGTGTGTGTGTGTGTGTGTGTGTGTGTGTGTTACGTGTGTCGGGATGACATGTGGAGGCTAAGGGTGTCCTCAGTTATTGTTCCTCTGTCCCTGTCTACTAGGCAGGTTCTGTCAGTGGCTTTGAGCTTACTGCATAGGTAAACTGCCTGGCCAGTGAGCCCCGGGTATCTGCCTGCATCAGCCTTCTAGTGCTAAGATTGTAAGAGCATGCTACCATGCCTGTGTTTAAAAAAAAAAAAAAACCTTCCTAGTGTATTGTCTGGGGTGAGCTTAGATCCTGTGACTGCAAGGTATGCTCTTTACTGACTGAGGCATTTCCCTCGCCCTGTGCTTTCCTTTCATAATACAGGGAATTCTAAGAAGGTGGCAAATAAAACTCAGAATCTTAGTGGAGAGGTGAATGCCTGTTCCACTGCCCGTGAGGAAAGACCTTTCTCCGTTCTTAGCCCCCATACATACATCTTTTCAGGACTCTTCTGGGATCTCTTTGCATTCTCCAATCTAGCAGATACATTGCTAAAGTTTTAAAATTTTTTATTCGTGTATGTGTATGAGTGCTTGCCTCATGTTTATGGGTGCCTTTGTGGGGGGACAGAAGAGGCTGTGGGGTCTTCTGGAACTGGAGTTACAGGTGGTTGTGATCAGCCCTACGTGGGTGCTGGGAACTGAAGTTGTGTCCTGGAAGGGCAGTGTGTGCACTTACCCACTGAACTATATCTTTCAATTGTTTTTGAGAATTTCATACATGAGTATACTATATTTACATCATTTCTATACTTTTCCCCTCTCCAACTCTTTGCTCACTCCACTCTTTGGGCTCATGCCTCATCTTGTACAATTACTACTGTTATGTACATATACACGTGTTTATGTGTGTGTGTATGTTTGTGTGTGTGTCACGTACCAAGTTCATGTAGTGTTACTCATATATTCATGGGTTTAGGGCTGATCACTTGAGATTGGATAACCTATTGGGAGAAGGTTGATCCTCCTTCTCTTAGTAGCCCTGCCTGTAGTTCTTCATCTAGGAGTGAGGCCTTGAGACATTTCTTTTATCCTCTTGGCATAGCAAGAGGATGGTCATTAGGCATGTCTTTTTAGGGAACCGTGTTTTTGAGATTACATGGGTGCAGCATCTCTATCATGTCTAGAAGATGCTGTCTTGCAGCAAGCCCTTTGATGCTTACACTATTCCTCCTGTCTTCTATAGTTGTACTGTAAATATATCACCTGGGGGTCAGCACCTGAAGGCCACTTACTCTGCATTTTGATCAGTTGTATATCTCAATAGTAGCTTCCAGGTGTTGCAAAATGAACCTTCTTTGATGAGGGCTGAGAGCTCCACTTACCTGTGGTGCAAAGATTAGTGTTTAGAATATAATTAGAACCCATATTGATTTAGGGAAATGGTAGTAGTTGTTTCTCCTCTAGAGTCTGAGACCTCTCCAGCCAGGGACAATTGGTCAGGTGTACAGTATCAAGCATTCCCTCTTATTTAATCACCTTATGTCCACTTAGACAGCTCTTGGTTATTAGAAAAATACAACTGCCACTATGGCACTATTGGAACACTATCAGACCAGTATTGCTGTGGTTTATAGGCGTAACACCTGGGTAGAACTGTTGATTTTTTTTCTTTTCTTCCTTGGAAACTTGTGTAGCTCCTTCTGATAATATAAGAACCAGTCCTCAGGAAGGAGGCTTCCAGGTTAGATCTGTTCCATTCCTCCAAGTCCTGTGTCTGAAGGATGTGATATCTTCAGCGACAGGGACTTACCTTCAAGTTCTGAGAGGCAATCAAAGGCAATAGCAGCACTTTATATTGTTTAGAGGCAGTCTCTTGGATTCCTGACTAACAGCTTGGAGGTTTCCCTTATCTGGCTCTGGGGTTAGGTGCCCTATATGGCCCCAGGTATACTTTTTAGGCCTTTTTTTTTTAATTATTGCAAAAGCTGTTTTCTAGTACCTCTCAGGTTGCACGGGATACTCCCAGAGTTTCATAGTGAATGCCTCATTGAGTTCCCAACCTAACAAGGAAGCCATTGTTACTGTGCTTAGATGAGAAGATTGAGCACCATGATGGTAGCCCTGACTGACCTGGAGCTTGATATGTAGACCAGGCTGCCTTTGAACTCAAAGAGATCTGCCTGGTTTAGCCTCTGTAGTGCTGGAATTAAAGGAACATACCATCACTCCCAGCTTGAAAAAGATTAACATAGCCTGTATGTGGTTCTTGTGACTGTTTTACTAGGTGCCCCAACCCCAAACAATGAGCAAATGCCTACTGTTGTCATTTTTAAATGCCTACTGTTGTTATTTTTAAATACCATACTGTATTTCTTCATATGTGTAGGCCTATAGTTAAGGGACAATAGGATTATTTCAAAACAGTCTTTAACACACAATCTTATCATGAGTCTTTGCATGCCATTATTGACTTAGGAAAATGTCTCATCGCATAACTTTGGGTAGAGAACGAATATTTTACATTACAGCATATTCAGGTATTGTCAAACCGACCTGAGAATGCAGGTCCCAGTCCTTTTCCATCTCAGGCTTTGTCTTCCTTTGTCCTTCATTGTGTAAATTGTTATCTTTTTGATCTCTCATGCAAATCTTGCATTAAAACTTTTAATTTATAGCTCTTTCATCACTAGTAGATTCTTTGTGTGCATGGCTAGTTATTGGCTATTTGTGTTTGTATGTGGTTGGGGTATTCCTTGTTCATGTCCTTAACTCATCGTCCTTTGAACTGTCCTGTGAGCTGCAAATATTCCCCACAATTTGTCATTTATCCTTTAAAGTCTCTTGCATTTCTTTTTGGCTTTAAGTTTCTTGCCCTTTTATATTGTAGCTCAGAAAGCTGTTGCCGTGCTCTCAAATACGCCTCTGCCTATTTCTGTTGCTCACGTGCTTTCATTAAATCTACATATTTGAAAATTACTGGAAATTATATTTCTGCATAACTTGAGAAGTAAGGTTATACACACATGATCAATGCATTCATGTCAAGGAATTCTTAATAAATTTTAGTCAATAAAATATATTAAAATATAAGATCTATTGAAAAGGGTCTTGCAGTTCAAAGTCTAAACACCTCTTACAAATAAACCTTGTGCTTTGGAGTTGCAAAGACAGTGCATAGTGGTCCCATGTCCCCACACCCTCACACAAAACTAATACTAAGGTTCTGAGTGTGCTGGTGTGGATCAGATCACTTGTCTTCCATATAGACTTGTCAGCCGTTCTGCCAGCAGGTGGCAGAATTGTCCTACTCCCTCAAAGCTCACCTGTTGCTGTCCCTTTACTCACACCCCCACTCCCTACAGGCGTCCACTGATCTGGTCTCCACATCTGTGATTCTGTCCTTTTGAGAGTGCTGTGTAAATTGAACAACACAGTATGTGACCCTGTAAGACTAGTTAAAAAACAACAAAACAGCTTGTGTTTAAACTCCGTTTAGTCATCTAGGTATCTAAGTCTAGCCATGTGTTTATTCAGAATCCCCTACTCCTTTGGGGAGAGGTGGGGAGCAAGATCTTTTCTTCCTGGCCTTGCCTGGTTCTACCACATCCCTTCCTTAACAATCAGTGTTATCTCTGTCCCAGGGATGCAGAGCACATCCCTTCCCTGAGCCTCTGGCGGGGAGGCTTTCATCTACCTTAGTAAGCAATGGAAGTCCCTCTGCATGCTTCCTGTTGTTTGCAGTCCACTCTGTGATAATTAGACAGCGACGGCAGCAAGGCAGGCAGGCCTGGTCCTCCTGCCAGGATTATCAGTGTACACAGTAATGAGCTGTGTGAAAAACAGCCTCGTCCTTCATTGATCCGGGCGACCTAAAAGGACTTTAGTTTCACAGATAACCTAATGCAAAGGTAGAGACCTCGCTGTTTTTCCACCCTTTGGTCTCCGTGGATACCTCTCAAATGGAGAAGTGCCCTTATGCCCAGCTGCCTGGGGCTGAGTTGCTCACACTGCACCGTGCTCCCAAGCCTGCCAAACACAGAATTGCAACCTGAAAGCAGTCCCATAATTCTTCCTGTCCATGCACTGTAAAGAGTACTTCAGTGACATTTCAGAAATTGACCTTGACTCTAGAGCTTGTTAAAACAATTAGAAGAGAACAAAATAAGTGGTTTTCTTCCCCCTCTCCTCTGAACCCTGGCGAGTTAAAATAACATTTTGAATATGTATTCAACATTTATTTATTTTATTCTGAATTTCAATAGTAAGAGGAACTGGGAAAAGAAATGGTTTTCCCCTGTTGTTATGCGAAACAGCTGGTGTTTTTGAAAAACACTTTTCAGCCTACAGAAATCAATATGTCAAGTTTCTGAAAGTGGCTTCAGAGCCTTCAAAGTTTGTTATTCTGGGGTCATTCCCTGCAAAGAGTGTTGTAAAATTCCCCATTGCTTATGTTAAATACTCTCCATGGAGGAGTGCATGGGGTCGTCAGGTAATCCCAAAGACACCGGGTGTGCTCCTTGGACATTTGGACTGTACTTCAACTCTGTGCCTTCTGCTGTGATTGTGACCACTGCTGGTGACTTGATGAAGACGCTCTGAGCTACATTTGAAAGTTTGCAAGTGCAAGGCTGGGTGTGCAGCAGTCCTCTGAGTATCACACTTCTCTCCTTGGAAGATGAGTGTTGAAGCTGACTGTTTCTTTTTGCTGCCTGTTTGTGCTTTTTTTCCCTTTCGATATCCCCGCTGACCACAGTTGCTCCCCCTAAATGAACTGTGTCTTTCCAGAACATGAAGCAACTTAGTCCCTACCCTGAAGACAGCCCCTCCCCCCAGCACACCCATCACTGTTCTCTCTGTCCACCTGCCAGGTTAGTAAGGCCTGGCTGCTGTACTTCCCCTCCCTCCGCTTTTCCCCCTGGGAATATATAATGATAACTTCCTGTTCTCTCTCACCTTCTCTCAAGCATGGCATCCTCTGTTTTTGGGGTGCTCCTTTTTGCTTTTTACCCTGAATAACTACTCATCCTTCAGCTGTTATAGAATGCTAGCAGCCCCAAACCAGTGGGTCACTAATATAACACTGAGGTCTTTTCTGTGGGAAACCCATCTTCTATACCAGTCAGCTCCTGTCATTTCTAAATCCCAGGGCTTAGCCCCAGTGTCTCTTTCCTGTGCTTCACCTTGGCCTCCCAGAAGCTCCTGGCTTCTCTCCTCTCTCTGCAACTTGGGCAGTTTCTGAGCTTGTTTGCCATAAACCTATGGCTTAGAAGGTGGAATTCCATTCTGCTGGGGCCTGCTTCCCTGGGGACTAAACGAAGATTTTCACCTTCCTTTTCTTCATCAGTATCCTGATGAGTTTGCCATAAATAGGCCTTGTAGCTTACTTACTCTATGGGCATGTCATTTCTCAGCAGCTCTGTAGTGTTTACAGCAGCGCTGGGCATGCAGCAGGTGCTCAGTGTTTAGCCTTTGAGGGAATCCACCAGTCCCCTAGGGCAGAAGCTGCTGCTGTGTGGGGCACTCAGAGTGTTCTGTAGCCACCATCTGTTCTCCTATGTGAGGGGCTCCCCTTTCCTTCCCACTCTGAATAACTGCTCATCCTTCAGTTGTCTTGGACACTCACAGCCCCCAAACCAGTGGGTCCCAGACACAGCAGTGAGGTTTCTCTTTTAGGACACCTGCCCTCTCCTATACTATCCAGTTCCTGGTTATCTCTAAATCACAGGGCTGTGCTGGTTCTTCTCTACTCAGTCCCAGCATCCTCGTTGCTGTGGTAAGCCTGGGCTTCCCTGAAGCCTTTTCCTTCTCTCTGCTCTTGTGCAGCCTTCCCAGTGTTGCTTGGAGCTTGTGCAAGGCCAAGTTCATGATGCTGGCGGCTGCTGCTCAGTACTTGCTTCCAATTGACCCCAGATGCTGCCGTTCTTTTGTTCTTTGCCCCAGCTTTTCGTGTCTCATGGCTCAGCTGCTCCTTTCTAGCCCAGGCTTCCAGGGTAACCACTCCTCAGAGGGAGACACTCCAGACTCACCATAGCCTCTTCTTTCCACTCCCCTCCACATCTCCCGTCTCCTGGCTCTGCTGACCTGGCCTTCCAGCAACTCTTAACTCTGTGGTCTTTTGTTATCTTTGTGTAGAGTTCACATTGACTTTGGACTAGTCGCTGTCTTTCTGGTTCTCCTTTTGGACCTAAGACCCTGTCTTTCTAGACAATGCAGAAAGAACACTGAGGACCTGCTTCTTGCTGACGCTTTTCCCATGTCCCACTGTCTCAGCCGTTGCTCAGCCTGGCCTGTCCCATGTTCTGACACTGGGCTGCTTGTCTCAGGCAAACACTACCTCTTTGCACTTCTTGCTAATAGCTGTCTCCTAGATTATTTCAGTGTTTGCCTCCCGCAAAGTCCTGTCAGCACCCTTAGCCAGGTATTTTGTCCTCCTCTTGTCTTCCTGAGGAGTATGGTGTCTGTAGCATAGGTAATGCTGGTGAAGGGTGTGGGCACACAGGTGTGTGCTTATTATTCAGAGGCTTCTGATGCTCTCTCTGTACAAAGTTCACATTCATCTTCTGTATTGCTTGGGGAAGGAGGGAATTGGACACCTAGAGCTGTGAGCAGTGGGAAACATTAGGGGGTTAGACACGGGCTTAGATCACACTGGGAAGGCTTCCATTTACATACTTCTGAACCTTTCAGAGGTGATGGAGGCCTGAGCTTCCCACACTTGAGTACAACTCCAGAAACCTATCAGCTGGTTCTGCAGTATTGCTGCCTTCTAAAGAGTCCTCCTGCACCAGCGGCCGTGCAGGACACTATGTGTCTGCTTTCTTGTACCACTGGGTGCCAAGGCAAGTGTCTTTTTCCTCAGGTTAAGAAATGGAGGGGTCTGCTAGGCTATGGAACTTTGCTAAGGCTAAGTGAAGAGTGCAAGCGGAAGGGAATACTTGAGTCTAGGTCTTCGAGAGGCCCAAGAGCCAGCTCTTGATATGAGGATCACAGCCTCTGGGAGGCAGCGTCCTGCATTGCTGACCTTGATTCTCCACTCTGCCCGTCCCAGGCTTCTGTGAGTTAAAACCTGTAGTCCAGTTGATATTTTAGCCTGACACTAGATGTGAGGGCTAGGGAGAAACAGGACTAGAGCTGCACCCCACCTTGTCTGTTGCACCCCACCTTGGCTGTCTGTTGCTGGTGTCCTGTGGCCCTTTAGGGATCAGATGCTGCTTGAGCACCTGCTCAGGGATCTGGGACACTCACTGAATCTTGTCTCAGAAGAGTTTGTGCCAACGCTTTTGTAAGAAAGACTTTGCCAGTATCTCAGAGCCAGCCAAAGACTGAGAGCTCTGAGGCCTGTAGTGGAGGCCTGCTGGACCATGCTAGAGGCAGCAGGAGCAGCTCAGTGACCATGCTGCTGCCTGGATTGCAGGGGGCTGCCTGCTCCCTCTCAGTGTGGACAGGCCAGGAGTAGGGTGGTGCAGTGCAGCTCCTGTCAGCAGGCTTTTTGAGCAGAGGTGCAAGTGTGTAAATTGAGGACATGACCACTCCAAAGTATGGTTGAGGGGAAGGTTTTTATTGTAGATAGGAGGAAGAGTACAGCCGGAGTCATCTGTGAGAGTCCAGAGCAGGGAGAGAAATAGTAAACTGAACATGGTCAGCAGACTGGACTAGGCCATGAGAGGAGAGAGGAGGATGGAGAGCAAGAGAGAAAGGGAAAGAGATTACCAAGAGAAAGGGGTGTGAGAGAGGGGACCGGGAGAGGAAGACAAAAGAGAGTGAGCATGGCCGAAATGGCAGGGTTGTATGGAGATGAGAAGCCAATGAGCTAGATATTTTAGGGTAGGGGTGTGGTGAGAAGAGCTGAGGAGAACCACAGGTAGTGGTGATACCCAGTGAGCCTGAGGGCCAGCGTGCACTTCACAGACTGAGAGGTACCACAAAAAGTCGTTTGTCCGTTCTGACAGAGATGATGAGGTGGCTCCTCTGGGAGAGGGGAACAGGCTCCAGAATTTGGACCTGACTCAAGCAACCGCTGTGCATTGCAGACCTGGTCTGAAGGACTTCCCCATGGCAACCTCTCAGAGCTCAGTGGTCCTGGAATAGATGGCCCAGGGCTGGAAGCCCTTTAGCAGATTGCCTGGGCCTGGTGCTTCCAAGATGCTGAGGAAGTTGGTTTTGCCACTAAGTGAGCTCTCACCGCACACATTCTCACTTCTGGCTGCCCTGAGCTTATGCTGCTGTTGGGGCCAAGGCAGATTTGGGGGACCAAACCTGAGTTAGACAGATTCAGTTCTTTGAGCTGCTGAGTGTCGGAGAGCAGAACAGGGATGTAGACACATACAATACCATGGAGGGTGAAGCACATACCTCTGATGGGAGATCTCCGAGGTTTCCTGGAGGAGCAGTGTGGGCCATGAGTACCTGCCATCTCTGCCATGCAGTGGCTGTAGGGGAGAAAGTGAAACAGGTCGATAGGCAATGGCTGCTTGCTGGTGTATACGCCAAGCCTGGAGGTGAAGCAGGTTGCAGACACCCCGAGGGGAAGTCTGGGTGGTCCACTCAGGGAGGTTGTAATGTGAGGAAGGGGCATACTACACGGAGGCCCCTGCCCTTCCGGGACTCATGTTCATTGAAGACTTTTCTCGGTGGATGCTGCTGGAAGCAGGGCTCACCCGTCTTGCCCTCATCACGGGAGAGACAGGAGGTGTGAGGAGGCCCGAGGGAGGAGGAAAGAATGATGCATATTCAGCAGGTTAGCGAGAATGATTGTGAGGCTGCAAAGCTTCCTAAACTGCTGTATTAGCAGGGTGGAACAAATTGGTGGCAGAGTCCCAGAATATAATCCCTTATCAGTCTGCTGTTCTGACAACTGTTCCGGGCCTTTCATTAATGTGACTGATAACATTTGACTCTCTAGGGCATCATGAGATTTAATTAGTTTTGGGGCAATTTAGAATAGGTACTTCAGAATACTAGTGTAGTGCTGATTATGCGGGAATGCACATAAACTAATGTCTACAAACTGTGATTGCTGGACCCGAGACATGTGACTTTCTGTGCGCAGGTCAAGGATGGAAAATGTGGGTGCAGGTCCTTCCCTTTGTATATGGAGAGTTGGGAACAAGGAGCATAGTGGCAGAGGAGGGGTGGTGAGCAAAGAGCTGGAAGACATCTGTGCAATAGGAGCACTCATAAGAGGTGTTGCAGCTAGCGTTCTCTATTAGTTACCTCATTGTTGTGACAGAGTACCTTACGGAGAGCAGCTCAAGGTAGGAGAGATTGGTTTTTGCTTTCGGTTTGAAAGGGTACAGTCTGTGGTTCACATCTGGGGGCAGCAGGATGCTGAGTGAGCAGGGCTGCTGCTCATTTCTCTCTGCCTCTCTCTCCGTCTCTTTCTCTCTCTCCCTCTCCTTTCCCCCTTTTTATCCAGTCCAGGTCTCAAGTCAGTGAGACAGAGGGGAACCACATTCAGGGTGTTTAATTAATCCTCTTGGAAACACACACATGAAGGGGGAGGGTTTCCTATGTGATTCAGCTCAGTGAGCAATGAGGAGAATGAAGAGAAGCTATCACGGCTTCCCTTGTGCAAGGGTGAGCACACTCAGCAGAGCTGAAAGTGAACATGTGTGTATATACGTGCTTACCGGTCAGGGGCTACATGGAATGGGAGTTTTTGAGCCCCTGTTGTCACCTAGAGTCATCCAGTGACTGCTGTGTGTGTGTCTCTGGTAGTTGATGACTACATGTGTTCACTAAAGAGAGGCCCTTTCCATAAACTTCTCAGAGAACTGGACAGACAGAGAAGTCAGGAATGCTTCAGGCATGTCCTAACAGTGGTGGGCAGGGCAGGGCAGGAGGCCTGGAAGGGTGGTGTGGAGCTGCCCACCAGCTGACGATCTGGTTCTGAAGTGTGAAGGCAGAAGTAATATTTGGAGGCTTGACGAGGTGTGGGGAGCATGGGAGTGGGGCACAGTGAAAATTCAGTTACAGAGGAGCTAGCAGCCACACCAGAAGCACAGGGATTTCACATACGACCCTGAGGTGTTTGATTCAGCAGTGGTGATTGATAGAAGCGACCTGTTTTAGAGATCCTGAGAGAAGTCGATGGGAGGCTGTGTTGTTCTTGGCCTAGAAGCTTGAGCTGACAGGATCATTGTCCCTGCCAATCTCAGATGCCTGGGATGATAAGCAGGTTTGAAAGAAAGGATGAGTTAATTTTGGTTGAGGATCAGGTTTGATGGACTGAAAATGTACAAGAGGATGGAGCCAGCATGCTGGTACAGGACTTCAGCTTCAGTGTCCTTAGCAGCTCAGAGTGTGAAAAGATGATCCAGATCTTAAGGACCTGGGATCACCAGAGGCATGTAGTAAAAAAGCTTGTCTTTATGGAGAAGTGGGCGGGTGAGCAGTGAGGCTCCAGATGAGGCTGGGAAAGAGGAGACACTGAGGTCATGTTACCCAGATAGGTAAAGGGCTAAGGTTGAGAGATCTCAGGACTCTGTGGGATTATGCTGTGGGGTATCCACCAGAGGAAACTACTCGGACACAGGTTTAAACCAATAGAAAGTCTTCATTAGGCTGGTCAGCAACTACACCAGGTGTTCCAGTTCCCTGTGTAACCCTGAACCTTTTTTAGCATGAGCTTTTAAGCTTAAGAGCTGTGTTCTGGGTTGACATACTTAACAAGAACAGTCAGCCAGAAACAGAACTACAGAAGACAAAAAGCAAGGCTAACACATTTAGAAACTTTCCCCAAACTGTGGGCTTCAATCTTTGTGTTTATTTTGGCAGGTGGTACTGTTTGCATGCTGAGTTTTATGTCCTCAGTGGGGCTTCCATCATAGAGTCAGTTGTGCTAAGGTGGGGTCCTGTTACTGTTGGGGTGGAGATGAAGTTACTCAGTGATCAGCTGGCAGCCTGGGAGTCTGGGAATAAACTTTCACCCCACTCTCCTTTTTGCCTTTCATGTTCTGTTGGTGCCTCCAGTGTCCAGACCCAGTTTGAAAACAGAGGACCCTGGTGTCTATTGTGTGGCCCCTGGGGGTCAGTCTTGGGGATGGTAACTGGGGTGAAGAAGAATGGAGGGTGACCCGAGAGGCCAGTGGGACTGCTACAGATCCCAGGGAGCCTGGGTCCCTTTCTTCTTATCTGCTCCTAAAAGAACACGTCAGGCTTTGCTTCTTTGCAATGGCTGCCTCAGGTATTCTGCATGCAGGATGTTAGGCCCTGGTGCCGGGGAAGGCACCTCTAGCACAGTGTGCGCGCCATCCGTGAACATCTGCTTCCCTTTCTAAGGTTTGCTTTCTCCTGTGCAGCGTCATCACTTTTTTAAATGCTTTCATTTCCTTTGGAAATGAAATATAGAGAATTATGTTAGTTTGCTAGGGTTGAAGAGCGACTTTTCACAGATAATCAAGAAATTAAATGTTACAGTTGTTAGAAACTTGGGAATACACAAGGCTTGGTAGCAGGGTGAGGCAGGTACAACCCAATCTCTACCCACTCCCCACTCTCAGAGCTGACCCATCGGGGTCACAGCTTTCACTAACACAAAACAAATTAAGGCCTGTCTGTCGTTACCTGAATGGGATACCTTGCAAGGCCCTCAGATGATTCCTGAAACCTTTCTTGCATGGTGCTGAGTTTGGCCCATGCTGTTGTTCTATACTGATCACAATTATGATGATGTTTTTTTTTCCTGAACATATATAACTATGATAAGGGTTGATTTAGAGATCTGACACAGGAGACCCATTGCCAAACACTGGGCTGCGCTCAGGGAATCCTGCTGAAGAGAGGGAGGAGGTATTGTGGAAACAGTGGTGTGTGTGTGTGTGTGTGTGTTTAGGAATATGGCAGGAAAACCCACAGAACCACTATCCTGGCTCATGGGAACTCACAGAATCTGAACCAACAACCAGGGAGCCTTCATGGGACTGACTTAGACCCTCTGCATATATGTGACAGTTTGTCTAGGTTGGTGTATATGTGGGGCTTTTGGCACTGGGAATGGGGGCTGTCCCCTGTGCACTGACTGGCTCTTGGGAACCTATTCTTCATGCTGGATTGCCTTGCCCAGCTGCTTTGCTGGAGCCAATGGGAGGCCAGCCCCTTTCTAAGCTGTTAAGGAGGAGGGGTAGATTGGGGAGAGGCGAACGGGAGAAGGGAGAAGGAAGTGGGAGGAGGGGATGGAGAAGAGGCTGTGGTTGCATTGTAAAATATTTTTTTTTAAAAGAAATCTGATACAGGAAGATTAATAACAATCACCTAATAAACTGATAATATTGCAATAACAGTGGCTTCACATTCTGAATTGTTTATTTCTAGAATTTTCAGACAAGGTGTGTGTGTGTGTGGGGGGGGTGACTGAGTTTCAGCCCAGACCTAAGCTGTAATGTGGCAGAAATTCCTGAGAACTTCTCACGTGTGCTTGCTCTACTATGTGAGAGGGCACTGCCAATGTTCTCTCGTGACTGCAGATGCTGCTCGAAGGTTTTGAGAGTTCTAAATGTCTCCAGCGGAAAGACAGAGCAGGATCGCATCTGTGAGGCCCTTGACATCGTATCTGGTGATCGCTGCTGTGCCTTCTCAAAGCTGACTTTTATATCCAGTGACATTTGGCCAAGTACCCAGCACGTCCTAATCCAGCAGTTTTGACAGCATTACCAGGGCTTTTCAGAAGTGCTCAGAGGATGGGGTTGCAGAGACCAAGGACGCATGTGTGAAGCAGTGAGCGGGTGATACTGGCACCCCACCCACTATGTCTACTTTAGTTGGCATGTCTGAATTGATTTATGACACCGAAATTGCCTGAGGAGGTCACTTGAAAAGGTCCTCCTACTAAAAAGTGTTTGAAAGTCACCATCCCAGTGTGCCGGTAGACATAGCTGGAGTCACACAACGCTGAAGTATGACATTTGATGGACAAGGGGACTTTGACTAAGGACCTAGTTCTTCGAAACTATGGCTTTATAAAAGCCTTGGAAGGGAAAAAGATATATGAACCAATCGATTTAAGAAGACACATGCTTTATGTAGGAATAGAGTTGAGTCCTGGTCATGGCTCTTGACCGTGCTCTGCCTTCAGGGACCGAGGCATCAGCCTAACAGTGCTCTTTCTTTCTCTCTTGTGATACTGAGTGCAGGAAAAGGACCAGGTGGCATAGGCCATTCTAGCTGTTTTTTTTTTTTTTTGTGAACCCCACAGCTGCTGATGGGGTTCATACTGCCTTCTGCTCCTTCCTGATGACACAGCTCATCGGTTGGGACCAAGAAAAGGTTGTGGGGGTTTGACATCCCCTAGTTTGCCCTAAATCTTAAGTATATCAGTTATGTTTCAGCTATTGATGGGAGTTTTCTCTAGAACCTGCTGAAAAGTCATTTTAAACATTTAATACAGTTTGAAAATAATCCCTTAGGATTAACTATATATGCTAATGTTTTTTTTTCCTGTCACGATCATAACTGATTTTCTGTCACTTGTGATAACTGGTTATAAAGAGGAAAAGTTTACTTTGAGTCACAGAGTTTTAATCTGTAGTCATTTGTCTCTGCTCTTTTTGGACCTATGATAAGACCTCATGGGGTGGTTCGGGAGGAGGAACATTTGGTAGAACAAAAATACTTAACTCTCAAGTGGTTTGGGGAAGCAAAGAGTCTAAGAATGGACTGGGGCTCATGGCCCTGACCTGACTTTTCACCAGACTGCTCTCTCCTGTTAGAGGTCCCTCCGCATCCACCGTGCCACAGGCAGCAGACTAAGCTTTTTAGGAATTGACCTTAGGAAGCACTCTAGCTTCAAACAGCATTGTGTAACCGTACACACATCTGCAGAGAGCATCGGGAAGACTGGGGTTTGATCTGCACGCCAGATCCCATCTACCTTTGCTGTCTTTACTTTTAGAACTTAGTTGTGTTTCTCAAAAGACATCAGCTTGGGACTGGAGTGATGGCTTAGCAGTTAAGAGCAGTGGTTGTTTTTCTAGAGGACCTGGATCCTTTCTCCAGCACCCACATGGCAGCTCACAATCATCTGTAACTCTTGTACTGGGACATCCACTACCTTCTGCCTTTGCAGGCATTGCATGTATGTGGTTCACAGACATCCATGCCGGAAAAGAAACCCTGTACCCATAAAACAAAGAGACAAACACCAGCCTGCCAGCTCTTCAGTCATTCTTCATCAGACACTTCTATACTAAGGGAGAAGGGGATCAATCAGTCATTCTCTTCAACAAGAGTAGGTGTCCCAGCTTTCTTGTTGGGATTAGCTAGGGAGCTGGATTTCAGTTGAGGAGTCCCTCACTCTGCCCTATGTCTCGCCATCTCAGTGAGGGGGCAACTTTAACAATGTCTCTATTGCTAAGTATTCACTCTTTCTCTGTGCTGGGGAGATAAACATTTGTCTGCTGAGCAGAGAATTGCCTCTTTATAGCAAAGAACATGGCTGCCCAGCTAGAAGACATGGGAATGCCCCGACAACCTTAATGGTATTGCAAACGCCTGGCCCTGGCCCTGGCCCTGCATCTGTTGCACTCGGAGCCAGCTGTGCAATTGAGAACATGGCAGGCTTTTGCCCAGGTTCGAGTGGGGCTGCTCATCTGCATAAAAGTGATTAGGAACAAATAGTCTCTTGCTGTTTGTGGAGACTAAGCTGAAGGCACAGAGAGCAAACACCAGTCTTTATTCTGGCCAAATTAGCCTTGAGCACAGATGGCCTGGGCCTGTCTGAGTGAGCTAGGCCGGGGAGGGGCTGCTTAGCAGCTGCAGTATATGCACTGTCTGTACGCCGTCAGCTTCCCAGAGACAGCAATGATGGTTGTGACAGTCACCTTCCAGTGCAGGGATTCTCAACCTGTGGGTCGCGACCCCCCTTTATATTACAGTTCATAACAGTAGCAGAATTACAGTTATGAAGTAGAAACAAAATAATTTTTTTGCTTGGCGGTCAGCACAACGTGAGGAACTATATTAAAGGGCTGCGGCATTGGGAAGGCTGAGAACAACTGTTCCAGTGTATCAGCTAGGCCCCTCTGCTGTCTCTGGGACGCACTCTGTTAGGTCTTTATTGTATAGGCTTGGCTATTTGAACACGGTCTTGTTCCATCCTGGAACTCCCCATGCAGTTGACTCCTTTCCATACACTTCGTCTAACTGTCCGCTTTGCATAGTTTCAGAGGCAGGAGAGGACAGTGGGACAAGCCTGCTTTGCAGCTGGACAAACGTACACATGATGCTGGTCATCAGGGAGAGTCTGAGCTACGTCATTACTCCCTCTTCCTGCACCTTGGTTTCCTTATCTTTCTAAGCAATTGGGAAAGGTCCTCAAGGGCAGAGGGGACTGGGGCACTGGCAGCTACAGTGTACTGCATGGCTGGAGTTTAGTCAGTGTACCCATGGCTGATTCTGAGCTGCCAGAGGATAGGTGACAGACCTGGCCCTTTTCTGGGTCCCTGGTACCCTATGTAGCACCAGACACCTGGAGGACCTTCCTGGTTATTTGCTTAAGGAATGGATGACTTTCCTCATCTGAGATTGGCAGTCTTTTCTATCTCCCTCCACTTGGTTGAGTATTGGGCACTGTGGAAGTTGCCCTGTGGAGTGGGCCGAAGCCTGCCAACATCACTGAGCTCCTGTTTGACCAGGGAGACAGAAGAGAAAGGGTTGAGCCAGTGACAGGTTTAGTCTCCGCAGCTCTCCTGACCTGCTGGTCATAGGGATGTAGGTGTGAGACATGTTTGCGACATCAGAACCCAGAGCACGGCCCTCACGTCGAAATGCTCACTTCCATGACCTGCCAAGGCCTGCCCTTAGCTGCCTCAGGTGGACGGCGACCTCCTCTGCTGACCGACTTGTTTCTTGTGCTCACATCCACTGTCAGTCTTCCCCTGCCATGCACAGTCCCGACTGGAGACACAATGTGGTGGAGACACAGTGTGGTATTTGCCTGTTGACTTTCCTCCACTGGTAGCAGACCTTAGCTATGCATGCTGGCCCACTGGCAGTGTGCACACAGTAGGACTAGATCCAACAACTATGTGCAAGAGGGAAAACCAAAGAGGTGGTTCCATTACAGAGCTACTGAATTTTCCAAAGAAATGGAAGTTACAGAGAATATAGGCAGTAGCTGGGGGAGAAAGTAGACGTTTCTAAAGTCAATAACTCAGAGGAAGCCAGAGACTAGTTAAAACACCCCGGTGAAAGGCCGGGAAGCCTGGAAGCTGGAGGTGGGAAGCGCTAGGCGCTTGAAGAAGCAACTGGAGCATGACTGCCAGCTTTAGGTCCAGGTGGTGTTTCAGTGGGGGGAAGGCAACTTTGAAAACCACAGAGATGGGTGAAGTGAGGGTGCTGGGAAATTCATGAACAACCAGGTCGAGAGGTGTATTGGCTATTTTTCTCATTGCTGCCAGAAGCAACTTGAGGAAGAGAGGTTTATTTTGGCGCAGTATTTCAGAACCTACAATACATCATGGCAGGAGAGGCATGATGTTCTCTCAGGAGTGCTGGGTGTGTGAGAAACAGGAAGCAGAGAGCTCCAACTGGAGTCAATAGCCCATGTCACCTTTAGGGCATGCACATAGAGATCTACTTCCGCTAGCTAGGCCCCTGGCCTGATGCTTCCATAGCCTCTCGCAAACAGCGCCACCTGCTGGAGAACAATTGTTCAAACTGGTTTTATATTCTAGCCACAACAAATAGAAAAAGGATTATATTGTCCAAATGGAGAGAGCAGAAAGCTGCCCAAACAAACAAATAAATGAATAAATAAATAAACAAACAAACCTGCTATAAAATGTCTTTTCCTTCTTCCTATCCCCGTTGGCTTTCCTCAAATAGCTCTAAGTAGGGGGACTATGACTAGGTGTCCGCACAGCTGAGCTAGGGGCAAGGAGCAGGCACTCGGCATGTGGTAGAGAGCTGGGCATTCCTATACAAGGCTGCATGCCTGGTAATATCCAGTTTTCCATGCCAGCCCTCATGCCCTCCTTTGGTCTCACCCTGAATTCTTTACTACTCTCTAAGTGCCCCAGGCACTTGCCTTGGAGCAAGTGTGCTGACAGGTCTCTACAGAGCTTATTAATTCTAGTGCCCTCAAGGGATATGCGGTGATCATCTCTGAGAACCATTTCCTAGGATGCTCAGGGTACTGCCTGGCCCATTGTGTCCAAAACTATGGGAAAGCCTAGCATTAAGGCTCTAGATGCTCTTAGGCAGAGTGGTTACTCCAGGCTGTTGACCTGCTTCTTGTGAGGCCTTATAGAACTGGAGACTTGAAGATTTTATTGACAGAGTTGAAAACCTGGGAAATAAAAAGGAGGTTCAGACCTGTTTAAAACGAATTCGACTTGATCTCCCTATTGTACATGAAGATTTTGTTAACAATAATGATGAAGTTGAAGAAACTAATAACCTCGATGCAACTGCAGCTGGATTTGATCACTTTTTGACAAGCTCATCTGACAGCAAGAAGTTGGCTTCTGAATCCAGTAGGTGTCTAACAGAAGAGCAGCAACAGAGGACTGAGAGAAATAAACAACTGGCCTTGGAAAGAAGGCAGGCAAAGCCACTGAGCAATAGCCAGTCCCTAGAAAATGGTGTGTTAGTGAGCACATCCTGGGCACAGACCGTGGAAGAGAGCAGTACTGGTGAGGATCAAGAAGACTCAGGTGGATTAAACACAGACACTGCAGATGCTCCACGTGTTCCTTCTGCCAACACAAATGAAGAGGAACAGTTTGAAGCAGAGGAACCATTCTAACTTGGACTAACCAGAAATGTTCCAAGTAGCCAGACTTCCACAACAGAATCCTGCAGAGTTTGGGGTTATTTGTAAGTTTTTCTACTTTGTATAAGTCTAAGTTATAAAACTTCTATGGATTCCTGCTTAAAATACAGTGACTATTTATAAAAAAAAAAAAAAAAAAAAAAAGAACTGGAGACTCCTGTGAGGCTATGTAGAACTGGAGACCGAGGATACTCAAGGGTCCTCCTTTGGGGTAGCTCTGGGGGGCCTCTTTGCTTGTTTTCATGTGGAAGTCGCTGTTTTTGGTGGCAGGTGATTTGGATGTGATCCCGGGAAGCAGGGGTTGGAGCTAGGCTAGTGGGACCCAGCAGGACGAGTGTCGCAGGAGATGGTTCTCCGAGCATGGCGGCCATCATCTTCACCATGGCAGCTCTGACTGCTCACACGTGACCCTGAATCAGGCCTGTTGACATTTAACTTTTCCTCCCAGGGGGACTGGATTGGGAGGGCCGTTGGATCCTTACCCGAGGTTCCAGCCGCCTCAGCTTGTTCTTCCTGGTCATTTGGGCATAATTCTGCCCTAATTGCACATGGTGTCAGATGTGCTAGAGTCTGCAGCGTGTGAAAGGTGAGCCGAAGGGGAACTCCGTCTGTACAGTCCTCGTCTCTGCAGGAGTGAGTGAGGGTTTTCAGTGGTAAGGCTGCTCTGGTTGGTGATGTTCACACTCCTGTAAGCAGCTTCTTTGCCCTCTCTGTGATCCCTCACAAACGAATTGGTTCTTCAAGTAGGACTTTGGTAGAATTCTGCTTTTGTTTGCTGTTGATAACGTCCTTGTAAGGTGAGGCAGATGTTTGTTTATATCTGCCTAGGGAAAGAGTCCCCAAATCAACAAGCTGAGGTTAGCCTTGGACTCAACTGTACTTGTAAGAGTTGGATTCTCAGGATGCTGACGCGTGACCCCAGCATTAGCAGCCTGTGACAGCGGTGCAGAGTGACTGTGTGCGGCTCTGCCTCACCGGCTGCTTAAGTTGGGTGTCGCTATTTGTATGTGGTGAGGGACTGGTAGCTGTGCTGCAGGGTCTGCTAGAAAGTGGTGACCAGCCAAGAGCACTGAAGGGTGTATAATTCACGCTTGCTCTGCCCTTTAGATTTTCTTCCAGTTAGTTTTGTGGGTCAGCATATAAGCTTGTGAATTTCATTATGGCATTTTCACACACACACACACACACACACACACACACACACACACACTGTACCTTGGTCATATTTATCTCCCTTTCTCTTACTAGTCCCCTTTCTTTCCTCAAATAATCTTCCTTTCACTTTCATGTCATATATATGTTTATTCCACATAGAAGAGAGATGGGAGAAAACATGCAATATATTGTCTCTATCTTTCTCTTTTCCATTATTCTCTTATGTTCTTCTCTGCTCTTTCTTTAAACCTCTTTCCTCCCCCATGGTGCGTTCTATTTTCATTCAGTCAGTCAGTCTGTCTGTCTGTCTATCTATCTATCTATCTATCTATCTATCTATCTATCTATCTATCTATGATCTGTCTGTCTCCCTCTCTCTCCCTTTCTCCCTCAATCAACCAGTCCATCCATCCACCCATCCACCCATCTCCATATATATACAGGTATACATGCACACACATATAAACATGTCTATATGCACATACTCACATACATAGGAGAGAACATATGTGCTATTATCTTTCTGAGTCTGGCTCATCTCACTTATCATACTGTCCTCCAGCTTCTTTCATTTTTCTGCAAGTGTCATTATTTCATTCTCCTCTTTGGCAGCCCCCTTTTCCCTCTGATCCCTTGATCCCTCGGCATTCCACCCTGCTACTTCTCAGCACCAAGGACCAAGACTTCAGCACATGAGTCTTTGGGGGAGCAGCCACCCTCAGACTGTAGTAATGATTAATGGAAGATGATTAAGTGGTCCAGGGACTAAACACAACATGGTTGGTTGGTCAGTCTGTGGCCCATGTTGTTGGGAGCCATGGGGGGAGAAGATATGCATGTGAGGGTATTGCTTGGGAGTCAAGGCCTTGGCCTCAGTGGCTAGTGTGACAGATGGTTTATGGTAATTCATGTAGATGGTCATATTTTCTCCTAATGGAGACAGAAGGAAGGCATTAAAGGGTTTAAGTCAGAGAATAACGTGGTTAAGTTTGGACTGTAGAATGGTTCACTCAGGAGCTAGGGCGGAGGGGGGTGTAAAGATCTTACAGCACCCGTTAAAAACCAGTTTAAATGTGAACAGAACTCTCCCTAGAACAAGCTGTCTGGGGTCAGTAGTCCAGGCTGACACAGTGCCACTGCCGTGTGACCTGTCTCTTCCTTTCTGAGCGTAGGTGGATTGAAATGAGCTTCTACGTGGCTTCTCCGTGGCTAGTGCTTGCTTCAGTTCCACAGAGCGGCCTGGGAAGGTCTATGGGCAATATTTTGCTTAATAAGGAAGGACTCTTGACAGTCTTCTCTCAGCCCCCTGATGGCCCAGGTCCTATAGCCTTAGCACTCAGACTCTTGGGGTGCTGAAGTGTATTCTCAGCTCCTGAAAGGATGGTGGTATTCCTCATTCCCACAGAGGGTGGAATTGAGGGTGTGGGACCCTTGGAGTGGAGGCATGACTGGCAAAGGTGGTGACCTTTGATGGTTACAGCTCTTGATCAAAACTCTCTGCTTTCTGACTGCCACAGCCACATGGCCAGCCAGCTCACACTCCCATTTCCCTGTACCAGAACTACCCTGTCAGCATTCCTTTTCTGCTGTGATGGAGTGTTCCCTCTGAACTGTTAGCCAAAGCTGACTCCTCCCCACATAAGCTGCTTCTGCCGGGTCTTTTGCCTAATGATGGGGAAGATAACTGTATGCACACCAACAGCTTAACCACAGCGCAGCCAGAAGGCAGCCCCAGTGGCTGCAGTAGTTAAGGTGAGAAGTGGTTTCATCATATCTTCTCTACCTAGGCCAACTCAGGTCCCATTATTCTTTCTTAATCTGATGTGGATTCCAAACCTTTACCCCCTGCCAGCCACCAGCTGCTTGCACTCCTTTCTGCAGTGTGTTCACCCGGTGCCTACAGCAGTTTGCTCCCATTAGTCTCCTGCAGCATGTGGGACCTCCTCATCTCTTACCCTGGCTGACAGTGTGTGCCCTTGTTTTCTTATTGTGGTTTTATGTTGTTAACCAGGTTAAGCTTATGGTAATTCTCAGGTCCCTTTTTTATGTCAACATATCTATTCTTGGCACATCACCCACGTTTTGAATTGTATCCCATGGTGAACTCTGTTATAGAGTAAGACATCATTTTACAAGCTAAAAAATCCATTAAATATTGTTCTACCTTTTTATGGCATCCGAAATATCCTGCTGTAGTATTTATGTGCACGTATCACCAATATCTAGGTAACAAAAAGACTTCTGTGACTCAGACAGTTTGTAGGTCTTGGAAAATGTTTTTGTTATAGCCACTAGAAAATAAAACAAGGCAAAAGTTGCTGGGTTGCATGATACATAGCAGTCTTTATAACATGTAGGCTCCGCCAGCATCCTTGGAGACTAGGTGCTGTGCCCACTGTGCTTGACTCGGTACCTTGGATATCATTCTGATCCATGATGCCACCTATCATCTTTCTCTCTCGTTTGATGTTAATATGTTTAATACTAATACCAGTCTGTTAAAGACTAACCCGAGACTGTTTCCTTCAGGTCTGGAAATGATCCAGGAACCTGGCAAGCACTGTGTTGGCTTCTGGGACACAATGTGAATGCTTGGTCCGATCATTCTGTCTCCTTGCTTCACCTCAGCCCGCATGGCTTGCTAAGAATTCGATCTTTAGGTTATCTGTTGTACATTTACTGGTGCATTGTCTTGGACTGACTGTAGCTGACTTGAGAGGTAGGAAGCGCTGAAGGCTGGGGTCTGCCTGCCTCCCTGTGTGCACTGCCTCTGCCTCATTGCTTCTTGGTTTCAGTGTCACCTGTCTGATAACCCCTTAATCTCTACACTTTCCAAAGCCCACCTTCACACCTGCCTGTCTGCTCAACTGTGCTGCATCCCTTGTCTATCCGCGACTCTCATGTCTTATTCAGGGGTGTGTGGAATCACTCCCAGTGTTCTCTCCAGAAAGCCTGAAGACCCTGTCCTTGGGTGGGTCATTTCAGACATGGTGATTCTAATAAACCTCTTCCTCCTCTCCTTCCCTGTTTCATCTCACCTGGGGCTGCTGTCCAGGTGTTTGCTCCTTTGTTCTTCACTGATATGTGGAGGCTCTTCTTACTCCTTAGGCTAATGCCAAGGATGGAGCTGTCATGGCTGCTGTTGTATGTCTGTGACTGATGTATTTGTTTTGCATGCATTTGGATGGTTTGTGAGCCAGTTCATTTCATTTTCCCCAGCATAGCATACAAGTAAAGCTTTAAGCCAGCTCAGCTATTCTTTGGATTAGATGGCTTCAGTGGCTCACATTGCCTTCCAGAGATGCATATGGGATCCAATAGGTCCCATGATGCCCTAAATGTTTTGCTTGGCTTCCCTATTGTCTTAAGGAAGGCCAGATAGCAATCAGCTTTGAAAAACAATAGGTCCTGTAAAAACCTGGACCTACTATCTTTCTTTGTGTCTTCAGAAGATGTGACAATCACCCCACCTCCCAGGAGTTCCCAGCAGGGCCAGGCCAGACACAGTCTACATTTTATCTAATGAAGGCTGACTGGACTCCATGTCCTCACCTGAGGAGACTGGAAATTTCCACAGTGTCATGGACTTCTAGGACTTACTTCTTCCTCTTGACACCTGTTTTGGTCACTTTCTTCTTTCTCATGAAGTTGGGGACACTGTGATGCTCAGCCAAGTATTCAACTCTTGTCTTTGTCATCCTTTGTTATACTGGAGCACGGCCATTTTTAATCACCCCCTTCCTAGACCACGTAGCTCCTTCCTCCTGACTGGTGCTCTATTTCCCATACAATGTTTCATTGACCCTCATGTCTTCATTCAGCCATAGCTAACATCTCCATAACGCCTTTCCGACCTCTCAGGAGATTCTGCCATCCTCTTCTTTCATGCAAATCAGAGCAGAGACTGCTTTGGAGCACACCTGTTGTCTCTGTCTGTTCTGGACGGGAGGCCTTTGAGGGCTTGGTGTGTTCCTGTCCAGTGTCCACCATGCCTGGCGCAGGGGATTGCCTGGGAAGTGTACGTTGATTAAGAGAAGAACTTTCTTGGACTGTGAATCGCAGGTCATTTTATCTGCAGTGCTGATACTAGTGATGCTTCATGAAAATGAGCCCAGGGTCTAACTGCTTTGTCTAGCAGTGCATTCCTGATACTTGGCTGTGACCTGGATACCGTGAACAGCTTTGCTTTGAGTGCCAGCAGTGGTCCATGAGCTAGCTCAGTGTCCTGCCTGGCATCGTGGGCCAGGAAGAGAGAGAGAGGGAATGGAGGTGGATATGAGGATGCAGGGGGAGGCATGCCTTTGCCATCACCTCTGGTGAGAGTCATATTTTCTCCTCAACTGGCATGAAGGGGTAGCTTATACATCTTGATATTTGCTCCCTAGGTAACGAGTCAGACACTGAGCTAGAAAAGAAGTACAAAGAAGATGATCGAGAAAAGGCTCCAAAAAGACCTCGGGCTCAGAAAACAGAGAAAGTCCAGAAGATCTCAGGAAAGGAGGCAGGGCAGCTTTCTGGAGCCAAGAAACCCATCATCAGCGTGGTCTTAACTGCTCATGAAGCCATTCCAGGTGATTGCTGATAGGCTGGAAATGATACAGTGAGAGCCTGTAACACAGCTGTCCTTGGGGAAGGAGGGCATGGAGGAAGCCTGAGGAAGGAGGACTGGGCAATGCCTGTGTGTTAGGTGTCCCAGTGGAACTTCCTTTCGTCACCTATGCTTATGGAGTGACCACAGACCTTATTATCCCCTGGGGCTGTCATGCCTGTCTCCTCAGCCAACTCTGTTGTCACTCAGGTATGCAGGAACAGTCCCTCTGTGCCTCTCCCTGGCCCCTCAGCTGGTGGCGTCCCTGTCATACTACAGTGACTGCCTCCTTGCTGGGAGCTCCCTACTCAGTGCACACAGGGGAAAGAGTGGTTCTGCAGACCATGCAGACACTGCCCAGCTCCTTCACATTTTGATGGTATTCACCAAATATTTTTCAGTACCAGACATTTCTATTTATTACTCTTTTTCCATGAACATGGCAGATATGCTTTATTTTCTTTTTTAAAGGTCACTTGTAGGAAAGACTATTTTAGACAAATACCGTGCCTTGGGGTTTCTTTTTCTGTGATAAAATCACATGGACAAGAGCACTTGGGAAAGAAAGGGTTATTTTAGCTTGCCCCTCTCAGGTGGCACTCCCTTACAGAGGGAAGTCACTCCAGGCAGGAACCTGGAGGCAGGAACCCAAGCTGTGACCATGGAGCAGTTCTGCTTACTGGCTTTGCTCACTCATGGCTTGCTTGGCCTGTTTTCCTTCTTTCCTTTTTCCTGTTTTTTTTTTTTTTTTGAGACAGTGTGTTTCTGTATGTAGCCTTGGTTGTCCTGGAACTCACTCTGAGGACCAGGCTATCCTCAAACTCAGAGATTCACCTGCCTCTGCCTCTTGATTGGTGGAATTAAGGGCATACACCACTATATCCAGCTCAGTCTGCTTTCTTACCTGAACCTGCCCAGTGTTGGCACTGTTCACAGTGAATTGGGCTATCCCACATCAATCACTGGTCAAGAAAGTTCTCCAAAGCGTGCTTACAGGCCATTGAGGTTCCTTCTTCCCAGATGTTCCCAGCTTGTGTCAAATTGATGTAAAAACTAGCCAGCACAAACAGTTTGTGATAGATTTCAAACTATCATAAAAGTTGACATAAAAACTAGCTTGCAGAAACAGTTTGATAGATTTCAAACTATCATAAACGTTGACATAAAAACTAGCCAGCACCAACAGTTTGTGATAGATTCCAGGCTATCATAATGTTTTAAATATTTCATGCATTGGGGGGTATTAGCTCAGATACAATGAGGACATTGTCATGGTTTTCAGAACAGCTGCTCCCTTTATGCTACTATTTTTAGTGCTAATAGTAGCCACTCAAATTCGAAACCCTGAATACATTTTCCCTTTTATACTTGACTACAGAAGTAAGGTGTTCAGGAGAGAAAATGTTGTATAAAATTAGGCTACTTGAACTTTCTGGAAAATCACTCCATCTGCCCTACTCTGCTTCAGAGAAATATTATTGTGGATAAGGAAAATCCCAGAGGACAGTTTCCTGTTCTCAGTGGTTGCTAGAGAAAATTTCCACAATTTTTCTTAAAAATTTATGGTAGTATTTTGGGATTCCAAGAGGGTAAAATCATAATCAATTCCCTTTGGTGTTTTAGAAACAAGTGGTAGGGAAGAGTCTTTCACACACTTGCTCTCAACCCTGACTCCACTTACACGCTCACAGCTCCGACTCACACATCTGTGCATTCACATTCAAACTCGTCTATTCATACTCATACTCACACACATGCACACACACTAATACACACTTCCACATGCTCCCCTCATTCTCACACTTACACATCCTCACACATGCATGCACTCTCACACACTTATACCCACTCACACAGACTCATGCGCAAACACACATACACACTGACACACAATCACTTTCTCACATATAGATGCATATGTAAACACATGCTCACACCCACACACATACTCACACCTACATGGTCATACACCTACACTCATGCACATACACATTCACCCCCCCACACACACATACCCACAAAGTCCACCTGCTCTGAATGGTCTTGGGTCAGTTTATGTCATTGAGTAAAAAGTAAAGGTGATCCTGGGGTTTCTTCTCTTTGAACTTTAAATTTCTGCTCCTGGGAAGAGAATCAGAGGCATTTGGGGTGCTCACGTTCCCTCTTTGTTGGCTGCTTTGCCACCTGATGCTGCCTTGATGTGACTTCATATTTGCTTCAAATTTAGCAGCTGTGGCTTTGGAGAAATTCTTGCAAGTGACATATGTGTATTTGCCTGTTCATAATTAGATCAAGTAAAACTACTTCAGGAAGACATTTAGGCACATTACTAGAAAAACTGTATCTTCACCTATACACACACACTCTTTTTCTCTCTAAATGTGTTATTTGAATAAGAAAACCAGTGCCTTGCAGGGAAGTCCTCCAGTAAATGCCCCCAGGACCTACTGACTCTGCTGGGCAGGGTCGGTGCTGTTGCTAGGACCTCTCAGTAAGCAGTGCACTGTGTATCAATCTCAGGTGCTACCAAGATTATTCCAGTGGAGGCTGGGCCCCCTGAAACAGGAGCAGCCCCTCCCGAGACCACAGCAGCAGACCTGGTGCCACGGAGAGGGTACCAAGAATATGCCATTCAGCAGACCCCGTATGAACAGCCCATGAAGTCAAGCAGGTGAGTTGTCCCAGGGGGCCTTAACCAGAGATAGGTTGTAAGTAACATTCACAAAGAGCAGGAAAGAGTTGTACATTTGCTGGTCTGGATTTTGTTCATGACCTTATCAGTAAAGGGTCTTAACTCATTAGCTTAGCTAAAGAATCTACCTCTTGATTATACCCTAGTGGAGTGCTTCCTCCAAGACCAAGGCAGAACAGTGTACCCTAGGGACTGAACGGTCTCTTGTCTTCACAGGGCACAGCATGTTATCTATTCAAATGTGTCATTAAACTGTAAAAAGAGATGCAAACTGGGCCTGTTTTGTACATACTGTGGTAGTCATAGGCACACAGTAAAAACCAAAGCAACCTTCATGGTGAGAGCCTGGAACCCATAGTTCTTTCTAGATTTCATTTCTCTCACTCGTTCACTGCATATACTTGTTAGTTTTTCATGATATACTAATATATATGTGTGTATGTATATGTGTGTATATATGTTTTGTTTTGTTGTCATACAAAATACTAAATGCACTATTATTTATCACATTTAAAAATTTACTACACCTTGAAAATATTCCAGTTTTAGTACCTCTTAAAAATATTTCTCTTCTTAAATGTTTCTATTGTAATTTAAACACCTTATAAAAAGACACCACTTATGTAGTCCAGGCTAGTCTTAACCCCATTGTTTTTTGTCTCAGCCTCCTGTGTGTGAGGATTACAGGCATGCGCTACCATGGGCAGGTCAACTCCCCACGTTTTTCTGTGACGATAGTGCATTGATTTATACTCTGGGACAGCCTCCTTCCCATGCTTCTCAAGACTGCCTGAGATATACATTACTCCAAGTGAAATTGTTACATCAAGGAATGAGTACTTAGAACTTTTAATGGGCATCCAAAACTGCCCCTTCTCCCAGGGCTTGGGGTGTTTGTTGCTTACTAGATGTGCATTAGCTGAATATGGCCCTGTTGATGCCAATGGACGAACATGTAAGCAGGATCTAAACACTAAGTATTTGTCTATAAGAGAGCCTTCAAGGATATTGCTGTCCTTAACTGTTGTGAGGAAATGGGCATTGAAGGAGTTCATTCCTTCAATCGACTGTCCCCTTGTTTCCTTCAGGTAGATTCCCAGAGGTAGAATCACTGCAGTAGGGGGTCTGAGCTTTGAAAATTCTTCAGCAGTACTTTCCTCTCCAAATAGGAAACACTTGCAGTAGACAATTCCGAAAGCGTTCTCTGCCCATCACAGCTCAGTGCGCTAGTCCACAATCACCATTTATGGCTCATGCTTGAAGTCAAATGGAGCCTGTTCAGCATCGCGCCCAGGTTTAGTGTCTTCTCCAAAAGCAGACCACTCAGAGATCTGCTAGATATTTGTCTAATAATAATACAAAAACAAAGAACAAAAGATTCTCTTAAGACTATTTAGGTCTCTCAATAGATGAGGAAATGCTGAGACTTGCTTATTTAATTAATGTTATGAATCCAGGGCTGCTTTCTTCAGTGTTCTGTATAAAATGTATCAGCTTCTGGATGTCTTTGTCATTTGGGAAAGATCCAAATCGCTTTCCTTAAAGAAGCCGTGGGCTTAGCATGCAGGCGTACTAGTAGCTCTCAAATTTGAATATTTTAATTTCATCATGTGAGTTGTACTCTCTAGTATTTATGGACTGTAGGCCACTTAAGTGTTTTAAATTTAAGGAGACAGTTGTATGAACTGCCGCATCAATACAGACCTTATATCTGCGGTAGGCACAGGTTAATGCTACTCATTAATAGCACTGCATGGATATTAGTGCGCCATAAATCCTTCTTGACTAGCCTAGATAGACCTTCCAGAGGTGCATTCTCTCTTGCTTCCTTGCTTTCCCTCACTGTTCTTGTTGCTGGTGCGTGGTCATGTACTTCAGTGCCTGCCGTTCTGGTACCAGTGGAAGCTGCTCTCAAAGAGCTTTCTCCAAGTGCTCAGTCAAACTGCGGAGGGGCTGCTGTGCATCAGAGGTTTTATGAAACAAAGAGGTTGAGGAAGGGCGAGCATGCTCCAGAGGCCATGGGCATGCAAGTCATTAAACAATTGTTTATGTTGGGCACATGCTTAGTTCCTCTCATCCCCTCCCCTCCTCCTTCCTCTCCTCTCCCCTCCTCCTTCCCCTCCCCTCCTTTGTTTCTTTCTAAGATTTATTTATTATGTATGTCTGAACGCCAGAAGACAGCACCAGACCTCATTATAGATGCTTGTGAGTCACCATGTGGTTGTTGAACTCAGGACCCCTGGAAGAGCAGCCAGTGCTCTTAATCTGAGCCATCTTTCCAGCCCTGATGCTTAGTTTTCTTAGGTGTAAAATGGGTTGATGAGAGTGGAGATTAAATGGTCAGTACACTATTTTTTGTAAGTACTCACTAATTATTAGTCAGAACCGCTGCTCTTTCATTCAGGGTATTCCTAGCCACACTGGGCTCCAAGAGGCAGGGTGTGATTTTATTCCCCACTATACCGGCAAAAACCAACACATGCCCTTGACATGCTGCTTGGTTTCATCAGTAGAAATTGTTTATTTAATGGTGTGTGAAGTTAATAAAGACAGTGCTATTTTCCCCATCTGAGCTCTTACCCAGTGACGGTGGAAGAGGATAGATGGTAGTTCGTCAGTCATCTGCTGTGGACGACAGCTTTAGGAGAGAGGACTGTAGTTCATATCAGCTGTGAGCTTGCCCAGAAGCCACCCCCTCCTACCTGAGACCTCGATCACCACCGCCTGGGCTCGAAGAAGCCTCTCTAGCTATTGCTCACCACAGGCAGGCACACCCCTGCCATCTAGCTAACTAGAGGTCTTCTTCCAAACTCATGACCAATCTGTGCTCGCCATTTCTGGGGAGAAGTGGAAACATGGATAAAGACCACGGTTTAGTCTTTCTCTCAGGTGCGCCCTTCCGCGCATGCAAGCTGGCAAAGAGGAATAGAGCCACCCTGAAGTAAATGGGATGAGTAGGCAAGTGTGAATTATCAAACTTTCTGAATAAGCTCACCAGGTCTAATCTCGTGGAAATTGAGCTTGCTTCTGTTCAGGTAGCCCAGAATGAACACAGTCTTGGCGCATGCCTAGTGATCTTCTTGTGTGAATCACACCCCTGTTTCCTTCTCTTGTCACTGTGTTCCTTTTCGTTAAGCTTTGACCCAGCTGTTACCATGGCAGGTGTTCCCCAGCAGCCTTTGTTCAGTTAGAGGTGTCTTTTTTCTGCTCTTCACACACTCCTTTCAATGAGTACCATGTTGTTGTGGGACATTGCGGGGCTTCCTTCTCTCCCGCTAGGGCTTGTGCTCCCCAAAGACCAGCACCTTCTTTCATCATTGTCTGTGTCTATCCTGCTTTTCCTCCAAGTCTTATTTGTTGAATAAATAGCTGTTCCACCTTTTCCCACTCCCCTGTAGCTGACTGCACAGCCTTTGGTAGGTGGTTCACTGTAACAGTTCAAGGTCTCCAGAAGTTAATGGTGCTATCGTCCATCTCTAGGTTAGGTCCCACTCAGCTGAAGATCTTCACCTGTGAATACTGCAACAAGGTCTTCAAGTTCAAGCACTCACTGCAGGCCCATCTGAGGATCCACACGAACGAGAAGCCATACAAGTGCTCCCAGTGCAGCTATGCCAGCGCCATCAAGGCCAACCTCAACGTGCACCTGCGCAAGCACACCGGAGAGAAGTTCTCCTGTGACTACTGCTCCTTCACCTGCCTCAGCAAGGGCCACCTCAAGGTGCATATTGAGCGGGTGCACAAGAAGATCAAACAGCACTGCCGCTTTTGCAAGAAAAAGTACTCGGATGTCAAGAACCTCATCAAGCACATCCGGGACATGCATGACCCTCAGGACAAGAAGGTCAAGGAGGCCTTGGATGAGCTCCGCCTGATGACGAGGGAGGGCAAGCGGCAGCTGCTCTATGACTGCCACATCTGTGAGCGCAAGTTCAAGAACGAGCTAGACCGGGACCGCCACATGTTGGTCCATGGCGACAAGTGGCCCTTTGCTTGTGAGCTCTGTGGCCACGGGGCCACTAAGTACCAGGCCTTGGAACTGCACGTCAGAAAGCACCCCTTTGTTTATGTCTGTGCTATATGTCTCAAGAAGTTTGTCAGCTCCATCAGGCTGCGCTCCCACATCCGAGAGGTGCATGGGACAGCCCAGGAGACTTTGGTCTTCACCAGCTCCATCAACCAGAGCTTCTGCCTCCTGGAGCCTGGTGGGGACATCCAGCAAGAAGCCTTGGGGGATCAGCTACAGCTTGCAGCTGAAGAATTTGTGTGCCCAGAAGTCGATGTGCACAAGGACGAGGCTTGTCCTGGGGAAGCTCAGCCTGAGGTAGGGCCCAGGGAACTGGAGGCCCCTGGAGAAGCAACTGCCCCAGCTGTGCCCTTGGACACCCCCAAGACTGAAAGTGCTTCCCTTTCCCCCTGCAAAGTAGGAACCACTGAGGTCCCCTCTGACCTCAACCCTCTAGGAATGGTTTCAGATGATTTCTTACTGAAAAACGATACCTCCTCTGCTGAGGCTCCTGCTGCTGCCGAGACAACCTTGGACACACAGCATGGAGGCTCAGCCCCCACTCAGGGTGAAGATGTCATACTGCTGCTGACCAAGGCCAAAAGTGCTGAACCAGACCCAGAGGCCCAGAGCGAGCAGAGCCCTCCAGGTGGAGGGCAGAATGCGGTCACTCTGCCAGTCAGTGAACCTGACTCTAACAAGTGTCTCAGGTCAAACCCAGTGGAGTCCTCAGACCTCCTCCCTACGGTGGCTGATGGAGGGGACCTTGGAATGTGCCAGCCTGACTCTTGCAAACCTTCCACTGAGCATCATCCCGGCAGCACAGCATTCATGAAGGTCTTAGACAGTCTCCAGAAGAAGCAGATGAACACCAGTCTATGCGAGAGAATCCGGAAGGTTTATGGAGACCTGGAGTGCGAATACTGTGGTAAGGACAGGCTGTGCTGGTCAGATGTGCCTCTGAGCGGAGCTTTCCTTCCCAGCAGCCCCGTCCATTGCTATCCTGCTGTCATCACCTTGGGTTCCATTTGCGCTCATGTCTGTTTGCCAAGAACACCTCCTAAATGAGCCACCCTCCTCCCTGATAGATAGGAATAGTGAGCCCATGCCTTGCGTCATATCTGGAGCCTTGCCAGAGTCAGCTGGGAGGATGCAGAGCTGACCGTGTTGGGGGTCATGCAGAGGGCTGCTCACAACTTCTACCATCTTCTGACCAAGAAGAGTCACTCTTCTGGTTTTCAGTTGTGACTCTGTCAACTGGGTAGAGAGGGTAGGAGGCTGGCTGCAGCCCTGTAGGGAGACCCAAGCAGCTCCCTTCTAGCTGGTGGTGAAAGCTTGCCTCTGGAAGCTCCCAGACAGCAGGCAGTACAGGAAGTGGGTAGCCTAGAGCCTGTCTCATAGCCCAGAACATCAGGAGGACTTGGAGGCTCTTGGATTTGTGCATTTGCAGGGTGATGTTTGACATAATTCGCTCTCAATAAACATTTCCTTTCTCTTTTCCTAGCCTTACCACCATGTGAAAGATGGTGGTACCTTAATACTTTAAAAACTGCCCTTTTTGAAAAGTAATTTCCTGACAGAAGTATGGTGGAAAGTGTGAAGGGCATACCAGATAAAGGCGATAAATATGGAAGTTAAAAAAATGATGATAATTTTTTTTAAAAAAAATTCAAACTCAGTATAAAAGAAACTTCCTTGTTCTCATGTGAAAATATTTTTTTAGGCAAACTTTTTTGGTACCAAGTGCATTTTGACATGCATGTCCGCACCCACACCCGGGAACATCTGTATTATTGCTCCCAGTGTCACTATTCTTCCATCACCAAAAACTGCCTTAAACGCCATGTAATTCAGAAACACAGTAACATCTTGCTGAAGTGTCCCACTGACGGCTGTGACTACTCGACTCCAGATAAATATAAGCTACAGGCCCATCTTAAAGTTCACACAGAGCTGGTAAGTAGCAAGCCAAAGCGGCAGCCCCCACCTCCCCCTGGGTGCCCAGTGCTCTCTCACATTGATGCATATAGAAGTGTCACTGCCACAGGCGTGTGAACATCCTGCTCCCTCCGGACACAGAGGGGTCCTTCTCCTGCCTCCCGATGCCTCACAGAGCTTTCACCCTCTCCGTCCAGCTCCTTTCATAGTGAGTCTCTGATCACACTGAACAAATTGCGTCCTCTGCAAATTTTTTAGCATTTGAGAAAGTTTACAGAAGATCTGCAGAATGGAAATGAAGCAAAGGTTTCATAAATGGCATTTTAAAGAATTATTAATAACAGGAATGATAATAGCTGCCTCTAAGTGTTGTTGGGGAATTAAGTTGGATGATTGGATAGGATTAGGTAATTGTACCAAGAGCAGTGTTTGGTAAGGCAGTGTGAGTGTAGTGAATGTTAATGGACACTGTTGCCACATTAGTGGTGCATTTATTGTCAACATCAACAGCCTCTAGGAACCATTTTGACTTGAGAAGTGACATATTAATCCAAGGTACCATTAATGTGCACGGTGGGCATGTCTGGTTCTGTGATGGTTGATCACACAATGATGCAATGAGCGAGTGCTTGTTTCTGCAAGGTCTAGTCTGATGGGAAGAGACTGACACTCCCTGAGAATGGTTTAAGACTTCTTAACATAAACAAGAAGCCACACCTGAGGCCCGTGTGGCCCTATTTATGCTAAAGACAGCACAAAAGGAGACTTCAGAGATTGGATGATTTGCTCTTAACAGGTGGTTGGTCATTAAGGTGCACTCAGGGCTTTTTCAGAGGTGTGAAATCAGAGTATGTTGGCATAGACTCCAACACCATTTCCCATACTCCCACAGGCTCTGTGGCCTCAGAAAATTCACTTTATATAAAATATACTCTTAAAAAGTCTGTCTTGGTCACTCTTCTGTTGCTATGAAGAACACCAGCACCAAGACAACTCTTAGAAGAGAAAGCATTTAATTGAGGGGTTGATTACAGTTTCAGTGGCTTAGTCCACTATATCATCATGGCAGGGAGCATGAGGGTATACAGGCAGACCCTGGAGCAGCAGCTCAGAACTACATTCTGATCTGTAAGCAGAGAGAGAGATTCTGGTCTTGGCATGGACTTTTAAAACCTCATAGTCCACCCCCTGTGACACACTTCCTCCACAAGGCCATATCTCCTAATCCTTTCAAATAGTGTCAAATCTATGAGCCTATGGGGATTAATCTCATTCAGACCACCAAAGTCCATTATGTACACACTCATACACACACTCATGTACAGTGGTACATAGAAGCATGTCTGCACATGTGTGTACTTAGACATACCTGCACATGCACACACATCTGTGCATATTTTGTATATTCTGTTGTTACTACAATGTTAAAATAGAATGGTCCAAGACCGTGCTGATAAATAGTTGCGCGTCAGTTTGTGAGTGCTAGCTGCACTTCCTACTGTATACTGGCTTCCTGTCATACTTCTTGTTCTCTCCTCATTCTCTCTGACTCATGTCACAGGCTTGCTTTGGTTCTTGATCTTGCTCTTCCCTTCTTCCCCATCTTGTCTCTCCTTCCCTCCCTCCTTCCTTTCCTTTCCTTTCTTCCTCCCTCCCTCATTCCCTCCCTCCTTTCCTTCCTCCCTCACTCCCTCCTTCCCTTCGTTTATCTCCATTAGGGTTCTGGACACATGGTTTCTGTCGTTATTGTCAGGGTGACACAGAGGCTGAGGGAGGGAGTCCAGTGCTAGAACAGGCTCTTGTGAGGAGTAGCTTTAGAGTGTAGTGCTGGAGACTAGGAAAACAGAAGCCTGGATTGAACCCTTGCTCTCCTGTTTACCTTGTGTTTGACACGAGTAACGGAGCTACTCCATGCCTTAGTTTACTGATGCAGGTGAAGGTGAGGTGAAGGCATACATGTAAGTGTCCAGAGCAGTGCCTGGCGTGGACTGATGTTAATGTCATTGATCTTACTCTTTTGAAGCTGGCTGCTCTGGACTGAGCTTTCAAATCCAGTTGAAACGGGTGACAGGAACTAAAGCAGTGCTCACAGAAACATGGACTGCGCAGCCTAGGCTGCCTCTCGTTCCACATTCAGAACTTGTCTGTTACTTGTGAATGTCGTGGGGATGTTGGTCTAGCCTGGCTATCTTCTTCCTCAAATGCTGATTCTCAGTCCCTGAGTGTTGGGGTGATTGGGGAGCATCAGGAATATGTCTTTGGTATTGACTGTGTACTTCACTTCTTACTTATAAAAGGCTATTCTAGATGCCGACCTCTGAGCATAACAGTCAAGACTTTCCTCAGAGCAGCAGTGCTAACCTCGGTGGACCTCGAAGATCAGTGCTGTTGACTGTTGATGCTCTCTCATAGAAAGAGGGGCATGGAGAGGGTCGTTGGACTCTTACCTGATCTCACTCACTCTTTCTTTACCCGAGAAGTTGCTGTGTATAATTCTACCCTAATTGCATGTGACTTTGGGACCTCTGGGGATACTAGAGTGTGGAGTTTGTGGGATTGTTAACTGGATGCTTGGAACTCCATCTACTTAACTAGTTGTCATTAGTTCCAGGTGAGACTTTTCATTGTGTGGCTCCTTTGGGGCCACCCAGACTCCAGTAAGTAACTTCTTATCTGTGTTCCGCAAATAAGCTCAAACTCATTGGTTTCCCAGGTTAGCCTTTTATAGAAGCACACTTTGGTTTGCCATTGGAGCTCTGTAAGGAGTGGGTAAACATTTAATCACTCTTCCTGAGGGAATGTGCATACAACACTGGCATTTCACTTTTCTGCTTTCGTGGTCATGAAAATGGTTGGGAATTCCTTTAGAGCACCTCCAGGGAGGTCCATCTTGGGACAGAAAGATGCTGGTTTGATCTTGTAGCTCCTTCTTGGGTTTTTACTTAATTCCCATGTCAGCTCCGGGAACTAGGAATCATTTCCTCTACTGCACAGAGTCTGGTTGGTGTCTCTGTCTCTTTCATACAATAACTTGGTCTATGGTTATGCCATGAATGAAGGATGGCAGAATTCATTCCATGGCTTTATCACTGTCCCATGCTTTTCATTTGGTGGTGGCAGGTCATTAGTCTTAGATATGCTTTTCTTGGTGATTCCTGGACACTTGTACATCTTCTGAAGGGATGTGGCAGGAGTGAACTTTGGCCCAGGTAGGCAGAGACTATGTGGTAGATATTCCTGTGTTGGTAAGTGGCAGCCATTTGCTCAAGCTGCATGAGTTAATATCTGCACATTGCTGCTAAAGAAGTACAATATTCTGATACAGGGAATGTGGCTCAGTTAACCTCATGAGGGGTACTGCCCTGCTTCTCATCAGTACTCATAAGTAAGACGGCTTTTACCTGCAAGGTGTATTCCGCTTTGTGTGGAACGAATAGATTAACAGTGGGAGGAAAAGGCTAGCAGGTCAACAAACTGCCTTCCTCCCCAGACACCCTGATTCTGAGGTTGAAGATATTTGGGCCAAGAAAGAGGATGAGGAGGGAGTGGTCAGCCGAACCTTGGGCAAAAGCTTCTGGGAAGGCTTTGAGTTCGTGCCAGGAAGTTGATCCGCTGAACACTTGTTCCTGAAGTGAAGGACTGTGTTGCCATTGCAGTGAAGGGCACTTCTGTGAAAACTCCCAGCTTTTGAATCTCGATGACATTTGTCATTTGAGTTTCTTCTAACTTATTTCTGTCATGCAGCTGAAGACACCACACAGGGACAAGTTGCCTTCTCTTTATGTAGACGCTGTTGATCTGATAATGAAGGTGTTAGCTTTAAAATATTCCCCATCTGCAAGGAAGGTGGTTGTTTTTTAAGCTCTCTTTTTTTTTTTCGTCATGTGCATAGGGTATAATTTGTTCTTTTAAAATGTGAAGTGCAGTGGAATTTAGTATACACACTGACTTATGCAGCTGCTGGCAACTTTAGAAAATTTCTGTTATCCCATAGGGAGGCACTCCTGTTTGCTGTCGTCACTTGCTTCCCTGTCCCCGAACATTTTGTTTGTCCATAGTTTTGCCTCTCCCGAACATTTTATATAAAAGGAACATAAAATGTGTGTGCTATAAATAAAACTTTTTGTGCTAGTATCTCCCCCCCCCCCATCTATCTGGTAGCAGGCTTCATGCTTGGCTCCTCTTTAGAGTTGGGCAGTACTCCCTTGTTTGAAGTTTGGCTCACTCTCCTTGAACTGATGAGCGTTTGAAGTGCATTTTTAGTGGTGATTGCATCAGGATGTAGCTCAGCTATGCTGTCTTGCTGTTTTTTTTTTTTATTTGTAGGATTTGAGCTAATTCTTGGTGAAATCACTTCAGTAAAGCTTGTTAGCTTTTAGAGTTTAAATGTTCATCTTTCCTTTGAAAAGTTATCAAAATTTTAAACCATCTAAGGAGAAGCTGCCTATATCCCCCATCGCCAAACCTCCTGTGTATGTTTGGTGAGTCATCCTCTCAGCCACTTGTTTTCACTGTTGTTAGCATACTCCCATCAACACAGCCAAGAAGAGGTACCACTGGGGATGTGGAGCCCAGCACTCTGCCTCTTTCTGACTTCATGTCTTTCAGAGAGTACAGTGGGCTACTTTCTCTAGCTGCTGCCGAGTTCCAGGGAGATTGTGCAAACTTGCTTGTGGTGTAAAAGCATCTTGTCATGTTACTATTGTCTAGCTCGATCACATCAGCTTCTGGCTGGGACAGGGGTGATAACTGTTCTCACTAGGAAACCATGGGAACCACAGTGAGTCCTTATCTGTCCTGGGGCTTGGCTTCCTTCCCTGTGCACTTGATGAGGTTATGGATATGTTGGCTGAGGTTTCACTTTTGTTTCAGCACCCCTGCTTTGAATGCAGGTTCTAGTGCAGAGCAAACGTTAAAGTATCATCCTCCACCTCCGAATGAGCCTGCAGATCCTGACACAGTCTGGTTGTATTAGGATGCGGAGATAATCTGGCAAATAACTACATCAAAGAGTGGTGGCCAGTGTGCTTTCTTTCCACCGCCTCTTCCTTCTCATTACTAAGTCCATGGCATAGACGTGTGGTGAAGGAATGCAATCGTCCCTCCATGGGAAATGGGGACAAGAACTTCCTTCATCGGGCATTCTGAGGATGCTCAGAATCTTTGTGTAAAGCGATGTATGCCTTGGTTCCCTTCCTGTTGCTGTAAGAAAACACTATCAAAAGCAACTTTAAAATTATTAAAACTTCATGAAGGGAAAACATGATTTTAGTCAAATGTAAGGGAGCTTTGGGTTCTGGTATGCTCATTTGCAGTCCCAAGTCAGTCTTTGTGATTCTGGGCAAATTGCTTAGGCTCTTTGAGCCTCAGTTAGCTTACTTGTACATTGGAGATAAAGTGCTTCCCTCATCCCTCAGGGTTATGGGGATTAAATTAGGTCAGTGAATGGCAGCATCCATAGATCGTGACTCATTAGAGGATTGTGCAAACATTTCAGTGAGTCATGCCTGGCTCCTTAAAATGTGAGATTAAGTAGATCAGATCAGAGCCTGCCTTTAGTGTTCACCGCCACACAGGGCAAGCATTACTTTCTGTTTTTTGTTTCAGCATTAAGTGTTGCGATGCCAGAGTGTATTAGTATTGCTGGGGGCTGTGATTAGGTGGCTGGATTCCTGGGCTCCTAATCAATAAGAGTTAAACTGATGGCCTAAGTGCTTTAATTGGTGACCCCAGTGTCACAGTAACATTTGTTGGGAATGAGACCCATGCCTCCCGCTGTCATCCTAACTGGAAGTGGGCTCTGGGCATCTATTACTCAAAGAAGGGCCCCCCTGCTTCTGTCTGGTATTTCTCTCAGGAGACCTCAGAGGTTCCCACACAAGCTGCAGCCCAAGGCTGAGAGTGTTCGTTTTAAGATTTTGAAGGGGCATAGCCTTGTCCTTCAACCTCTCTAGGTTCAGATCCTGGAAATGAGCTCACTAGTGTCCACCGCCAGGATTGCCCTGGGAACATGCTGTGGTTATGTTGGTGAGGGCTAAGTGTGGTCTCAGGCATGCAGGGCCACCGTGGTAGATGCTCTAGCATCTTTACCTCCATGCCCTCCTCCTCGTCCCTTTACTTTATCTGGAGGATAAGGATACTAGCGGTGAGAGTGGTGGTGAATTCATCCAGTGTCTGCTGGCTTCTCGTTCAGTGTTTAGAATACTTGGCCTTGACCTTTGAGAAGCACACAAACCTCTTTTGTTTGATGCTTGCTGAATAACATGTTTTTTTTTTTTTTTTGGATAAACTAAAATAATAAGTTGCCTAAAAGCAGAGAGAAAGTAAAGGAGGCTACTTTCCATGTTTTCAGAAACAGATGGGTATACCTGATCAGTGTGTATTCATGTGAAGAGGAAAATGTAGGTGACTGGAAAGTGTTTCTCCTTCCTAAGGGCTTTAAGAGTATGGTCACATGTGATCACAAAACACGATTGATTCTGGGTTACCCCCGTTTGGGTGTTTTACCCCCATGAAGCAGCCTTCAGGCTTCCAGAGCTTCCCGTGTGGAGAACAGGTTCCTCATGGCTTGGGGAGCCAGAACTGTCTTTAGCAGAAGGAGAGCCCTCTTTCTGCAACCTTCAATACTGCACATTCTGGTACTGTATTCGAATCTGTCATAATACAAGTGTTACTGTAGTAGTACTTGTGGTGGATTCTGCCACCCCCATGTTGATGGGTGGGCTTGCTGTGTGGCATATCTTTAGATAACTTGTAAGAACTCAAGCATCTGCTGCCTTTGTCCCCAGCACAACTTCTGGGACGTAACAGACGCTGTGACTGTGACCTATTCCTGAGCAGTTGTTCAGAGTGAGTGCCAGCTTTCTTTTGGGACCTGATGTCAGTGTTTTATAGGGGATGCACGTATGTGGGGAAATTCAATTTGGTGCTCTCCAGCCAGTGTGGGCCTCAGGACTCCATTTCTTTGGAAGCCAGTATACTGGCCAGTGAGGCACAGGCCAGATGAGGTCACCTGAGTGATAAACTAGGCTCCTAGCCTCAGACAAGGGCTCTTTCTGTACCTCCTGCCGTGGCTGCAGTGACTGCAGTCTCATGCTGATGCCCACTACTTTCTGGGCACAAATGGCTTTGAAGGCACTTGTGTTGGCGCAAATAGACTCCAAAGGCTAGTCTCTTAGCCACCCTATGGCTAGCTTTCTTGTGTTCCCCGCCTTTGCCAGGGGCTCTTTTAGCCTTAGTTCTTTTTAAGTTTGCTGAGTGTGTTTGGTGCTTGGGTTTCATCTGAAGCAAGACACGGGAGTTTTTTAAAAAGAAGTAAATGAATCCTAAGAGTCTACCCTTCTCCCAGCCCCCTCTCACTGTCCTGTCTGTGTCCTGACAATCTTCAAAGACATCAAGAAACGGGGCCCTTGATAAGCTCTAAGATAAATTGCTTTCAGACTATCAGGGATTAAAAGAAGAAAAATCAAACAGCAAGGACTCAGGGGAGATCAGTGTAAACTCCTTCAAAGCTCTCCTGAATGCCTCCATCAGCTCTGATGACAAGGGCGGCTGGGACAGAGGTAGGAGGGTGCCACCAGGATGCCAGAGGAGTCTCAAGAATCTCTCGAAAATGGCACTGTGAGCCCAGTGTCAAGGAGAGGGGAAGAGAGTAATTGAAGCACATTGAGACACCCCAAGAAAGCTTTATCTTTATATGTGTGTGTGTATGAAGATAGATAGATCATATTCACTCCATAATCTCTCAGATTTGCCTCCTCCCACCTTCATGTTCTCTTTCTTTTTAAATAACCATCAATTCCAATTTGTCCTGGTCATATATTCCTGTGTGTGGGTTCTTCCAATAGGGCACGGCTACCAGAGGCCACGTCCTGAAAGAAAGGATTATCTCTCCCTTTAGAAGCTATCAACTTCAAATAATTCCTCTATAGGAGTAGGGCCTTATGAGTTCATCCCCCCACACACTAAAATGTCGACTGACTTGATTTTGTGTTCATCTCCCTGGCCCTCCATTTCTTAATGTATAATATAAACATGAATGCCTTTTTTTTTTACAATTGCATGTGGATTTCAATCACATGGGACAACTTAGTGTAAGCAGTGTTTTGAGTGCTGCGGACATCGTATACTGTTGGATTATTGAGTATCCCTGGAATGTGTGACAGAGCCTCTTGCCTGCCCTTTTTACCTTCCTAGAGCTCTTCTGTCTGCATCTTCCCAGGCTGTGTAGAACTGGATGGCTGTCTAGTAGTTGCTTCAGAAGGATGCAATGTATGTCTGGTTGTGACGAGGCTTTTGCTGATGACTATTGTAGTCATCAACCTGTATTGATGATGGATGTGATAGTGATGTTAGTGGGAATGGTGACAACATTGATAGTGGAGGTAACAGTGTTGCTGATGGTGGTGATGACGGTGGTAGTAGTGGTGATGGTGTTTAACGGTAGTGGTAATGGTGTGTGTGTGTGTTGGTTGGTAGTCATGATGATGATGATGGTAAGGGTAGTAGTTGTCTTTCTACAGAACCTACACTTAAGATAGTTAATTGTTTTCTTTTTCTTTTTCTATTAAGGACAAAAGGAGTTATTCTTGTCCTGTATGTGAAAAATCTTTTTCAGAAGACCGATTGATAAAGACACATATCAAGACCAATCATCCTGGTAAGATTATGGATTTTAGAAATGAAGATTAATTTTTAAATACTTATTTTTATTTTAAAACACAATACTGTATGTAGGCTGTACCAGCTAGGAATGAAGAGGGAGGATGTGAATGAAGTCAGTATTTAAAATGGTCTTCCCTTAGGGAAGCCTTGTATCTGCCTTGCTTCACCCTATAGGGTTGCATGGTGACCTCTTCTACTGCAGACACTGTCATTTTTACTACCATGGGATCTTTGAGGTGGACCTTACCTTAACATCAGACTCCATTGTCTTATTATGTAGAGGAGACAGAGCAGGCCTGGGTGCTCTGTATTACATAAGTAAAAAGCAGCAAAATTCACCTTCTTCATCCCTGCCTCTTCTTGTTTAAACATTTGTACCCGCCCTTGATAGAAGAGAACTGATTTCTCTGTTAAAAGTAAAGGGTTCTGACAGTTATGCTTTGTCTGGGAACACACAGAACTTGGAACCTTTGTCTTGGGAACCTGTGGGTTGTGTCATTCCATTCTTCTGCTGTTAATCTGTGTCCTAGGTGACCAATGGTCCCGTGTGAGCTGAAAAGAGCATTTAAAAGCACTGACCTTTGTTTATAAATACAGAATCGTACAAGGAGCCCTATATATCCTCAGCTTCTATATGATTCTACATTTCCCAAGCTGTTTACATATATCCACTCATGAACTTTTTCTTTCTAGAGTATTCCACAGTTTATCCCATTTATCCTATGAAAGACGTATGGATTATCTCTAATTAATGGTTTTACTTAGCTTGACCTCTGTGGCCTATTAAAAAAAAAAAAACAATGCTGTCAGTGATTCTTACTGCACCTTAGGGTATTGTGTGTGGCCACTTAAAATGTCACCAGTTGATTTAAGATTTTTCTGTACAGTTTGTTTGAATTGAGCTGCAGTGTTTTAGTGATTGTGTCTTTTACATTCCCTGTATTCTGTAGAATCCCCAGTCTCTCATCTGGGAGAAGCTGAGTGACTTTTCCTGTAGAAAGCCCATGCTCCATGTTAGTCTGCTCATGGCGCTGTGGTGTTTCTCCGTTATTCACATTGTCCTCTAACAGGTACTTTCATCTGCAACTTGGTCAGATTCAAGTTTAGCTTTTGCAGTAAACATGCTGTTTTGTGATACCAACGGGGCCCTTCCTGGATATTTCTTACATGTGCAGGTGCCATTGAAGTTTGTTTAGCTCTAACCTGAAGAACAAAGTGCCTTGATCAAAGCCTTGATCTCTCTGATTGTTACCCTGCTTTTTTTGTCAGAGGTCTCCATGAACACCATCTCTGAGGTTCTTGGGAGAAGGGTCCAGCTCAAAGGGCTAATTGGAAAGCGAGCCATGAAGTGTCCATACTGTGATTTCTATTTCATGAAGAATGGCTCAGACCTTCAGCGGCACATCTGGGCTCATGAGGGTGAGTCGTCTTTCCGTTTGGAACTTCTATTTAATTTTGTGCTGTGTGTTTTATTTTGGGACTGTGTCAGGAGGAAGTTTGTCATCACATGTCCTATAGTTAGGATTTTTTTTTAGCACGTAGAAGGGTATCGGCCAGCCAGTGGAGAAGATCAGAGAGTAAAACCATGACTGTAGTTGCATTCATGGTGTATAGAGATGTTCCCCTCTTCCTAGCTCTGGTTGTAACCGTGGTGAAATACTTTGCTTACTGGGAAACCAGTGTCCTGAGAACAGGAAACTCCACCAGTTACTCTAAGCAGCTCCAGTGCCCACTGTCATTCACTGTATGTAGCGGGCACTGAAGAATATAGAACCTTAAATGACTGCAAGTAAAGAGGGCAGCGGGAATCTTGCAGTTTTGGCAGTGCAGAGCATCACTATTTATCTTGTAGAGAGAGGATTGGAAGGTGGAAGGTTTGAGTGGAAATGAGGTCACCCAGAGAAGCTTGGGGGCCATGCTCAGTGGTGCTTGAACAGATATGGAAGTGTTAGCCATTTACTGAGAGTATGGCAAGTTGCAAGTCAAGAGTCTCCTGTCATCAACCTTATTCTTTGCCCCTAGAGGAGGATGTTGCTTTCTTGGGCATGAGAAAGGTGTGAGTAGCCTGAGTGCCCTGCCAATCCTGTGTATTAGTTCCTTCCTGTGGTCAGGAGCCTGAGTGCTATAGGCAGGACCACATGGGACCATTGGTCACCTAGGACAAAGATTAACAGGTGAAGGGAAGAGGAATGAGAAAATAGTCTCATAATATACTATCAGTTGCAGACTCCAGGGGAGGAGCTGGTAGGAAGAGAGAGACTCCCAGTTTAACTAAGAGAGAAGGCATGGAACGGAGGCCCAGTGCTGGGGCTGCATGGTACTTTCTTGCTCACCAGCATTTATTGAGTGCTGTGGGTCCCAGGCAGTGTGCTTAGTGCTTTGCCTATGATGCCCTGGTCGGTGTGTTCAGGGACCAGAGAGCCAGTGAGGAACACGGTGCTCAGAAAGTTATGAGATATTCATGCCACACAGCCAGCAAGTAATGGGTGTAGGATTTGGATCCACATGGCATGATTCTGACGTTCTGTTCTTCACATCTCCACTGACTTGCACTGGCAGAAAGTGATGCGGTACTTCCTGTGTGGAGGCAGGGATGGAGGAAGTGACAGTGATGGGGAGATGCATCCACATGTAGGAGGAAAAGATGCTTCCTGTGTTGCGGCGGGGATGGAGGAGGTAATAGTGGTGCTGCGATGCATACACATGTCATTTTCTGAGGGCAGTGAAGGAGTTCATTGTGAGTGTTCTCAGCAGACAGGGAGGCAGAAGCCTCCGACTGCATGGACACTGGTTCAGAATGGTGCTCATGGGAATCATGTGGGTATGCCTAGAGACAGAACCAAGGACCTGACACTGAGGGAAATCCAGTGTGATAGAATCCTGGGGATCAGAAGTCTTTTCTCCGGGATGATAATGCTCATATGGTAGACAAAGGACTGGAGTGCATGCTCCAATCTTCCTCAGCATGCATGAGATGCAGGACGGGGCAAACCTTCCATCTTCCTGACGGTCAGTTCACTTACCTATGAAACACATTTCCTAAATTCCTCAGAAGAAGGCTCAGTGTGTGTCCAGTCTTAATGTGCAGCCAACGCTTTTACACTCACAGAGGAGATACAATATTCTATATTGAGCATTTGGAAGAATCTGCTCTTTTTAAAATCTTCAGAATTTTGATAAAGGTTCAGAAAGTTAAAGGGTGCTGTTTTATGTTTGATTGTCATGGTGTTTTCTTTTTTTGCTTGTTTATGAATTTTTCTATAATGATGGAATCAAAGATTTGTCTAAAAAGCCTACTTACCCACGTTAAGTATTTGGGATTCTTAGGATTGCATTGCAATGTAAGTATTCTTTTTCCCAGCTCAGTCCACAAATAAAACTTGGGACAAGAACAACAATATTCAAGAGAAAATTCAAGAGAAAAATGTGAAGACCAACAAGAATGGACAGAATAGAGATAGCTATGTCCTGGTACTAGCCACAGTCATAGACATTGACCACACATTGTGGAACTTTATCTGCACACCTGGCATGTGGTGTGCAGAGGATATAGCAGTTCAGAGTTCCATAGTGGTCAAGAAATGGATTTGAAATGAACCATGACAGCTGTTCTGATACTGGCTCTTGGTGGGTGAAAGCCAGATAAATGGAGTAGACACAGCATCTTGGGAATAGTTCAGTGTGAGTATGGCTCTGTTTATTTTATGAATAGGAATATCCTTTGACACTTGACTCCAGATGCCTGATCACATTGATTTTTTCAAAGACTGATGGGGCCTCTAATTTTATTTAGTTCAACTCGGTTCAGTTTGATTTAGTGACCACTTTGTAAGTTGAGCAGAGTGTCTGTCTTCAGGGAGTTACCAGACTGTAGGGAGAGCGGAAGTGACCAACTCGCTGCGATGTGCAAGATCATTTCAGCAGGAGGGAGCAGCAGGATTATGGAAGACGTGAGAAGTGTGGGACATGTTGGGAGTAACCAAGGGCACTTCTTTATTCAGATAGATGTTTGATATGGTGTGAACTATTCATCTGGATCCCCACAAACAGCTGCACAAACACCTGTACATTTCTCCCTCATAGGTGTGAAGCCCTTCAAATGTTCTCTTTGTGAATATGCAACTCGCAGCAAGAGCAACCTCAAGGCTCATATGAACCGCCACAGCACTGAGAAGACCCACCTCTGTGACATGTGTGGCAAGAAATTCAAATCCAAAGGGACATTGAAAAGTCATAAGCTCCTCCACACATCCGACGGTGAGTTCCTGAGCCCCAGTGATCTGTAAATGTGTGACTGGAAGCTGGTATTCCAAGACCAAGAGAGACTGTCCATCCTTTTGTATCCGGAAAGCACTATATTATTGTATAGGATGCACACTCTGAAGGGTCACAAGGTCCTGTCCTCTGTCTCTCCAACCCGTGCTAAGCAGTGCCTCACTTATAACATGCTCAACATAAACCCTGTGGGACGTGTGAGCATGTGCTGTAGGGCAGGAAGAGGGAGGCTGCTGGAGGAAGTAAACTATTAGATTAGTGCTTGGTTCTGGAAGATTCTATCCTCTTTAGTCTTCCTTCTCACCTTGAGTCTGATTGGAAGGACAACTGTGGTGGCTCCTGACCTGATTTTTTGAGTTGATGCATTTACATAAAAGCTACCCTGGGGTTCCTACTATTCAGTTCAAAATAGGGCTTAGCCTAAAATACAAATAATATGAGTTGCTATGTGTGTGAGCCTTGGGTGAGTTTCAGGGACAACAAAACCATGAGGATTAGTTCATGATTCAAGAGGCCACCATCTAGATGTAATAACACAAGAACAGGTATGCCTTTGAAGGTATGTGCCCAGATGTGGAGAGTTCAGAAGCCTGTGGGTTAAAAAGTTCCTATGGGTCGTAGACATACAGTATCCTTAAAACCTTCACATCTGGGCTTCACAAAGAGAAAGATATTGAGAAACACAGGCAGCCAAATCATACAGTATCTTACAAAGTTTTTATTCAATTAGAAACTTCAGTTGTGGGAGGAACTTGTGGATGTTCCATGTAAGATGACTAATAAAATTTCTTGATATATTGTTATTTTAGCACAATTAGATATAAAAAATTAGGGTTTATTATACAGATAAAAGTAAGTTCCATAGTGTTTCAAAATTTTGGAGCTTAGGAGATGATATTTTTATTTCCATGCTGTGTATGTCCTGGGAGTAAGTCCTGCTGGGGGGTGTACTAGCAGGTTCCTGACAAGAGTCAGACTGAACTTGAGGGGCTTAGTGGGAAAGGCTGAATGCTTTGTTGTAATTTATTAGAATTAGAATCAGGGCCTTGCAGGATGCTGCACCAATGGCAGGGCCATGACTGTTAAACAGTACTTTCTTAAAAAAAAAAAAAAAGTCTTAATCAAAATAAAAAATATATGGGGTTGTGTGTGCTCAGTGGTAGAGTACCTGTGTAGCGTGAGTGGGACTCAAGGTTCAGTCCTCAGCTCTGTGAATAAACAAAGAGAGAAACTCAGTTATGTAGGCCATCATCACACAGGGGAAGTGACAGTATTAGTGTCGTTCATGTAGCTACTTTAGAATTTCTACCTTCTCAAACAGTGGCCTTGCTGATCTTACATTACTCGAGTCTTTTTGCAGGAACTGTGTTCCTTTGTGTGGTATTCTGTTTCTCTCTAAAGCCCACATTCATGAAGGCCGTCACCCCCAGAGCCACATTGTACTCTGGGTTATGGTAAACAGCATTAGGAGGGCATTCATGGAGACTCAGAAAGGGTACAGTGGTCTTAACTTTGACTCTGAAAGGGACCAGTGTGGGCAGTCTGCTCAAAACAGCAGTATGGCCTCCCTGCAAGGGTATAGCCTGGCAAATAATGTGGAGTCTTTCCCAGCAAAGTTATAGACATTTGCAGTTTTTATTCATTTATTTATTTTTTTCTAACATTTTTGAGAACTTTGTTACACTGAAAAATGAAGAGGTGAGGCGTTAACATTCCCTGGGTCTCTTAGCTTCGGTCTGCTCTGATTCTAGGCAGCAAGAGCAAGGAGGGTCAGCTGTGTGGTGTGCGATGTCTGAAGCTTGGTTCTTTCTCCCGAGGCTGCTGTGCCTGTCATCTGTGTCTCCCTTTGACACTTACTGTGCACTCCTGTTCTTCGGGGCTGAGCTTAAGCTAGCTGACCTAGCTCCACTGGCTACCTACTCTAGCTCTTTTCAAACTATATGCTCTTACTTCCCTTTTTATTTTATTTAAAAAGCTTTGAATTTCTCCATGTGTAAGGCAGAGACTTCGAAAAGAATTTATGTCCCTTACCGATTTTTGTACTGGTTCTGTTGTATCTCTTTGGTTTCATAGAGCCCTGTGGACCTCAGTGCTTTGCAGGACTCTATAAATATTCCCCTAGGTTGTCATTTGCTTTTATGTCTTACAATCTCTTTTTATAGAGAGAAGTTAAAGAGCGTTGCTCATTTAAATTTATCAATATTTTCCTTTATGTCTTTACCCTCTGTGAGTTTTTTATGATAAAAGAAACCTCTCTTGTTTCAAAACAAATTCTTTTGCCTTAAATTTTATTTATGATTTCATAACACTTATGAAATTTCAGTTTCTTAAAACTTGTTTTGGTGCATGCAGCATGTTAGGAATCTTCATTTTCACACGGCTGTCTACTGACTCAGCGCATTTATAGAGCAACCAATCCTTTCCACCTACCTTGGCTGGGCCAGAATGCTCTAAGATGCTGTGTTTCATTTTGAGATTTTGGTTTGTGTTTGATGAGTTTTCTTTTAGGTCATTGCTTAAAAAGATACTGTTTTAAATAATACAATTTTACCACATACTATTCCATTCTATTTTGGTTTTGTAAGAGAATTCTGGGGTCTTTCATTGGATTATCACCCCATTGTTTATGGAATGTTAGTCACGAAAGTGTCCTCCCTTCCATCCCTGGCTCATCCCATGAGCATTTGACCAGAGTGTAGTGAGTTCTGACCTGGCCAGTACCTGTGTTCTTTTGCTGGTGTGCTGAGTGCCCTGATGAAGCTGTCAGTGTTTAACCCTATAGGGACTTCATATCTAGCAGGAAACACTGCTTCAAAGTCTGTAGTGACCATTTCTTTGGTCTTCAGCGTATTATCTGATGAGGAAGAATTAAGTTCTTTCCTTGAGAAACTACACAGAGTAGGTAGAGCTGAGAGTCTTGCTTTGAGTGTTGTCTGCCTGTTCCTTGCAGCGTGACTAGAATGGGTGATTTCTCTGTTTCCATATCGTTGATCTGGGTCCTAGTTTTACTCTGTTGCAGAGTCCTTTTCATGCATCAGTAAGGCCACTGGGCTTCATGTGTACCGGTCTTCTTCCTGCAAGTTTGGAAGGCTCTTTACGTTTAGGCATTCCATGCAGAAATGTCCTACTCTACCAACCAAGCCCCAGTCCTTCTTAACTGCCCGCTGCATGTCTGCTTGTGGATGTCTAGATGGCTGACCCTTAGATACCCCACATTCCATGGCTCAACACCAGCTCCTGCTCTTCCTCACCATAACCTGTTTTCTGTGAGCAGAGGTAGCCAGACAGTGTAATGAGATAGTAAGTATTTTAGGTTTGGAGTACCACACATAGTTTCTGCCACCTTTTCATCTTCTGTGTTTGTTTTTACAAATATAATTGAAAACACTAAAAACAACAACAACAACAAACACTGTTCTTAACACCCAGATATACAAAAGCAGGAAACAGTGTAGAGTTGCTCTGGGTCTTGGACTGCCCACCCTGCTGTACCCAGCCTTAGTGAATGACTACCCATTTTCAGCTGCTCTGGTCAATTTGGACAGCCTTGTTTTCTCACTCAGAAAAGATCCTTTAACAAGTGGTCATGTTCTCTCCCATGTGATCCAGAAGCCACCTACTACTCCATAGTTCACAGTACCCCACCCCCTTTATTTTTTAAATACAACATGTTTGTTTCATTGGACTGTTCTCAGGCATATATAAAAACAAAACAGAGAACAAATTTGGTGATCTTCCTAAAGTGTGCTCCTGTTTGAATGCAGCTCCTCTGCTTGAGTCTGACGAAGGAAATCACATCCCTGGCCTCTCACCCAGGTCGCTGTCTGCGCCTTCAGGTGCACTCATGGTGACCAACTCCATCTCCAGAAAGTTCTCCCAAGCTGTCGCATCTAGTCTGCTAGCTTAGGTCCTGGCATTCTCTGGGCCTCTGGAAAAGTGTTTCTTGGCCTCATCACCTGGCCATTCTGACATGATTTTCTGAGGGCTTGGGAGTCCCACTTTCAGCTGAACCGTTCGAGTTGTGGCAGTCTACCCTTTTGTTCACGGGCCAGTGGCCTCCTGGCTCACTCTCAGAGTGTCCTCAGCTCTGTCTACTGCACTGATGGAAGATCACACCGTGGGCCTTCCTCAGAGGTGAAAGTGTGCTTCTGTTGTATTTATGCCCCACAGTTCAGTCTTTGACTATGGTGTGCACAATAACCATTCGTTTAAATAAACAGACGTTTATTTAAAATAGTTTTTATGACTTTCCTTCAGATTAACCATAAAAAACCCCAACTTTGTTTGAAAATATCATACTAAGACCCAATACTGTGTATGATTCTTCTTTTACAAAAATGGGTTTTGGTGCTGCTGGGGAGTGAACAAACATTCTGCCATTGAGCTACATTACCACCCCTCAAGCAGAGTATTTCAAAGGCATTTTGGAATGCTTATCAAAGTACATGCACATACCAAAAATGCCTGTTAGAGAACTGAAGTGATGACATGAGCATTGAGGCCATGTTTACAGCGTCTGCGGTGTGGACTACCACGACTGCTAAAAGCTGTTGTAAATCATGCTTGCTGCTAGACACATTTCAATTTCACACATAAGATGTGAAAAATATGTATCTCAGAACTGATGAAAGAACATAGCTCATTTAGTTGTCAGCATGAGTCCAAGGGAGAAGAATTGTCCTTGCCATTCCCATTTTTCAGGGCACGCAGTCTCTTTGCCACTCACCCCCTCTGCCATTTGGCCTGGGTCTGTTTTCTGTCCAGCAGCCTGTAACCCTATTGAAACAGGCAGGACCTGTACTTATGGGTCCAGAGTCCTGCCTCTAATATAGGTGTGCACATTTTGTGGCAAATATGAAGGTTTTTTTTGTGGCCTGTGTGGTCCTTGTAGCTTATCCGTCTTCTCTCTGCCCTCATCTCTTCTTGCCCTACCTGACTCTTGTCTCCTCATTATCAGGCCTGTTAAGTGTATACTTCCCACCCCACACTGGAATGCCCTCTCCCGCTAACAGAGATTTTGGTTTTTCCTGAAGAGCACTTCTGAGTGGGTCTTTTCCTCTGTACCATGTGTCTGAAGTCTCACCAAGTCGTCCAAACTTGTCTGCTTCTCCTTGGCTTTATTTCTCAGTGCCCTGTCTAGTTGTTTGTCATCTCTGCTACTGGAGAAGCTCTCTGGCAGCAACTTGGTGCCCTTCCTGCATGTTTGTACTGTTTCTCTTTAGGTTTGTCATTCTCTACTGTCCTATGGAGTTCCCTTGTTTATGGGTTTTTCTGTGTTTTCCTCTAGGCCAGTGTTTTTCAACTTGTGGGCCATGACCACCTTGTGCTTGCATATCTCATATCCTGCATATCAGATATTTATACTGTGGTTCAGAACAGTAGAAAAGGTACGGTTATAAAGCAGCAACAAAATAATTTTGTGACTGGGGGTCACTGCAACAGAAAGAACTGTCTTCAAGAATCCCAGCACTAGGAAGGTGGAGAAGCACTGTGCTGGGTAGGTAGCTCAGACAGCAGAGACTTGGTGCATGGTGCATTTGTTTTGTATCTGCAGCTCCGGAACGGCACCTGTGCTCAGTAAATTTTTGTGGTGCGAATGAGTGAAAAACAAGTATAAAGAGAGGGTAGACTGCAGCCCTTCTTAAAAAAATGCCCCTTCTTTCCTCACCATTTTATCTCAGAAAATTTTGTTAAATCAAGTGCTTGTGAATTAGATATTTTAAAGCACGGTTGGGGAACGCACTATTAAATGAATCTTCTTGGGCATCTTTTAATGAAGTAAAAAGACAGTGAGTCACCACCCTTTCTTTCACCTGCATGTGAATCTAATTTTTTACATTTATTGGCTTATTTAAAGTGATCTATCCCTGTTTATTGCGTTTCTCTTTCCCGCAGGGACTTATTAATGTGACTTGGAGAGGAGAGGCCAGTCTGGGTGAAGGTTTATAAAGGTTTGCCTGCCAGATGTACGAAGTCAGAATTGATCTGTTAGTGGCCCGATCTCAGTCAATGGAATTCAAAAATTTAGGGGGAAATTCTGGGACCACATACACTTTGGCCTTTTACAAAGATATTTATGATGTAGAATCTGGAGGTTCTCACTTAATTCTCTGTACCTTTAGCTGGTGAGGAAGGATGGATCTGAGGAAGGATGGATCCCATGCTGTTTTTCTGTTATATAATCAGGTCAGAATCCTTTCATCATGAAACCCATGGTTCTTTGAGATTCTGTGCAGATCCTGTGGAGTCCTTACTTCTTTTGGTTCAATATTGCCTTATTTATTACTCAGAAAGGACTTTTGTGGTAGATTTATTAAAAGGCATTTTCCAGGCTTCAAGCCCTTGTGTAATAATTAGACAAATTGAGTTAAATTTGGAAATCAGCTGAGTTCAAAAAGTAACTTTTCACTTTATAATAAGAACTCTTATAGCTCCTCATTGGTTGGAGTATTTCAAGCCATGCAAGAATTTTTTTTAACCCTTCCTTTCTTTATTTTTCTGTCCTCTAAGAGAAAGAAAAATCATAAAATCACTCAGTGGTAAAGTCCATCCATGGCTCTAACCTCTCAGAACTATCATATTTGAGAAGCAGTGCATAAGAACATAGCACACAGGCAAGTGGTCTTCATCAGTAGGACTGTATCCTGAGCCCATCCTTCCTTCTTCTTCTTCATCAGAGGAAAGGTGGGAATGGGGTAGTTGATAGATACCGAAAGCCCTTATGTGTCTTTGTGGGCTGGTGGGGTCAAAGGTGGGCTGATGCCAAGACCCAAGAGTAGCATTTTATATGTGCATTCTGTTTGGGTCCATATGAAGCTCATTTTGTCAGACTTATCTGAACCATAAGATCTGAAGAATAATTGAGGCTATTGCACTTGTGCCTGTGAGCTTACCTGACAGTTAGCCCGATGTGCAGATTGAGGTCTCAAATTAAGTGAGGTAGAGTTTTTGTGCAGATATGCCTGGCACAGTGTTTGCCACTTCAGTACAGTCCTAGTTCCCTGCTCTTTCCTGTCCCTTTATTTGGTTCTTTTCTGTTCTCCCTGCTGATCTGTTCCTCCTTGCATTAAAACTGATGCACTAATTACAGAGAATCATCAGCAGACTATGTCGGCGGTTGCTTGAAGTTCATCTTCTAAAGCACTGAGACGTCTTACACCATATTTTTGTTGCTGTAGCTATTTCTGTTCCGGTTTGCCATTGCAGAAATTATTGCAGATGCTCAAACTATGAGCTATGGCTCTGCAAAGCTCTAGCAGCCAAGTGCCTATGATGCCTCCTGCAGGATGCTCTCCTTGTTGTAGGTGGCATCCCTTGCATGGCTGGCCCACCAGAAGTAAGAAGGCAGAGCAGGTGAAAGGTCATGTAGAACTCCATCCTTCTGGCATGACACGGCTAATGGTGTTTTGAAGCAGTAGCCATGATTAGCTGCAGGAAGCTCTTACAAGACTGGGTCCACTGACATTCTGTGGTAAAAGGGGTAAGAGCATATTAGTTTTATAAAGTGTATTAAGCCCTACTTCTCCCCGAGGGTGTTTAAATGGTTAGTCTCAGGAAAATCTTCTGTGGTGTGGCTGTCCGTCATTGCCCAGATTCATGTAAGTAACCGCCCACCCATGCTCTTGTGGTTAAATCACTGACTGTGTGTGTGGGGGGGGGGGGTTAGTCTTTACCTTTTGTCTTAGGTTGAAGAAATGCACTCCCAGAAAAGGTCACCAATGCTTCCCGCTATGCAGCCTGGAGCAGATGCCTTTTAAAGTGTTTTGTAAGGCTTAGTTCCTCTGCTGCTGTAACAAATTACTAAAGATTTTGTAGCTTAGAGCAATGGTGGGCTCATGGCATCACGTCTCCGGAGTCGCACAGTCTGTGATCCTGGTGTCAGCACAGCTGTACTTTCTTGTCAAACACGCAGGGGAACAGAGGTCTGCTTCTTTTGTAGTTCACAGACACTGTGCCCTTCAGTTTAGGGGTCCCTCCGTCTTGAGAGCCGGCAGTAACAGTGTCCTTCAGTCTGTCCCTGCTTCCTCACATCTGTGCTCTGACTCTGATCCTCAGGCCCTTTTCTCCAGCTGCCATTTGGCATTCTACATAATCCAGGCCAGACTCCATCTTGAGACATATTACTTGGCCACATCTGCAGACACCTTTTCTCTCAATACAAAATCCCATGTAGGTTTCAGGTATTGTGAACCGGCTGCCTTTGTGGTAGGTTTGAAGTATTGTTGGCCTGCTACCCTGGGATAGTGGGCTTTATACCAGGTATGTGGGCCTTATACCATCTCCTCTATGTACCAGGGCTCTGAAAAAAAAAATCACAGCACTCCTTAACTGTACCTGGCAAGAGTGGGTACTTGTTGAGTGTACATCACCAAGGAAAGCCAAATCCACTGTCCCTTGGGCATTCTGACCTTAGGGCATGGTGCCACAGAGGATATCAGAGTGTTACTGTGGGAAAATGGCCAACACTACTTGTCTGGAAAAAATATGATCTAACTTTTCCAAAAACTGCTAAAAATTTACTTATGCGAAAATCACCTTTTACAGTAGGACTGGATAAACAGTCATGAGACATTTCTACTTTAAGCCTGTAGGTATTTTTTGCTAATAACAGTTTAGGCTTATAGAAATTCCTCCTCTAAGCACCTCAGTATCTCTTCACATCTAAGGTACACATGAAGTTTGATTTGGCAGTGATGCTTACTTAACAGACATTGCAAACAATTTGCTTTCAATCCAGAGGAATTCTCCATTGCTGTGCTTTGTGTTCAGCTTGAGTCCAAATGCCAGAATCCAAATGCAGTGGATTAAGGTTCTTTAGACATTGCATTATTTTTATATAAAACTCTATTTAAAGTAGCTGAGCAGCTGTAACCAGCCCCAGGGAAACTGATGAAGCAAATGCCGGGGTGTTGAATAACAGAGACAACAGGTGTTCTTCATGGTGACCTTGTATATCCAGAAGAGCAGGATTTAGGGCTCAGAGTTCCCCTCCTTTGTGGACAACCATATGTTTCTGTACTTCAACATGTATTTAAATATAGCTTCCTGCAACAGCCTGGAGGCAGATGCTCTGCTGGCTCCATACAAGCACCTTGTGGACCTGCTGTCTTCGCAACAGTGGCAGTCCACAAGCAGCGACTCCTTGAGGCCTGCTGGACCTTTTTATATAAGCTAAGGCAGGGCAGTGGGTGGTCCCCGTCCATCCTCTCCCACTGTAAATCTCTCCCTGTTCCATCACCATAGGTAGGTCAAGTCATTGACCCCAGGTATGGCCTGAGCAAGGGTGGAGCTGAGAATCACTGGACTCATTTCTCTCACTGTCTGTCAACACTTGAATCTAGACAGTGTCTAGTTCCTAGGCTGTGTCTAGTAAGTCAGAAGCCGCCAATTATCAAAGGATGAGCAAGGAGCTCCTATTAGATGAAGAAACAGAAGAGGTGACCACAGTCAAGGACAAGGAACAGAGTTTACTAGCTGTTCCCCCATCTTAAGGCAGATCTCTCTGACTTGTTACACTATCTTTGACATTTGCCTGTCTTTGAGTTTTATTTTATTTGGATTTATACAGTGTGTGTTTTGGAGGGTCTTAGTCCTTTGTGAGATTCTTTCAGGTTCTCATGGTTTTGACTTTTAACATCTGGGCCATGAAGTCAATGAAGGAGACTTTTCTAAATAATAAGATTATAAATCCTGCAGTTTGTAGTTAAGAAGGCTTATTTGCCTTAATCCTTCAAGGGGCCAGTACTGCAGAGCATGAGGGCTTTCTGTGGTACAGTCCTCCAAACAAGAGTTGCCTTAGCTTTCTGTCATCCGGATTCTAGGAAAGATATAGCTCAGAAGGTTCCTGACTGTAAAAGTTAAATCTAGCTTCAGAAGACAGTAATAGATTAAACATAAATTGGGCCCCTGCCTCTTTCTTGGGAATAAGGAATCTAAGACACCTAGCCAGATGTCTTAGTTGGGGTTTCATTGATGTAAAGAGACACCATGGCCACAGCAACTCTTTAGGAAAACATTTAATTGGGGATGGCCGACAGTTTCAGAGGTTTAGTCCATTATAGTCATAGCATGCAGGCAGTGTCTTACCTCTTTCATTTTTTAACATTGTGAAAAATGATTACCAATAGATATCAAGTCTCCTGTGTTATAATTTGTAATTATCTGACAATTCATAAAATTGAGCAAGTACTGTACAGAGTAAATGACCTATGCTTCATAAAGCTTATGCAGCATCTTTTATAGAGTTTTGTGTGATTGCTTTTGTAAGGATATCCATTGAGGGGCTAACCCTGACTTTATTCTCTCTTGAGAAGGTATGCAGTCATGTCTTCTTGTTTGCTCTCTTGCTGGAGTCTTGTTGGTTTGCATTCTCACAGGTTCAGTGGCTGCCTGTACTGGAGCTCTTGGCCTGTTGACAGAGCCTTTTTAAGAAACCAGAACAGACAGTGGTTTCTTGTGAAAGTTCTTTGGGTCTCCAAAGACAGTGATTATATCTCTCCCCGAAGCTGTTTCTTTTCTCCTTGGTCACTACCTCCTCATCCATCCACTTCAGCTTAGCATCACATCCCCATTGGAGCCTTCATGATAAAGCAAACCCAGGCCTCACCCCCTCCCACCTACCTACTTCATGCTTAGCACTCTGTAGCAATCATCATTCTCGGTCACATGTTACAATCATTTATTCTGACATACCTGCTAGTTCATGTATGTGATGTGCCTCAGAGGGCACAGCTTCATTGTCTCATACTCTCTTGTCTCCTGTGGTCAGGCATGACTCTGGCACACAGTAACTGTTTCTTGAAGCTTGATGTACGATTGAACATAGCTGCCAGATTGCCATCTGTACTATCTACCTTGCCTCCCTGCTTCCTTCATTTTCTTTTGATTCCTTGTCTCTCTCTCCCTTCTCCCTCCTAGTGCAGACTAATTAACTGTAAGCTCCTTCCACTTTTTTTCAGCCAGCATTCGTGGCTGAATATTTGCTTTATTTCTAGATTTAATTCCTGGATCAGCTCACTTAGGTCACCTCTTCTCTGGTGGTTAAGTCATCTGCGACTGGAACTGGACATGGTACACATGCTGTGTCCCATCTCTGGTGATACAGCTTGACTGTGCAGAGGGAAAGAGGGTGTCTGAGCAGACCCCGTGAGTGCTGCTCTGAACTCTCACTGGTCTCGCCTTCACTGTGCCCTTAGTCCTCAGCACCTAGGATGTAGAATGGAAGGCTTACAGCACACACAGCCTGTGAAGGCGCTTACAGATCGGCAGAGATGCACTTTTTAATTGCTTTGGCCAGTCAGTAAAATCCGTCTTTTATGAGACAGCCCCGATGACAGCAAGCAGAAAGTAGAAACTTCCACTGTCAGGAGGCTGAAAGTCCAGTGAGTGAGACAGATGATAACCATGGTAAAAATCAATAAAGACAAGCTGCGTTAGAATGGAAATCTTGAACCATCTCAAATACTTAGGAAACTTGAATGAATGTAATAATATAAGTATGAAATGAATCAGTTTCTACATAGAAATACTGTAGCTTCCTAGTTCGTAACTGAATCAGTAAATCAGAGTATGGGGACTGTTATCTCAATATAAGATGACCATGGAAGGACCCATGATAATGACACTCGAATAAGAAGCTTTAGAGAACTGAGCCAACAGAATGCGGAGGAACTGAAGAGCTCACCAACAACTGGGAGGAGCAGGCACCAAGGCTGTGGATGCGTAGAGTGCAGAGAGGAGAGGCTACCACCTGTGGAGAGATGGAGCCATGAGACTGAAGGGCCTGCAGCCATTGAAGGCTTTGAGCCTCCGCTGTGGTTGGGGAGGCCAAGAGCTTGTGGGAGACTGGAGCCAGTAGTCTGTTATAAACCATTTGATTCCAAAACTGCTGTACTTTATCCTAACTGTTACATTGTTCTCCACTCTGTCCTCAGTCTGTGTAGACGGCCTTACTTAGAACTCAAGCTTTGGATAGTCTCAGAGAGTTTCAGGAAACTGAACAGCAAGAGGACAGCAGGGTCACCACCAAGTAGCATGTGGTCCCTGTGGAGAAGAGTCTCCCACTGGGTCCCCTGACTTTTAGGTGCTTACTAGTCCTGCGCCTCAGTCATCCTTGTACTAGACAAGAGTTGGTGTCTATCTGTTTTCTATCAGGGCCTCTGATTAGCAGAGAAGGATGATCCCAGGACCATACAGGGTGAACTGGTCACTTCTCCTGCCACTTTTTCTTAGGTGGCCCTTTCTAATGGACAGCCATTCTATCTGAGAGGTATTGATCTCCATGACTTATGTCAGTTCTTTCAGCCTTCATTAGGTGAAATGATTCTCTGTGATTGGAGATAGAATGAACCTGGGTCCAAGTCAGGCTCCATCTCTGAGAAAGCTACCTAGGTTTGTGATTCTGGTTTGTCATCCGTAAACTGATGATACTTTCTACAACCCTGGTTTGAGTACCCAGTGGGACCATATACACCCAAGACTAGGGCTACTGAAATATTCTTAGTAGTTCAGTTAAGTTAGGACCAGTAGGAAAAGTGAACAGTTTTAAAAACCAACCTCCTCTTTTGCTTTGTATTTGTTTTCTTTGTTTTATACTATGTGGCTAGTATCCACATACAGCTGTGTGATGCTCATCTTGCAGCCCTGTGAGGTCATTTTAGCCCGAAGAAACGCTAGGTTAGTGTCTGCTTTCCTTGGTATTCTCTGGAGTCTTGTGCCAGAAATGGTCTGATAAGTCTGAAAATCTTTTCTTTATGACTATTCATAAATCTGCATTCAACTGTTTTAATTCGGCAACAAAAGATTGTGTTAATACTCTCTCATGCTTGTTGGATCGAGCTGTATCTATTGCCTGGCTGGCTTGCCTGTGTAAAGATGGCATTTTGGAGCCACATACTTTCCTTCTATGATTCAGAGCCTTGGGTGCTAGGGGGTTATTCCATTTCTTTCTTTCAGCCATGACGATTGTCCTTGTTCATAGCTACTTAGGAGTATTAATTGCTTCTGTTCCTTGGAAACTTGCATAGTACTTTCCAATATTATGCAAGCTAGTCCTTAAGGTGAAGGCTTTCAAATCTGATCCAGTGAATGTCCTCCAGTTCTTTTGTCTAAAGTGCAAGGTATCTTCAGCGATACTTAGTTCCTTCAACCTCTGTGTGGTGATTTGAATGAAAATGACCCTCATTAGGCTCCTATATTGAAATAATTGGTTCTCTAGTTGGTGGAGCTGTTTGGGAAGGATTGATTCCTGTGACCTTGGAGGAGGTGTATCACTGAGGGTGGGGTCTGAGGTTTCAAAAGACTCACACAGTTCCTAGTGTTCTCTCTTTCTGCTTCATGATTTGTTGATCAAGATATAGGGTCTCAGCTGTCTTTCATTCCACTATCATGGACATTAAACCTCTGAAACCATAAGTCAAACTAAATGCTATCAGTCATGGTATTTTATCACAGCCATAGAAAAATAGTTAAAGCATGCTGGGAGGCAACCAAGAGTAACAACAAAGCCTAAAATTACAGCACACAATACATATAAGTCTATGTGTATATGTATATGTACATATGTACTGTCTGAGGATTTCTGTTGCTGTGATAAAACACCATGACCAAAAAGCAAGCTGGGGAGAAAAGGATTTATTAGTCTTATCCTTCAGCATTGCTGTTCATCACTGAAGGAAATCAGGACAGGAACTCAAGCAGGGCAGCATCCTGGACACAGGAACTGATGTATAGGTCATGGAGGGGTGCTGCTTACTGGCTTGCTTCCTTTGGTTTATTCATTCTACATTGTTATAGAACTCTGGGCCAACAGCCCAGGGATGGCACCACATATCATGGTCTGGGCCCTCCTTCATTGGTCACTAAATGAGAAAATGCCTTATAGCTGGATATCATCAAGTCATTTCCTCAGCTGAGGCTCCTTCCTCTAGCTTGTGCCAAGTTGACATACAAAACCAGTTAGTGTACACAGACACACACACACACACACACACACGTTAATGAAATTATCCCACTTGAGCTGGCAATGCTTCTTCCATGGGCCATTACTATCATATAAAAGCCTCAATACTAGAAATCCGCCCAAGAGATCCCCGATGGTGTGTGTATGTGTGTGTGTTTGTGCATGTGCGCACACGCGCATATGTGCATGGTGCTGATGCAGTCCAGAAGAGAGTGTCAAATCCCCTGGAGCCAGGATTACAAGTGGTTGTGAGCCGACTGATCAGTCTGCAGGAACCAAACTCTAGTCCTGCAAGAGCAGTGCACGTTCTTAACTGCTGAGTCAGCTGCCTGGCCCTTCAAGGCTTCCTTGCAACACTTAATATTTTACGCTTTGATCTTGTTGTTTGATACTGAGAACAGTTCTATCCCCTCTCCTCCCTCACTTTCCGAGCATTTTCTTCTGCTGCTGGCGCCGTGCCGATGTTATCTCATGAGTCATAGGTTGGTCGAAAGGTATGCCTGGCTGAGATTATGCTGGTGATGTGTGGACCTGTGCGGCCGTATGTGAGAAAAAGTTGAAAATGTATTTAATAAAACATTATTTTCTAGTTGTAACTTGCATACTTTACAAGTGAAAATATCTCTATAGTTTGACCCTGAAGATTTAGTAAAATCAGGGTGGAGACATGGCTCAAAAGTTAAAAACACTTGCTGCTCTTCTAAAAGAGCTGTTTGGTTTGCAGCAGCCACATTAGTTGGTTTATAACTGCCTGTAACTCTAGTTCCAACTGTGCCTGATCTGCTTTCTTCTTCTATCCTCCATGTGAGCCCAGATATACATGACATACACAGATATAGAGAGGTGACAGACAGACTGAAAGACAGACAGACAGACAGACTGAAAGACAGACAGACAGACACACACACGGGGTAGGAGAATAAAATCTAGAATTTAGAGTACAATCCTAGTATTAATATTCTTTTTTTAAATTTATTTATTTTTTTTATTAATTAATTAAAGATTTCTGTCTCTTCCCCACCACCGCCTCCTCTTTCCCTCCCCCTCCCCTAATCAAGTCCCCCTCCCTCGTCAGCCCAAAGAGCACTCAGGGTTCCCTGCCCTGTGGGAAGTCCAAGGACCGCCCACCTCCAATGGCAATGGGTTTTTGATCCTACTGCACCTATTGGTTTTGTGGGAGCCTAGGCAGTTTGGAAGCATTAATATTCTTGAACCATTTTTTTTTTGTTGGTTTTGCTGCTCTTATCAAGGGTGCTGCCTATGTAAGATGTAAAAGCTTTCTTGTTTATCTCTTAGACATTTCAACCTAATAAGATTCACAAAATATGCTTATGTATGTGTACACCCAGTGCTATGCTACTAAGATAAACAAGACATGTCTGTTGATAGCTGCCTGGCTTGTGAGCAGATAGATAGTCAGAGTGAGCAGAGTGGGAAGCGTGCCCGGGTAAATTGATGTTTTGTAAGGTGTGGGTGGAAGGAGTGATGTGGTGGAGGAAGTAGCCTGTGGCTGTGGGAGGAGAATCACATCTGGGTTGATCTGGAAGCAAAGACTAGAGGGAGGTAGAGCCCAGGTGTAAGCCTCAATGTCTAACCCTTTTCCTATGGCTGAGCCTGACTTTCCAAATGTTCTGTAACCTTCCAAAATAGCACCACCAGTTGAAGATTAAATGGTTGAATGTGTGTGTGGGGGGAGGGGGGAGGCACTTTGTATCCAAACCACAACATATATGTTCATAGTTGTGAAGAAACTACCAGGCATCAGACTTGGGTGACATGGGTAATGCTGGGATTTTTAGAAGTAGAACCTACTTGGTGAGGATGATAATTAGTCCAGCTTAGGACATTTGGAGCAGGTAAGTGGCCAGTCCAATTGATGGTTATGCTAGTCTGAATAAGAATTGCTCTCACAGGTTCATGTATTTGGATGTTTATTCACCAGGAAGTGGTACTATTTGAAAAGGATTAGGTCTTGTTATAAGAAGTGTGTTATTGGGCCAGTGGGGCTAGACTTTGAGGTATCAAAAGCTTATGCCAGGCCCAGTATCACTCTCTCTTCTTGATGCTTTGGGGGTCCAGACGTAGAACTCGCAGCTACTTCTCCAGCATGATATATGCCTGCATGCCACCACGCTCCTGCTATGAGGATAGTGGATCATACTTCTGAAACTGTAAGCAAACTCCAATTAAATGCTTTCTTTTATAAGAGTTGCCTTAGTTATGGTGCGTCTTCATAGCAGTAGAACAGTGCCTAAGACAGAAGTTGGTACCAGGTACTGGGGTGTTGCTATGACAGGCCTGACCATGCTGCTTGTTGGTGGAATGTGGACTTTGGAATTTTGACTTAAGAAAACAGTTGAATGCTTTAAGTGGGGCATAATGGGCTGTCCTAGCAGGAACATGGAAGACAGTGGTGCTGAGAGCAACGTAAATTATGATGGCTCAGCTCAAGAGGTTTCAGAGTATTTCTTTGGCACTATAGTATTTCCTTACTGTGCTTATATACCCCCTTTTAGAATAGTAATATATATCCTGTGCCATTGTATATTAGAAGTAGGTGATCTTTTTTATCTTGATTTTACAGGGAGTTATAGTTAGATTGCCTTGAGTCTCACAAGGGACTTTGAAGATACCTTGAGAATGTGAGAGGCTCTGGGGACTTTCGGAGTTGGAGTGAATACATTGTTATATTATGATATGTCTACAAGCATGTGGTGGCCAGGGAATGGAATGTGGTAATTTGAATAGGGATAATTTATGTATTTTGAATACTTAGTCATCAGGGACTGGAACTATTTGAAAAGGATTAGGTATAGTCTAGTTGGAGCATGTCACTAGGGGTGGGCTTTGAGGCTTCAAAAGCCAATGCCTGGTGTTGCTCTCTCTTCCTGTTGCCTTTGGATCAAGATGTAGAATTTTCAGCTACTTCTCCAGCACCATGTCTGCCTATATAACACCATGCTCCCCCTATGATGTTAATGGACTAAACATCTGAAATTGAAGGCCAGCACCAATGAAAAGCTTTCCGTTATAGAACTTGCCTTAGTCATGGGGTCACTCACAGCAATAGAACAGTGACTAAGACAATAGGTAACTTCTCAAATGTTGAGCTGTGGGAAGAGGTCTGAATAGAAGGTGTAGCTTTGGGCATCAAATGTGTGCTAAAACTGTAGAAACAGTCATGTGCAGTGATGCATCAGAATGAGAAGAGTGTGGGCGAGAACACTGTGGGGCATCAGTTTATAGAGAACGATGAACGTGGGTACTGTCACCAAGAAACTCAGAGACTGGTCAGACACACAAGGGTAGTGGTGATGGAGTACCAGAGAATAAGGTTTTCACAGACTGTCAGAAGTATCTCAGGTAGTAGAATCATCTAGTAAAACCAAAAGCAACATCTGTCTTTGACCTGATCCTAGTGTTTACCTTGGTAAGAACAGGTGTCAAGGCCAATTGTGCCTTTACCCAGTTTGAGAGCAGGGAGATATAGGGGATGCAACTACAGAGAAGTCTTACCTGTCTTGTGGAGGTCTCCAGAGGAGCAAGAATTTCTTGGGGTCCATGCTTCAGGGGCAGTAGCTGTGTTCCTATAGTGCTGGCACCATTAGAGCCATTTGCTACTACAGGAAGAAGGTTATACTTCTGTTTGGTTACATAATTGTATGATGGCAAATGGAGATTTTGTTTACTCTCTCCAGGAGGAGTGGAATGTGTTCCATGTATCTATTTCTTTATTTTCACATGGGCACCCGTGCACCTGATTGTTGTATATATTTATATATTGCTAAAACATTGCTCTTCTCTGAAGTTGTCTGTGGCACTTCTGAAGGCACGCTGTTGGCTTTCCCACCAGCATGGAAGGTTTGCACAGTGATCTTTCTTTGTGTAGAACATCTTTTTGCACACTCCTCTGATGCTCAGGAGCTCCTCTTCATTGAGATGCCCTGGATCCTCAATGTTCTGGCATCCCTCTTCTCCAGGACAGCGCTAAACTTCCTGTAGACTGTACACTTCCCGTTCCAGAAGGAAGATGCTGCTGTTTCATGTTTCTGACCACACTGTGGCCCATTCTGCTGATCAGTATCTCTCTGTCTCTCTTAAACACCTCTTTTCCTTTCAGTGCCCTTCTCTCTAGGTGGCTGGGCATACCTTTCCTCTTCCTATAGAAGTGTGCTCCTGTGTTACTGCTCAGAGCTTGCCTGGGTGAGGCTGACCAATCTCTTCCTTCAGTGGTGAGCTCCTTCCCGCTGCTACTTCCTGACAACTGGTCATGTTGCCTTCCTGAGCCCCTCTGAGAACCTGCTCTTCCACCTGGCAAGGCCGCTTTACATGCCCGAGCTGCCAGCCTGGTGTTGCTCACCTTATCCTCCACTTCTTTCCAGGGAAGCAGTTCAAGTGCACTGTGTGCGACTACACGGCAGCCCAGAAGCCACATCTGCTGCGGCACATGGAGCAGCACGCCTCGTTCAAGGTAAGGGCGCGGGAGGTGGGTGGCCGTGGGAATTCTGACTGGACACACGCCACTTTTGCCATTGCCTTTGCTTTCCAGCCCTTTAGCTGCCATGTGTGGAGTTTATTCTGTGCCCCCCCCCCCCTTTTCAGAAGCATAGTAGTTCCCTATGGTTTAGAGACCAGTTCAAGAAATGGTGTGCAAGAGGATGCTAACAGAAGACAAAGCATGCATTTACCTCTCAAAACTGGAGTGAACTGGGAGGAAATTAAGGGCTCAGGGCGTGTATCCATGCCTTCAGATTTTGGCATTCTGCAGGTCCATTGCCTGGTAAAACAAGTGTGATAAAGGCCCCCACCCCCGCCGCCCTGTCAGGCTTTTTGTATGGGTGGCAGAGTGCTCTGATGTACCCTCTGCAGTGCCTAGTGTGTGGCAGGGGTTGGAGGATAATGCAGTCTCTATATGCCTTTCTAATAGTTTTGAGTGATGTTTCTTTAATGTGTTTGGTAGTATGCACTTAGCCAGTCTCTCATGTAATTATGGAGAGGAAGTAAGTTGACCCAATATGTTTTTCAATCAGAACTCTGCATATCACTTAAGGCAACTCGACTCTTGACATTGTTACTTTTGTTGGTATGTACACAGGTCAATGGAATCTTTAAGATGTCAGACTATTTCGCTCTGAAATGTTTTTCTGAAAATTCCTACTGTGAAATTCCATAGACTTATCTAATATGGAAGGGTTGTTGGTCCCCACACTTACAGCTCTCAGTGCATGTGTCTGTCACCTCGGACCTCCCCATGGTACATACTGCTGTCCCTGTTTATCACAGAAAGAACCTCACCTCACAGTTTATCTGATCAGTTGTAGTCTTTTCTGTAGCATATTGTGATCTTAAATGCTATACTCACGTTGACAGGCTATGTCTGTCATTTGTGAGGTGAGAGGACCTTCCCAAGCAGCAAGCTCATCCTGGGCTCAGAACAGCTTGTGAGGGTTCTTAGGACATCTCTTCATGTGATTGAACTCGGTAAAGACTCCACATGTATCGAATGCACTTTTACCATCCAGAAAGTGAAGCAGCCAGAACATAGGCCACATCCTCCCACTGTTCCATGCTCTCACGCTTTATCTTCTCAGTGTTTGGGGAGAAGGAGAGAAGGGAGGAACCAGAAAAACCACAGTCATGCAAACTGTTGTCAGGTAGATGATCCTGGGGTCTGCAGTGAGCACGAGCTGCTGAGGTGGAACACACCTGGAGCAGTACATGACTGAATCTGTTAGGTTTTCAATGTTATGCCTATTTTTTATATAATTGAAACGGGGCTGGGTGGGGGGCTTCAGGCTGGGCAGTGATGGCACACGCCTTTAATCCCAGTACTCTGTGAGTTCAAGGCCAGCCTGGTCTACAAGAGCTAGTTCCAGAACAGACTCCAAAGCTACAGAGAAACCCTGTCTTAAAAAACAAAACAAACAAACGAACAAAAAAAAGGGGGGGGGGACTTCATTTCAAGTCTCATAGTACACAAACGTGTTTCATCAGTAGATGACACTTTTAGTAGTGCATTTGCCATGGTAGAGAACAGTGCATCAAAGCAACCAGCTTCTGTATTTGTAGGTGAGAAGTTAGGCCCAGTGAGGGTCGTTCTTCTCACGGCTCCAGTCTCAGTGGGCTTTGCATTCACCCTTGGTTTTCAGCTGACCCTGAACTAAATCCTAGTTTTCTAAGATTGGGCTGTGCTGTAGGAGTGTGGGGTGAATGTGGGAATCATCCTGCTAAGCGTCCTCTTTCCTCTGCCATGTCCTTGGCATCCGGTGCAGGGCCTGCTGTTGCTGCACTGAGATGGTCCCCGGGCCATGGCTGGTCCTCCTCAGGCTACCAGTAGATTTGAGATCCACTTTATCAAATAGTACCATAGCTGAGAAGCTCACATAGGTTGAGAAACACCACAGCCAGCCGTGGTATCTCACCCTGTAACTTTCCTGTGCCAGTTTGCCTAAGTGAGGTTTCTCGGTTACCTCATAAAGCAGCATGAACTTGTCCCACAGCAGCCACAGTCATCCAGACAGCCATTGCTCTCCCGTCTTCTCCCTCGCACCCCTGTGTTGGTTTCCTCTTGCTAAAATGGCTTACCACCAAGTTGTGTTGAAACAACATACATATTTTATAATTCTAATAGTTCAGAAGTCTGGCACGGCCTCCACTAAGAGCCGAAGAGAATGTTGGCGGGGCCAGTGTTCCAGCCCATGCCCTTGTCTTTCTCCACTGCTGGAATCCCGTTCCTGGCCTGTAGTCTTTCTAGTTCAAGGCCAGCAGCATGGCAGGTCCCTTTATTTCTTCTGCTCAGACTCTCCCCTTTGACTTTTAAAGATCCTTTTGGGGCTGGGGCTGGGGCTGAGGTGGTATTGGAGAGATGGCTGTTGGTAAAGTCCTTGTTGAATGAGCATGATAAGATCTGAGTTTTCTTCCCAGTACTCATATGAAAAGCTGGGTACAGTGGTGCATGTCTGTAACCCCAGAACTGTGGAGATGGAGACGGCAGATAACTGCCTGTCCAGCCTAGCTGAGTCAGAGAGCTCTGAGTTCAGTCAGAAACCCTTTCTCAGAACAGAAGATGGAGATTGAAGACTACCTGCCTGACATTAGCCTCTGCTATTCACATGCCCTCATGGCCACATGTGCAGGGGTATACAAACATGTGAACAGACACCACACGCACTCATGCGTGCACACACCTGTGTGTGCTGGAGATGTAGCAGGGGACAGAGTGCTTGCCTAGCATACTTTTTGTTTTAGTCCTCCCCATGTAAATCTGAAATGGTGGCGCATGTTTGTGATCCCAGCACTCAAGAGTTGGACACAAGAAGATTAGAATTCAAGGTCAACTTCGACTATGTAGCAAGTTCAAGACCAGCTTGGGATGCATGACCCCTTGCTTAAATAATAAAATGTTTAAAGGTCTTTGTGACAGCACTCATATAACCCAAACAAAGTCCTCAGCCTATGTTCAGGCGATTGGTAGCCTGTCTCTTAATTCCCGTCCTTTAGTTTTTGTTTGTTACTGTGGTTTCTTCAGTGACGGAGATAGACTCAGACATGCTAGGAAAGCACTCTTACCTCTGAGCGAATCCCAGCCTAATCCTGCAGCCTTAATTCCTTTTAAACAGTTTAATGGATTAGGATGTGGGTGTCTTGTGGAGGGGGTTACTGTTCAGCCAGCCATATTCTCCCACTTTTTCTCCTCTCATATCTGCTCGTGGAGGAGCTTTTCTATGGAGGCCAGAAAATGCATAGTACGCAAAGACATTTCACCCACCAGTCCTGCCAAACATTCCTCGTCTTCACCAGTGTTGTGTTTGGCCTGGGATCCTCAGGCAGATACTAATGTGACCCGCCCAGCAGGTCCTAAGTTACTCCAGGGTCTTGAAGAGGCGCTATCTGAAAGACATGGGGGGGAGAGAGAAACGGACGCCAAAGCAGTATTCCTTGTCAAGGCATCCCCTTTATTGAAGCAAGTTTTATGTCTTATATACTCCTCAGTGAGGAGCTCCGGGCAGGGGGAACTGAGGAAGGGGGAAGGAGGAAAGAGAAGGAGGGGCTCGGTAGCTAGGCAACTAAGTGGGGCAGTTGCAAGGTCAGTGGCCAGAGCACCTGCTATTAGTGAGAAGCAGCAAGCGATGAAGTCACTCTGTGGTGCTTTCCAGAGCTCGAGTCTCCACGGTCAGCACGTAATGTTTTGGCTAACTTTAAGTTTTCTGTCTCATGATTTTTACTTCAAGGCCCTGTGAGATGTGAGAAAGGGGAAGCCTGAAATGGCTCCTGACACTAATGAACTCGTGCAGTCAGTTTGCAAAATAAAACCAATTTGCTTTTCCTGAGTAGATTTCATAACTTACAATATATGACTTGTGACAGGAAACACTGACATAAGGCAGATCCCTGGCTTGTTTTTTAAAATTTTCTATTTATGTATTTATTTAGTGTTCACTAAATAAGATTTGAAAATGCTTGTAAATTCCTTTCTTCATAGAATCTAGAATGCTTCTGATGCATTTTCTTAAAAGATGAGCTTGCAGTCCAACAGTAAATGAGTTTTTTTTTTTTTAATGGAAATCACTGCATCAGCTTTACCACTGATAAAGCTTTGTTGGGTTCCGCGACATAGCTGAGAGGCTTGGTGGTTTGCTAAAATTGCTCCCCTTCTGAGTCACAGCTGAATGCAGGGTAGAGGACCCTCCTAGTTGAAGGCAGAGTCAAGACCCTTTCTGCAGTTAGAAGCATTGCCTTTCCCTTCAGCGTTTTCAGTCATTTCACACTTCATGAAAATAGACTTGCAAACTCAGTACTTGTGACTGCTGCACAAGTACTGAAGCCATGCTTTCTTTGGTCTTGCCCCTCATCACTGAGTTCTTCGGTTGTTCCCAGTTTGGGCTGTTATAAATAGCCACATAATGAACATCTTCATGCAGGAAGCATTTTCTGTCTCCTAAAATCTAATGGGTGATAAAGTTCAGAGCCAAGCTCATCACATCACCAAGAAATCATAGATAGTGGCTGCAATCAAAACGCATTCCCAAGGGCACAGTGTGCCTCAACCTTGCAGGGGTTAGACTGACCTAACCAGGGAAATAGGAAATGAAGAAACAGGCACCCATGCAGAAAAGGGGTGCATGCTGGGGTGACACTCCAGCCATCCAGAAACATAGCGTGTTTATTATATGCAGCTGAACCGAACAAGGAGTCAGGGTTAACTAATCTGTGTGTGTAGGGGAGCACTCCCGGGCTGTACACATCCTGGAAGAGGAAGCTACAGTCCATATTCTCTGTACACACTGTCAACACCCACATGTGAGCCAGGGGAAGGCCTTACCATTTCCCTGAGCCTGACCTGGGGAAGGCTCTGCTATTCCTATGGGTCTGGGACACTGGGGTCCTTGAATGGCCGTGTTCATGTCAACAATACCCCTTCATTCAGGTTATCCACTTGTTACATATTTGCTCAGGGCTTCCTCTGCTTCCCACGGTGTTAACACTTGACCTTAGAGGAGTGCTAGAGAAGATACCTGGATGTGATGAGCAGCCCCTGAGCAGTAGGGTTTAAATAATGGGCTGGTCTTTGTGTCTAGCTGCACAATGCCTTCTTGCCTAAATAATATAATCAGTAATAGTTGGTTAGTTCCATGGCATTCATGGCACAGTTAGACCGGTGAGTATGTCTTTCCAGGCAGGTTGTTATTTTAGCTTGAACAGACCGTTTTTGAAAAGAAATCTTGTCTTTTCACCTAAAGAGGATGATGCTTCATTTTAGTGGTATTATGGCTATCATTACATACCAAGTTTGAGTCCTGCATCCTGTGAAGCTGAGTCTGATTTCCAGCTCTGAAATGTGGCTGTGCTGTGTTTTCTTATCATGGGAGACGTGGGGATGTGGAAGGTGCTTCTGTGGGCGTGCAGGAAACAAGTGGAGGAGGAGCGGGAGCAAGGAGTGAGGGGAACAGGAAAGGAGGTGATTAGATGACTCTCCTAGGGAAGTCAAGTTAGGCAGGAGTCACAGACACATATACAAATGGCTGCTCAGATCTGCCAATGTAGCTGAGATGAGCCTTTCTCTGTCTTTCCCTGGACTATTTCCTAGCTTGATTGATTAGCTCACTCATCCAAGGAGACTGAGCTTTTTCTTAGCAGGCTTTCAAGTATCAAAGCCTGAGAAGGGAATTTCAAGATAACTTTAAAACTCAAGGAAAATGCTGAGCAGCTAGAATCATTTTCATATAATATTTTTATTTATCTATTATTTTATGAAGAATTTCCTCATAGGCAAGTGTGTAAAAAGAATTGGCCACAAACAAGGGAATAGTTTGGGTACTTGATAAAATGTTCAACTTCATCGATTAAAAAAAAATCAGCAAAACCATCGTGAGATCATTTTTCACGTACATCAGTAAACATCAGAGTTCAAGTGCACACTTCATTTCAGGCCAAGAGGGAATAATCCTGTTCATATGCTGTTGACAGGAGCGAAAGTGGTGTGTGCCCCAAGGAGATGAGTATAGCAGACTCTGTTACAAGTGCGTGACAGATGATGTAAAATTGTCACTTGTAAGAATTCGTCTACTGCATAGATCCTTCCAGATATATGAACTGTAACTGTAGGATTATTTAACAGAAATATGTAAAATATCCATGTATAAGGTAAGGGTTAAGTAAAAAAAAAAATCAGCAAACAACAGCAGAATATCTATAGCTCCTTTGAAGGAGTCAAAAATATCTCTCTGCTCATTTCTATAGAAAGATGTTTAATCTGTATAAGAAACTGCAAAAGGAAGATTTAAAAATGATATTTAAAACTATATTTCTTTTATTTACTTTCAAGCTTCTATAAAAATACATGCAAAATAAACAGACATATCTGTTGGGAAGGGTGAGAATAAAAACTGAGTACATAGGAAGACAGGGTTATAGTGACATGTGGTGAGCATACACCTATGCGTGTTTGCGTGTGTGGGGCACATATGTGTAAGTTTCATATATGTGTTCATGTACATGCATACATCAGTAGAGACCAAAAGTTGACATTGTCTTCGTCAAATATTCTCTTTTTTTATACATTAAAGCAGAATCTTGTGCTGAACCCAAAACTTGCTATTTTGACTTGCTAACTTACTCTAGGACCCTTGTCTCTGCCTCCTGTGCACTTAGATTGCAGATCATTGGCCATGCTCAGCCTGTTTGGGCACTGGGTCGGGATGCTGAGGGCAACAGGGCGGGCGGGAATTGCTTTGCTTCAATAGCCTGACTGCAGCAAGGTAGGCCCTTTGTCAGCAAGGTTCCTGGCCAGCAAGGGAACCTGATCCTGTTCGGGGGACCCATCAGAGTGGTTGGTGAGTGTGTTCTTGACCCACGGCAGGAGCCTGGAAACAGAACACGGACATTCCTTGACCCCCTTCACTCCCTGGTCATTCGGCAGAGGTTGCTTTCCTCTGCTGGGGCCTCTCTCTCCCTAACCCATCTTCCACATGGAGTTCCTGTGAACATCCAGTCATGCCCTTCTCATCAGCCCCTTCCCTTCCTGCTGGACCCACGGCCCATGCTTTCCAAATCTGCTTCCTGGCAAGGGTCATCGTGCTCTGAATTTCCCCACCATTCTCTTCTCACCCCTGCTGTCCACGAGTGCTTGTCATCACACTGATGCATGTCACGGGGCTCAGCACCAGAGAGACTTTGCACATTAGCTCCATCCTCTCTAGAGCTTCAAGGACACCCAGAATCTCCGGGCCTCTGGAGAATAAGTGGCAAAAAAAAAAAAAATGGTGTATGAGTTGTGCAAGTCTGCAAAGAAAAATTTAGACTGGAATCAGCAGTTTTGAAATGTGTACCTTTTGGAAACTGTTCAGCGTGGCTGGATGCTGACCCATCTTTATTTAGCTTCCTTCATTTCTGACACAGTGTGACCTTCTTGGCCGTTGGTCCTTTCCTTTTTTTGTGGTCAGAAAGCTCTTAGATATTGCTGAGGTTGGGAATTGACCTATCATCTTGAAAACACACTGTCAAATTTATGTTTGATATGTGTTAAAAAGAGGTTGAATCCTTGACCATCAGTGCCATGAGCCTATAGCTTTATTGCAGTTGAGAATTTGCATAGCCACGGCATTGTCACAAAACTGGTAACAGGTAAAGGAGAACTTGACCTCTAATCTCATTGCCATTGTCAGACTTTTCTGAAGTCTTCCATATGGATTACATCACATCATAATTCAACAATCGGAATTTTCAGAGAAAAAGTAGGAACAACTAAAGAATTCAATTTTTACTGGGTCTTTTGATCAAAGGACATGAGATGATTTGGGTACCAGGCACTTACTTCTCTGTCAGGCCCTGTGCCAGGAGCACAGGCTTCTGGGCTGAAGTCTGGTTCTCTGTCTGCCAGTTTCATAGGCCTTCTGAGAGCCAAATGTGTATCAAAAATAATAGCCATTGTATGGAGTATTAGGGAAAAGTTATGTCCCAAGAGCTATGGGAACTCAGAAGACCAGCACAGCAACTGTTCCAGCTACATCTTTTTAAGTCTTATTTCAGCTGAGTTAAGATTATATGTGAAACCCATATTTTTAGAAATATGCATCAAGAAGGATCTCCACAGATTGATATCCACATCTCAAAGGGAATTCAAGCATTACTCAGAAAAGGAATAAATAAAAGGGTTCAGCATTCCCAAGTCCATCCTCCATGTGCTGATGTATACTGTAGGGAGAACTGGGGCATACATGATTTGCGTAATTAAGCAATCCTAGTCAAGATGTGGTCTCTCTGACCCATTTCTCTGGATGTTCTGGGTGTGCTGTCCACAGTGGTCAAAGAAGTCCTTGTTGCTTGAGAGGCCAGGGTGCCTCTCAGGAGATGGTTACTTTGCTCTGTGATGTGACCTCACCCTCATGGACAGTTGCCCTTCTCTGGGAAAGAGTCTGCCCTATGAAGTTCCTCTTATTTAGGAATCTAAGGTGTCTCAAGAAGAACATTTAAAGACTTACTTGTCTTCATCCAAAGTAAAGGAGACAGACAGGAACAAAGGCAGAAATGTCAGGTTTCATTCTGCATTTACAGTTACCTTGTAGGTCCCAGTTGCAGAGCTAACTCCCTTTAAGCAAAAACAGTTTCTAAACCACTGTATCATTATCTCTTATTGCATTCTGATAGTGAAATATGTGACCAAGGTCTTTGTAATGTGACCACAGCAAGCTACAGCAAGGTATGCATGTAGAAGGTAAAGGACGTGGGAATACACAGAACACGTGTGAACAGATATGCAAAGTTGGATAAAGATAATATCTAGGATGATGTCAGCCGAGGAGGTTGCTGTGTAAGCAGTTTATTCCTGGCTTTCCTTCTAACCCCTGTGAGGAAGGGAGTTGAAGTGAAGAGATAATCTCCAGTAACTAGAATGGAAGACAAACATTTGTAAGTAGTAACATTTGTAAGCAATTCTAGTTAACTAGTACCCCCGAGTGACCTCACAAGGCCAGTTGTCTGGCATTGCTATCTAAAGTGTTTTATATGCATATTTTACTTTAACCTGATAACCCTTCTAGGCAGATATTAAAATCTCTGTTTTATAGATCAAAAGATTAAGACCCAGAATTGAATGAAGGGACATGAGTTAGGAGGACTGCAGTTCTCAAGAGATGGGTTTTTTTGTCGATGTCTCTGTGACATAATAACTCTATCCTTTATTCTATGCTTTCAAATCTCAGTGACTTTTTACCTCTTTGTCCTTTTCCCATTCACTGCCTTGATGATGTACACCCATGGGTGTGTGTTCAGTTATCAAAACTCAAGCGCAGAATGCTGACTGAGTACAAGTTAGCAGCCAGAACTCTTACCAAGTACAATGGAAACCACTCAGGGGCAGCAGGTGAGGATGAAGTGTGGGGTTTTGTGGCAGTTTCTATTTTGCTTTTCTGTTCTGAATTTGAAGGACAGTAAGGGTTCTGATACTGTACTCATTTCTCTATTTCCTATGAGTGCGGAAGTGTGTGGGAGGAAGAAGAGAGGTGTGGACCTGGGTGACACACGGGCCCTTTGTTAGCTGGCGTCCCACTGCAAAGCTTGTGATGAAGAGCATCTGTGTCATTTTCAGTTCTGTTGTATTTAAGTTTTTTTTTTAAAGCATCTCTGGAAAAAAAAATGGAAACTGGATAGTTTTACGTTAAATTAAATTTCTGTCCATCTAAGAATATGCAGTATATTCTCTGGAGATATTGCATTTTTGACATCACAGTGATTACCAAAAATATAATAATAGAATAAAATCGATTACCGGCCAACACTAAAGATTCTTCTAAGCTCTTGCACAAAATGCAATTAGTGTGGATTGATTTACTGTTACTTATCGTGATGAGTTAATTGCCTCAAGGTAAGCTGGCTTTGAACTTGTGGTACCCATGGTTTTAAAATATTTATTCTTTTAAATTGTTTAATTTGTCTCTGGCCTTATTTGCAAACTGAGCTCGCTCTGTGCTTATTAAGTGATATGAGGATCTGACTCTTGCTCTTTAGATCTTTACCCTGGAATTAGTTTTGTTAGTGCCATGTTGCTGACTCTTGGTAGAGCTAACGTTTGGGTCATAGAATTCTCAGAAGAGACAGGAACATTAGAAAAACCTTTCACTCTGGGCTTGATAAACTTGTCTTCAAGACTCCCAACTGCTGTGGGATAATGCTCTTTCACACTGTAGAGAACACCCAACTTTCAGAATGGCTAAAACAGGAAAAACAACAGCAACAACAACAAAACTTATACCATGCAAAATCTGCCTGCATTATAAGAAATGAATGACATTTTTCATTCATGCCTGTATTCTGTATTCTAAGAGTGACTTAGATATCTTTGGGACAAATATCTCTGAGGGCTCTTCACTAGGAACAAGAGTCCGGAAAAACCTCCACCCTTCCTTGTGCTTTTCTTTGTAATATACATGTTTTTCCATATCTGTCTGCTTCTGCCCCCTTGTAGTCCTTGTCTGTCTTTTCTGAAATTCTGTGGGCTATCAAAACTATATACGTGTAGGAGTGGGGTTGGCAGAATCAGCCCTCGCTTCTGGCAGTACTCACAGGGAAAACAGGGACCCCTCCTCCCCATGGCTGCAAATGCCAACCAATATTAGCCCCTTAGCCTCAGCCTCCACTCCTCTAGGCAGACCAGTGCAGTCACATCAACCTTCCCTCCCTCCCATGCTCAGCTTATCCCTGCGCCCCATGCCTGCTCTGTCACACTTCCAGATGGCCACATTGGTCTCACCTACCTCAGGTCTTTGTTTTTGTAGGTCTAATGACATCTGGCAAATGCTATAGTCCTTCTTTTGATGCTAAGATGTAAGTTCGCGCGTGAGGCATTGGGTTCACTTTTTGTTCTTCTTTGACACGCAGGCAGCACCTTCTGGGGAATGTGAGTACACTGTTGGCACATCTTACATCTATTTTTTTACACAGAGTCTCACCTAGGCCTGGATGGCCTCAAACTCGTTATGTAGTGAAGATGACCTGAAACTCCTAATCCTCCTGCATCCACCATCCAAGTACTGGGATTGCAGGTGCTGGGCACTAAGCCCAGTTATGTGGAGCTAGGTATGGAGGCCAGGATTCTGTGCATGACAGGCAAGCACTCTGCCAGATAGGCCACATTCCTAACCCTCGTCTTCAGGTCTCTAGGGCGACAGATTCATCCTGGCAGGCTTCTAGGTGGAATAAGATTCTGAGCTGCTTTAAGAGCTCAGAACCACAAAGGGCCAGGGTCCCACACACCTTCAATCATGAGGCATTGCTGGGTTCATTCTTATTTCATGGGTAGCCTTGAGCCCTGAGTTTGTCCTCCTCACAGTAGTGAGAACTCTGAGATTAAAATGGGATGAAGCATGTGGGAGCACTTTGGAATAAGAGGCTCTGCAACTAACTGCCTTGCTCTAGCTTTAGTGAGTCAGGCCCTGGTTAGTGCCAAGGCCCAGAGAGGTGGTGTAGCCAGTGCCATGGGCCTGCTTTTCAGCAGAGAGGAGCTGAATGTTGGTAAATGTGTTGTTTTCTTTGGTTGGGCCCCATAAGCCTTTTTTCATCATTGTGTAAAGTTAAGGAATATCAAAGGAGATCCCCGTGCAAAGGCTCATGTTTAGTCCATTCAGCTGTGTTCTTTGGAAATATAGGAAAATATGATTAATACTGCTCTAGTTTTGCAGCACTGTTAGCCCTGTCTGGTCTGCAGTGTGGAGTCAGTGGGAACACGCTGGTGATGAACAGGCAGTCTAGACAGGGGCTGTCCAGAGTCAGGTCACCAAGGTGGGAGTGGGAAGGGAAGGGAAAGAAGTGGCTGATTGGGCCACCGGTATTCCAGGTGTTAGAAATGCCTCTGTCGGAAAGATAACACATTGATGCTGTGATCTGAAACCCAGAGGCATCTGTAAAATGAAAAGCTCAGTGCGGTGGGAAGGTTGCAGAAGTCACCCAGCTGATGCAGCAGCAGGAGAGAGTGTTGCTGAAGTCACACTTATTTGCAGTAGCCTTGATTGATCTGTGCACCAGCTGCCCAGGGGGCGGGCCTGAGGTTTGTAGTCTGGCCCTAGGCCAAAGCCTGGTTTGCTGGTGACTATCTGAGAACCCTCTGCAGCAGCCTTTCCTTTCCAGGGCCTCATCTGCAAATGTGCGTATTATTTTTTTTTTTTTTTCAGCCCAGACAGGCAAGACTTAGTGGCCACTCTGCCTGCTGCTTTCTTTCTGCTACCATCAGTGGATCTGAGTCCCCTTCATCTCCCTTTCTGTCACTGCAAACATAAACGGGGGTGGGGGTGGGTCCTTAAATTCCAAGGGCAGATTTTCAGGTAAAAGGAATGCTATGCGTTATGTTGCTTTAGATGAGGCCGTTTGCACCAAAGATATCTATCTGAGCCATCAGTGAGAGTCACACAGGTGTACACTGTACAGTCAGCCTTTCCGTCACACCCCGCCTCCTGTATCTCATCCTCCCGTTTCCTCCTATCACCCTAGCTAGTTTCAGTCCAGCTTTCATGTCACATAGATGTCCTATTTGTCAGGACACAAAATAACCACAATACACTTTGGCCAAGGACCTGGCTCTCACAGCACCTGCCTCAAGCTCTTTTGGGGCTCTGTACTTGCCTTTCCCACTAGACGCCGTAAGGGCTTTGTCACAGGAGACTCTGAGGGAGTCATCTGGGGCTGTGCCTGCCCACCTCTCTCTTAGGAAGCTCTGGGCAGGAGAAAGTGGGGGAACTTATAATGAGAATGATGTATGAGAACCAGGGGTGTGGTCCAGGACATGGCCATGAAGATCAGGACAAAGTGACAGTAACAAAGGATGTGATGTGACTGAATCATCCCAGTGTTTGGGGTGACTGTGGAAAGGAATACAGGCCGAGCTGCAGGAAGACATGGAGTAGGCAAGCCTGCAGAGGAGGAACAGCCCCCTCTTTTCCCAGAGTGCAGCAGGGAGCCACAGTTTGAGCAGAGGGATACAGGTCAGTATGTTCCAGCCCCATCCTAGCTCCTGTTCCCTCTTCTGTACTGTGCCCATTGCATCCCATGCCCCCATCACTATTTTTGAAGGGCTTCTTTCCTAGTAGCCTCAGGCTTGGTATTTCTGATTGGGTGCAGGCAGCTGAAGAAATCAGTAGGATGTCATGGATTGTGCTGTGCACAATTTTGCTAGAACAGGTAAAAATGTGGCTGTCTTCTTGACATTCAGTTTTTCCTGATGCCACAAAAAACAAGGCTCTGTTCTAGCTGTGTAACTGCTCTGAAATTGTTCTCTTGCTGCTGCTGTTAATTTTCCATTTCTTTCCTGTCATCTCTTCTATAACATATTGACTTTGGAAATAATGGTGGTGACAGCTAACACAGGAAATGCTTATCATGTGTCGGATGCTGTATTTATAGTATCTTACTCCATGCTTACAGGATCTGATGTTATATCCATTGGATAGATGAGAAAAGAGAGACATAAAAAGGTTAAGAAGCTTTCCTACAACACCTGGTGATAAAATGGTACAGCTTAGACTTGTGTCTGCATGGGGTTAAGAGGTTTTTCTTAGGCTTTGCAGAGATTGTGTGTGTGTGTGTGTGTGTGTGTTATTGTTTTGTTTTTGAGACCTATTGTATAGTCCAGGTTTGCCTCAAACTCATGATCATCCTGCCTCAGCTTCTTGATTGCTGATATTAAGGCTATACCCCATCATGCCTGGTTTCAAATGTTTTTTTTTTCTTTTTCTTTTTTTTTGTTCTTAGTGTATTTTAAACTCTTTCATTAATCTAGCACAATTCTTTTTCCTTGCTTGTAGGTAGTTTTGGCTGTGTAGGGCAATGTGTTCTCTGAATTCCTTGGGCATGCTTAGTTGGATTCGTTGCTGCACTTGAATATGTTCAAAGATTTTAGAGTCACCTCAACATGTATCTATGTCAGCATTTGCTCTTACAGATGTCTCCACCTGCGTGACTTTAGGTAGGGTCATATAACCATCTTTAGAAAGTTAACTTTCTAAATGACAAGGAAGAGAGGGTGGGAGGGAGGAAGGAAAGAAGGAAGGAAGAAGGCAAGCAAACATTTCCAGATTGTTATGAGGCCAATAAAGTACACGCACAGTATCTCTACTATGCAGTACAATGTATTGTACACACAGTGTCTGTGCCTAGGTGGTCCTCATAATGTGGAGGCTTTGTAAGTGCAGGTCTCCAAGCTTGAGCAAGGAGCATGTGGCTGTAGCAGTAGGGATTACCTCCTGAGCTCACCTCAGTGACAAAGCATCTCATAAACCCAAGTCTAGAATCTGTGGGACAGGGTAGCTCAGATACTGAGGTGAGAACGAGGCATAGGATGTGGGCATGGTGATGACATGATGGATCTAGCCCTGCTGTAATCTCACCTATGGGTCTGACCATAATACTTTGGAAAGTCATAGCTTATTTATGCACATATGTAAGCATTTTATTAAAAAGGGTATGTTACCTCATTGGTTGTATATTTTAGTGGATCTGGCCCTGAACCTGATATATAGTACCATACTTCCACAAAACAACAACAACAAACCCCCCCCCCCAAAAAAAAAAAACAAGAAAAAGCCACTGGAGCAATTTCTCTATTCTTTTCCCTTCCCTTCTCCTGCCTTTCTTCTTTTCTTCCTATCTCATAGCTCTTCTCTTGCCCCTGCTCACTATGGGGTAGATGGAGACTACCTAGTGACTGGCTGTATGCAAATTTGAGCTCTGAGCTTTCTCTCTGGGCACTGTGGAGAGGTCCTGGCAGAGTGGGTTCTTCTGGTCAGTACATGATGCCTGAGCATAACCTGGAGCCTTGTAAGAGCAAAGCCCTCTCTTCTTTGGCATCATTGAACACTAGACAGATTTTCGTCACCCCAAAACTGTGATTCTAGACAAAAGATTAATGGATGTTTAATTGGGAGCCTGCATGACAAAACTGAACTTAGTTGATGGCTAAATAGACTGTGGAGATGCTGTGACCTGAAAACAACTTCTGTGGTCTGACTCTCCCACCCCCAGAAGAGTACCAGCTCTTCTCTGACTGCCAAGCACTATGGAAGTGTCTTGAGTGGCTTGTGGTGTACCTCACCAGTCCAACCCCCGGCACCAGGAAAATAGCAAATGCAAACCTTTTACTTCTGTTTAAAGGAATGTGTCACAGGCATAAGTCACCATCAGTGTGTGCAGAGATGTTGCGGTGATGTGGGAGGGATACCTTGGAACCTTTTTTCATGGTGGGAGGATTACGGTGCTTAATGAGAGGACAGGCCTCACTCTGCATGCCTCAGGCTGCAGGCAGGCCTTTCTGCTATAGGAAGAGCAGGTCTTCTCTAGGGTGGAAAGGAAAGGAATGTTCTCTTCATGGAGAGTTGGTAGGAATATCTACCAGGAGATTTTTCAAGCCTCAGATGACCAACTTAGTAGATGTGGGCAGTGTTCAGCCTCAGTATTGAGGAGCTTGTTTGCACAGTTCCCCACAGACACCAGCATCTTCATGTGCTCAAGTCCTTTCTGTAAAATGTTCCAGGTTGTGTATGTGACCCAGGCACATCACAAATACTCTGTCTCCAGGTTAGCTTTCCAAACCTAGCGCAGTGTTATAATTTAAATAGTTGTTACAGAGATCTCCACATGCTCAGGACAGACATATTTTAAGAATTTTGAGAGTTTAAAAGAACTTTGGATCCTTTGTTGAATCCCCAGAAATGGGATTTGTGGATATAAAGGGCTGACAGTGTTGTGTAACTGATTAAGCACAAATGTCCCAAGGCCTATTGCATTTCATACTGCTCAAATTACAGTCCTATTCTGCTTTTGTGACCTCTTTCCAACCTTGGCAGGTGAGCAGAAGTTTATTCCTCCATTTAATAGGGAATTAAAATTGACAGGGAGAAGGGTAAAGCCAAGCAGGATGTGGAGGTATAATCTTGTAATCCCAGCAGTGGGGAGGTGGAACTCTGTCGATCCCTGGGACTTAGCCAGCCTAGCCCAATTGGCAACCTCCAGGCCAATGAGTAACAAAACGAGATGGTGGCTCCTGAGGAGCAACACCTGAGGTTGACCTCTGATCTCCACCTGTACATCAGATGCACCTACATACAAATTAATATGCACACATTCCAGAGTGGAAGCATGCACCCCCCCAATAAAAACTGGGGTTGTCATAACTCTGGTGGATCCAATATCTGAGCCCACCTCCTAATTTCTGGTTCATCCATGGTTTTACTTCATTTATGTACACAATGATAATGTCACTGTGACGGTCCCGCTACAGTGTGAAGGTCTCATAATGCTGCTTCTAATAACATATCTTGCACCAACTAGTCCACGTGGTACAGGTTGCTACAGCAACATTGTCTTTTCCTGCATTTACCAGGATGTCAATCAAATAAATGCTTTATCTTCTGCTTCTCTTTTCTAGGGCTATGTCATCCAGAATGTCAGACTTAGGCTATAAAATTGTGCTTCAGTCTCCCAGATTCCCACACTAGAGGCATCTGATATTGTCATCCTCTGCACAGATGCTGTCCATCTCAAAGGGGAAGGCTCACATTTTGATCTCTGAGCCTTTGGGGCCATGTCCCCCACTAGAATGCAGGACTTGTCTGTACTAATTTGACTTTTCCTGATAAAAATCCATGAACTTAGGGAGTCCCTGCCTTACAAATCAGTTGCACATTTTTTTCCAGCCTGCGTTGTGGGTCATGAATAGACACCTTCTAAGAATTGACCCATGACCCAGAACTCACTCCTGCCCCATGACACCTCAGCAGCTTGCTGAATTCAGCTTTTGCTTTCACCTTGCTACCGAAAGTCTTCAGTGAGCTCACCAGAGCTGCCGTCTCTGGGTCTGGATGTGGAATCTGGTGAGGCCGTTTCTAATTGGGTTCTCAGTGTACTTGAGTCTGCTGACTCCCCATGCTGAGCATGGCAACCTTGGACTCCACAACTCCAGAAGCTTCTGATTCCTCTGCCTGAGCTCCCTCTGTGCAGCCCTCCTTCCTGTCCATCATGCTGGGTCACCAAAGTCATACAGAACTCTTGTCACGGCCACGTTCAGCCATAGAGCATCTTCCAAGTGCCCATGCCCAGCTCCACACCTATACCACAGCAGGCTTTGTGTTTTAGATTTTGACTCTACCTCATCTCTAGTATGGTGGTCTAGACTCTAGTTTTACCCCTGCAAGACTGGTATTTTTCTCTTCTTTGATCTGAACTAGACACATGGATGACAGCTTAGCCTCTTTCTTTCCACAGACCGTTTCAACCATTGGGTCCATCTGCCTTCTCTCTTCCTTCTCTCTAACTGTTCCCTGTCCTACCTGAGTATTTGTTCCCCTGACTCATTCTGGCCCTTGGTGTCTCTTGCCTGTACCACTGAAGCAAAAGATGATTGCTTCCTGCCTCACTCTTGTTTCTTTCAGTGCAGTTTCCAGAGCAACAGTTTCAAATGTGAACAGAATGTCTACAGTTCAAATACAGGTATATGACAGAGTTAAAAACCACACCATATTCTAGTGCTTTCCTCGCTAAGTAAGCAAATATTACGAAGTTATTATTTTTGGAGTGCTAGCATTTACACAGACATCAAGAAAGACGTTGATATTCTTTATTGCTCACATGGGACAGTCACTCTCTTCCCTGACACCTAATGTTGACTCCTAGAGCCTAATATTACTGTTTCCACAGAGCACACATTAACAGCTGGTGTGTGTGTGTGTGTGTGTGTGTGTGTCTGTGTCTGTGTGTGTGTGCCCATGTGCACACATTTATGCAGCATAGTCTTTCCAAGTCTACCATGGCCATTAATTGATGGTTAGCTCTAGGCTGGCTCCTATCTATGATATCTTAGAATGCCAGCCCGAATCTCTCCCAGAAGAACTGTGAGGAAGATAGATGCCCCGATGGCCAGCGAAAAAACTAAATCATTTCCTTGTAATTAGCTCTGCCTGGGGCTCCAAAACAGTGCCGACTAGAGACTGGGACACGTTGGGAAAGGGCCTAAACCACTCCATGCTTCCATTTGTTTATCACTGAAATGGGAACAGTCATTGCACCATATAAAATTGAGAGGCTTAGGGGAATGAGTCCACGAAAGCACAGCTACCTAGCATATGGTAGCTCAGGAAATAGATGACACAGCTTAGTTATGATGTTAGATCTCAGAAAGCTGGTTAAGTAACTCCAGTGCAACTGAACAGAAGCTGTGACTGATAGCTCTTTGTGTTTTTTTTTTTCCTAATCCCTTTCTTTTGAACCACAGTAAGAACTTTAGGCTTTTTTTTTTTCCAAGTGAACTGTGTGGATGCCACGAGTTATGTCTTCCTAACTTTTGGTGGGATTCTGTTCTGAAGACTCAGGATAAATAACTTTGCTTTTGAGGTCCAGTGCCATTTGCTATTTGCGAGTATCTGGTGTATGAACCAAGCTTTATGATTTAGTTTGCCTAGGTAGCATTTAATCTTTGGAAGCTCATATATATTCAGGGAATCACAAGGCTGCCTTCATTCATCATAGGATCTTCAGGTCAGAGAACAGTGTCTCCCTCACAGTAGGAGGTCAGCAAATAGATACTTTGGATATGAATTTTAGGACCTGAGGTATCAGTAACACAGCCTGCCTTCCCGCCTACCTTAGCTCCTGAAGAATTCTCAGTTTGATACTACCAAGGCTTTGCAGCTTGGGCTGATTTGTCAGAAAGGTCCAGGTGGCACTCTGTGAATGTAGTTTGGGACAGAGGACCTCATCAGGGTATTTCATGGAATGATAGAAAGGGTTTAAGGAACAGAGTTGAGCCCAGGGAAGGGAATTGTTATCTTTCTGGTACCAGAACAGCTCACCTGAGAGACATTTACTCAGCCCAGTACTGAGCTCCATGTATAATGCTAACCTGATAGCATGGGACGATGTGGCAGAGTTCTCCACCAAGCCTCCCAATGCCAAGGATTGACTTGTTATAAATCTGTAGCTTGGCAATTGGGCCCTCCTTTGGCTCATCTGTACTTTTCTTTCCTCATGGCAAACCTGTTTGCCATTTTTATTCTCATTAGAAATTCTTCCAAGGCGCCTACATGGGAACTGAAAGGCATTGAAATTCTCCTGTGGCCGTTTATCTGCTTTGCCACATGAAGGGAGGATGGACTTGGCTCCACAGTCAGAATGTGGTTTGTAGGACCATTCTTACTTTGATTGTTCCTCCTTTTTTTTGCTGTTTCTCACTGACCACCCTGTGTATACAGTATAAATTCTCAGTTTTCTGATGTCTGTGTACATGCTAACATTCCAAAAATAATAAATTCATAATATTTGCTTATTCAGAGAGGAAAGCTCTTGAATATGGTGTGGCTTTTAACTTTGTGCTAGTCCTTTATTGGAATTGGAGTCCCTTTACCCCTGTGTAGTTGATAGATGAGAAACCCCTACAAGTTTTGCCTTTGTTGCAGGTTCCTGTGGTCAAAACCACAAGGGTTCTGCAAAGGACTGATTGTAAAAATGTAGCCCTGCATGGGACAGCACTAAATATTTTATGTCCCAGGATGTTTTGATGTAGGTATTCTCTGGGGACTTTTTGAAGCTTCATTGTCTTTCTTTGGGAGAATGGCCTTCCTGGGGTATGACATTTCTCTTAAGCGGATTTGGGAGGGAGATATTGCTCAACATTAGAGTGTTTATCTAACAGTACAAGGCTCTCGGTGTCGATCTCTGGTGCCAAAATCAATACAATTGGAATGGCATCCTTCTCTCCACTGGGTGGCAGGCTGAGAGGGGCAGGTACAGACTCTGGGGCTAGGTAGCAGAAGTTGTTGAGTGGTCAAAGTGGCCGTGGTGAACACCAGCTTTTTGTTTGATTGATCAGATTGTGTAGCAAGATATGAATCTGCAGTTGCTTTGAGTTATGCTTGCAGCAGATCCCTGTGGAGAAAACTGGAAGGCAGCTAGATATTCCTACTGGAGGAAAGAGAGGAGGGGTCACACTGAATGTTCACATCCAGCCATCAACGGTGCCTGGAAACCAGAGCAGAAAGACACACAGGCCTCAAGGCAGTACCTTAGAGAGAGTCAGTGCTGGACATCAGGGTTAAAAATCTGATCTTGTCAGTTAGTGCAGAGGCCAGCAGCAGTAGTAGCTGGCAATAGCAGTAATGCAATGTCCTTTTATACTGGGAGGTGGCACCATCTGATAGATTTGGAACACGGGGTCTAACAAGACAGTGTTGGCCAAATCTTTGGCAACTGTTTTCCCAGGAGTCTATAGAGCCCTAAGTGGGAAGGTGAGGAGTGGAAGACATGGACAGAAACTGTTTTGAAGGAGTGGTTGGGTATACAGTAAAGAGAAAGAAAACTGAGGCCAAGGACCTCCTTTATGTTTACCTCTGCCTCTCATTGGGAAGGCTTGGGCACATATATACCTGGGAGGAAGAAGCCATTGCTAGAGGCTGTGGATGCTTCAGATCAGAGTGGTCATCTCCCCTCCTGGTTTGGGCTCTCCACATTCAGTCAGTCCTGTAACTGCTTCAGTGTGTCTGCATAGTAATGGTAAAAAGATGGATGAATTTGTCAGTCACATAGTCAAGGTGGTCATAATAGACACAGTGATGTGCCAGCTTCTGTGTGTGCAAGAGAGTTGTAAAATTGCTAAAGGAAGCCATAGGGAACTCTCAGCACAGCATCTCAGCTGTTGGTTTGTGTTCCACCCTTCCATCAGACACAGCCTAAGAAGGTAGCTATTATCCTCGGGTTTTCTGATGAAGAATAGCTCAGAGACATTTTGCTAATTGTCTGAGGTTCCACTGCAGGTGAGTTTCACCTATGAGGTTAGACATGCTTCATCTGGGTACCTCCTGCAACATCCAGAGTACGGAGGCCATCTTGCTGGCCCATGAGCTTCTTCTATTACTGCCTGGCCAAAACGCTGGTATTCTTCTTTCTCTTGCTGCCCAGCTAGAAAGCTGGTGTTGCTAGATGGGTCCAACTGCCAAACAGGATTCCTGCCACTCTTTGTCTGAACTATACAGTGCCGTGACACAGGAGGACACTTTGGTATGAGAAAGAGCCAGGCACATGGCACTGATCCATAGCTATTTCGAGGCTGATGCCAAGGTCTTCCCGAGGGACTTGATTGACATTCCTTCCCTTCCTCTCATGAGTTCCTGGAAGCAATATGCAAGAGGCCAGACAAGGCTGTGGACCCAGCTGTGACTTTATTCTGTAAGTGCCTCCTCTGGTCTAGGTCAGGCTGCAGTGGCTTTTGCTAGCTACACCTCCCCACAGCCTGGCACTGCGTGTTGTCACAGATGCGGACAGGGAAATGTCACTAAGAAAGTTGTTTAGATGAAGGAAAAGAGTATCAATGATTTGATTTTAATAGGAACTATTCTTAATGACACCCACTTAGAACTGTGATTGGTTAGCATATTGCTATTTTATTTATCTTCTTTGGTGACGGAGGTAGACAAAAAGAGAAATCACGATCTAAGGACAACAGGCTTCTATAGTGGAGTCCCTGGGTCCTACCTTGCCCTGGCCACTTGGGGTTGCATGGAAGCAGGATGTGTTGGTTGGATTTGATGTCAACTTGCAAGCTAGAGTCGTGTGGGAAGAGGGAACCTCCGTTGAGAAAGTGCCCCCACCAGATTGCCTTATGGACAAGCCTGTAGAGCATTTTATTGATTGATGTAGGTGGACAGGAGGCAGTGTCCCCTGGGTGATGGTCCTGAATGGTATAAAAAAGCAGGCCGAGCAATCTATAGAAAGCAAACTAGTAAGCAGCACTCCTCAAATGGCCTCTGCTTCAGTTCCTGCCCCTAGGTTCCTACCTTGAGTTTCTGCCCTGACTTCCCTTCATGATGAACTGTGACCAGGGCATGTGAGCTGAAATAAGTCCTTTCCTTCCCAAGTTGCTTTTGGTCTTGGTATTTTATCACAGCACTAGAAGCCCTAACTAGGATGAGCCATTCCCCAGTGACAGAGTCTCTTGGGCCTGCTCATTTGCAGGCGTGCTGGTGTCATATGTTCACCAGAGGCACTCTTGGGGAAGTGGCACTCCTCTTTGCCAGTGTTCACCTTTTCTGTTCTTGTTCCCCCAGCCTTTCCGCTGTGCTCATTGTCACTACTCATGCAACATCTCTGGCTCCCTGAAGCGACACTACAACAGGAAGCACCCCAATGAGGAGTATGCCAACGTGGGCAGCAGGGAGCTTGCAACTGAAGCACTCATCCAGCAAGGTAGGTGAGGGGCCCAGGCCTGTTGAGAAGCTCTGCTGTCTGCTAGACTTTAACAACTCGGTTCTAACCCATCAAACCTACATTACATTACTTCTTCCTCTTTGTTGGTGTGCCATCACCTTCCTCATTATTCACCAGAAAACTCAAGTCAGAATTACAACTCATTACACCCATTATATGGTGATCTAAAAGGTGGTGGTAAAACATTACCCACAATCTCTGATACCTACAGTGGTGTCCATCAATATTGTTGTCTACTCTGTGCACCACTAGCCTCCATTGCCTTATTTTTCACGACAATTGTCATGTCCAGGAATCACAAGGGAGGATGGATTTGACTTAGGCTCACCGTAAATAATGAGTGAGAAGCTGGGGCTTAGTTTTCACATCCTTCACACTCTTGGATTTGATTGGCAGAACATAGATGTTCAGTATAGCTGGTGGGACAGGCCCTTGGATCTGATTGATGAGGCTATCACTGCTTTTAGGCTTTCATCACTGCTTTGTAAAAGCTGTGCTGAGCTTGAGCTGTTTTATTCCCCAAGTTTTCTGTTAACTTTCTAAGGCTAAGGCATTTCCTAGCAGGACCTGAGTTTCACATTTAAGCTTTGAAGATCAGTGCTTGATCATTATCTTTCATGTGTCTCCATCCCCACCCTACCACCACTCCCATTTTAAGGGCTTGTTAAGAAGCAGACACCTAAATATGTCTTCACTATTTTGGTACTATTTGGACATTAGACTTCTCCTAAGCATTACATGAAGCAGTTTATTCCCAGCTTGTAACATATGTGCATCTCATTCGAAGGTAGATTTCTTTAAGTTCTCACTTGATCATCAGTACGGATTTGAAGTCTTCTCCTATACAAATGTATGTTTTGTGCTGTTTGAGAAAGATGTACCTGGCAGTCCCCTGATTCCTGCCCCTTGACCTATGCTCAAAGACTAAGTCAGCAGTCATAGGCACTGAAGTGTGTAAGGTGATTCGGTGCCAGGCTTCATGAAGTCATAGCTCGCTTCTAAGAGGCGTGTGATATGATGAAGTGGAGACTTAGCAAAGGTCTGTTCTGCACAAAGCACCCTATCGGATTTCTCTAGGTTCTCTGGAATGCACATAGGGTTAGGAGCCACACAGACCTTAACTGGGTTCTCTGCACAGTATGGCCTTTGGAACAGGTGCTTATCTTCCCTGAACTTGATCTTGCATTCAGAATCATCCCAGGGGAAGCTAATACCTGCCTCAACAGGAGTTGCAAAAATTAGCTCTTATTCTCTGGTAGCTCCAGCTATTTTCTGACATGAAGTAAATGCTTGATGAATACCCGAAGCTACGATATTTGTCTATAGGTTTTCTTAGGCACATGTCTTTCAGCCTCTCCTGTGTGGGCAGCCCAGTCTCTGAAACTCAGTATTAAACTTGGTGATTTTATTGTGGCACTCATTGGCATTCCTACCTGAGATGGAACCTGCTTATGCTTTGTTCAGTAGCATGGGGACTAGGCAGCTCCTTTTAGGGACCTGTGTTCTGATGGTGTGACTAAGGAATTCTTCCCTTCCACATGAAAGCAAGGTCCTGGGAGGGCCGTCAGTTGCTTCTCACAGTGGCTGAGCCCTCTCTGGAGCCCCCGTCGGAGAGTCACTGAAGTGACAGTAGATAATACGACTAGAGGAGAAATGACAGGAGGTATGTGAGGAAGGCTTCAGTTTGGGCTTCTGCTGAAGTCTTTGTTATTTTGAACTACCGAATTAGAAAAAATGTAAATCTGTATCCATGGGAGCACATGCGTATCGTATTATTCATGCTAATCTCAGGAAACAGCATAACAGAAAACCCAGAAGCTCTTAAATAGCCCCAAAGTCATCAATTTAATTTTGGGACACGTTTAAAATGTCTAAAATCCAGACTCAATGAGTTACTGGTAGATGGTTCTAGTGGTGTGCTTACCAGGGACTTCTCATTAGAGTTCAGGATACCAGCCGGCTAATGATGAACTTGGCTTGCTTCCTCTGCTGTAGCTTCCCTTTGCTGTTTTTCTCAAGGATCCGGGGGAGGCTAGGGTGGGCACAGGATCTGATAGCCCTGAGTCCTGTGGCCAGGTGTGATCTAGCAGCGCTTCAGGTCACTAGGGGTAAAACTTTCTTATTCAACAGGAAATGCGAATATCTGCAGGAACTCCTAGTCCTCATTTAACTTACTCATCTTGTAAATTTAAACTGTTCAGTATCTAAGTTCCTTAATGAAGCTGCTTTCTGTGTAGTGATATTTTGTTTCTGTTTTAACAAATAAAGCTTGCCTGAAGATGAGAGTGCGGAGCTAAGCCCCTCGAGGCCAGGGAGTGGTGACACACCATTAGTTTATTACATGGGAGTTAATCCCCCCATATAAAGGACGAATATAAAGGTAGAAATATGAGACATGGAAGTACGCTAATGTGACCATTGAAACACAGCCATGAATTCCTCCTAGCTCCTCACATCAAGTAGAGTCTATTTTATTTAATTTCTTTTATTCCATTTTTTTAAAAGAAGAAAACAAAACAAACTATCCTTTTTCATTTTACATACCAGTCTCAGTTCCCACCCTCTCCCCTCTTCCCATTCCCTCCATCTACCCTCCAACCCCAACCCCCATCCACTCTCACAGAGGATAAACACATTGCTTTGGGGAAGGTCCAAGGACAGGATGGTCCCTTTCTTATGAGCACTGGTAGAGGTAAAGGGTCTCTCTAGTGGCTGCTGCACTGCTTCTCTGGTCTCTCAGCTTTCCCCCTAATAGCTGACTCTGGGTTTTTATTATTAAGAACAATTAGACTTCATGCTGCTCCAATCCCTGAATGCCGGTACTAGTTTCCCAAAGCCACTATAGCAAATAACTTAAAACTATGCAGGTTTGGATCTTTCAGATACAAAGGTCAGATACACAAACTAAGGCTCACTGAGCTGAAGCAGAGATGCTAACAAGTCCACAGGTGGTAGGGAAACATCTGCTTTCTGACCTTGTCCAGCTTCTAGAGGCTTTGCCATAACTTGGTTTGTGGTCCCTTCTCTTCAGCCTTCGAACTCAAGGATGCTCAGTGGAGTTTTTCTCATATCTCCTATTTGTTCTTGTGAGGCTCCCTTCAATTATATTAGATACATTCCATGTCCCAGAATGATCTTCACTACAGAGTCCTTAATTGAATCACATCTGAAAAGTCCCTTTTAGATATGCATGTGTTCACATGTTCCAGCGGTTAGAATACCCATTTGGGGGATCCTATAGTCTGCATACTGTGCTGTAGCCTTTCATGAGGATATGAGGATTGGTATCTTCACCTTAGTAGAAGAGAGTAAGGAAGCCCGCCAGACTCACACGATCTGCCTGCCCGCCTCATGTTCCGTGCCCTTCCTAGACTCATGTTATTGAACATGAGATGGAATCTTCCGTAACAATCAGGCACCACAAAGAAGGTTTTTAATGGAAAGCCTCTAAATGTCCAGCAGATTTGATTCTGTAAAGAGCAAGGCTGCCATGGTAAGCTTTTAAAGTTGCTCCTTAACCTCCTGCCTTTTCTCTTGGTTAATGAGTCCAGGTGAGGAAATTGTGGTTGGCCATTTGCAACTTTACTGAGCATTTGATGCCAGGGTTGAGAATAGCTCACCAAGCCTTCTATTGACCTTTACTGTGCACACTAAGAAATTAATTAATTGAAGTAGAAATTATTTCTCTCTGCTCTGATGTCAATTAAATGGCATAGTTATACATGCAGGTGAGATTACATATTTCTATTTGTTGTTCTTTAATTAAAGTTGGTATGGCAAAGGTTGAAGTTTTAATTAATGCTGGGCATTATCATATTAAGTTCAATTTAAACATAATCTGAGGTTGTTTTTCTCCCTGAATTAGTTTTCCCTAAAATAGTATTCTAGTTTCATTGTGAAGCCTTCATTTGACCTCAGGAAGTTTGCTGTTGGTTGTTGCTGTGTTTAACTCTTTCAGGGAAAAGTGGGGTTGGTCTAGCCATGAGCAAAGGTGGAAGGTCTTACTGAGGGCACTTTTTCAAGAATGATCATGGAGGAAGACAGCAGGTGGATGACTACTACACGATTACAGGGAATGTGTATCAGTCACCTTTTGTGGCTGGGATAAACAACGCAGCCAAGCGCAGCTTCTAGAAGGAAGAGTTCATTTTGGCTTACAGTTCTAGAGGGAACATCCATAATGGCGGGGGAGGCATGGCAGCAGGTGGCTGAAGCAGGGAACTGAGACATCACATCCTCAACTACAGGCAGGAAGCAGAAAACTGGAAGCAGGACAAGGCTTTACCTTTGCATAGCCGCCTCTATGATGTACTTGGTCCAGCAAGGCTTCACATCCTAAAAGTTCTGTAACCTCCCCAAACAGCACCACCAGCTGGGGGACACAGTGTTTAAATACCCAAGTCTGTGGGGACATTTCTCAATCAAGCCACCGTGGGTGGTTAAAAGGAAGCTTACTTATGCTCCTGGCTAAGAAAGAACAATGCATCTGGTCTTGTCTACAACAGAGTAGTGTCTTTGAGATTCTGAAAGCAAGCATTTACTTAAGAAGTTGCTTTATTTGTAGAATGTTTTGTAACTTAAGAATTTGATGTCCATTTCTTTCCGGTCTTTCTGATGGTGACTAGCGTCACCCAGCTTTGTTCCTCTTCTTTCTTGCTTCTACTGTATTCTCTTAAACCTGCCCAGGATCAGGGAACTGAAGAGCAATGAAGGTGGAAAGGGCCATACTATTAGCTTCCAGTTCTGCAATAGACAAGAAACTCCCGTTGTAGACCACATTCTGTGCAGATTCCACCCACATGGAGCTGGTTCAGGAGAGGGCATGTGTTGTAGATGCATGTGACAGAGGAGGAGACTGAGTGATGCAGGCCCCTGAGATAACCCGGCTCTTAGAAAATTTATTCAGACAAACTCAGCATCAGGACAGAATTCCTTGAAATTAGCAGTAAATAAATGAATATGGCAGCCTGAGACATACTCCTCAGTTCAGCTTCTGGCTGCTTAAATATAAGCATCCCTGTGATTTGCTCAACTCACAGAGGCATTGGAGAAATGGGGCACTTTTGGGCATCACTTGGTGCTCATGTCAGGGATATAAAAATGATTACTTGTAAGGCTTCATGATTAAGAGTAAAGGTAAGGAACTGGTGCAAATATTTGAGTCAGAAAGATCTTGAGAGGAGAGTGAGGGTATCATTCTGTCCAGGATGAATTTGATAAGAATTATGGCCACCATTGTTGTTTACTTCACAGAACTCAAGCTGGTTACAACCTTGGCTTAAGGCAAATACTACTTCATAGTCTGAAGCCTCCATTTAAAATGAGATAATTATGCCAGTATTGTTAGGAAGTGAGCATACCTGATGTCTGAGGTGTTGGCCATGCATACTCAGAGAGTAGATATGTGTTACTCTTCCTGCTATTGCTATTGTTATGAGAGGAAAACAGTGTCCATTGGGTTAATGACTGATCTGGGTATGTGCTGTGGCAGTTATGGGACTGAGTTGGGGAGCAGCTTGCCATGGCATGAGGCAGGATTAAAAGAGCAAGCCAGATAGTATTAAGTGAACATTGTGACTTTCAAAGGCAAACAGAATGCAGAGAGAGTAGTTAAGGAGGCAGGGAAGAGCAGGCCTTCCATGAAGTTAATGTTGAGTTTCATTGCTTTCGGGAGATAGTCTAAGGGTGAGATTAGGGAACAAGGGCTATCACTGGGAAAACATGGGGCAGGAGAAGGTGAGACATGACAGCTCCCCACTGGCGCATGAGCTGCTGGAACTGCAGAGTCACCAGGCTGCAGAAACTCAAGCAGGGGAACTTTGGTGAGGGCATCCACTGTCTGGACCCAGCTTCATGTGGAAGCCCAACTCTGGCCTGGAGAGCTGGTCACCTAGCACGGGGACTGCACTTAGCCTACTCTGGCTAGACCTTGCATCTCCTGCTAAGAAATTGGTGGCCAGTCTCCAATTTAATGCTACTTCTGCTTTAATTTTAGTTTAAGTCTCTTCTGTGACCTTACTGTTTTGCTTTTTTTTCAACCTTGAGTTTTATACATTATCCCAATTAAAGCATCTAAACACTGCCTGGAACATGTGCACAATTTAATTGGTTCAATAAACAGGGACACTTCAGGATGTGAACGACTTTTTAATTTATTCTTTACTGGGAAACTCGCAGGGGAATTTATGCTCGCTACTTAGCTTCTCTTGGAAAGGGTTTGAGAACTGAGCATCTGATTGTAAGTAAGCATCTGGGGCAAAGGAGGTTGACAAATCAACCTCTGCTCTTTAGTGACTTAAAAAAACATTCTTTGCAGATAACTATATGAAAGATTGATTTTAGCCTCAATCCAGTTGGCCAGGGGGATTATGTTGCTCGTCTCTCTCTGGCATTTAAGATATCAAGCTGATATTAGGCTTTCTGCAAAAGCCTATTCAATAAATAAGAACAGTGTATTAAGTTCCAGAATCTTCCCACTGAAAGCTGATATACCATTGCTGTTTTATTTCAGTGCTAAGGTAAGCTCGAGTGACTGTAGGTGCCGGACACAAAGTAAAGCACTCTGCTGATTCTTCCATGTTTGGACAGAAAGAGACAGCAACATGCCTACTTGCTATAAACACTGCTGTTTTCCTGTCTCTGCTTGCAGGTGGTCTGAAGTGTCCTGTTTGCAACTTTGTGTATGGTACCAAATGGGAGTTCAATAGGCACTTGAAGAACAAACATGGCTTGAAGGTAGTGGAAATTGATGAAGACCCCAAATTGGAGGTAACACTTTAGGTGTGGTATGATCTCAACATGTTGAAACACATGTGGCAAGTGAGGTGAGCCCAGGTGCTGGGCACAGTCTGCCCTGGAGAGCACTGGATGTGTTCCTTGGAAATCTGCAGCCATTTCAGGTCATAGCTCTGGGTCCCTCTGAGTGAGATCTGAGCCACCTATGTGAATCTCATTCCAGGCTATTTGAGCTTTTCTGGGAGTGTTGTCTTTGCTTCTCCCGCTCACAAACCCTCATTTAGATGTTGCTTTCAACAGAATAGAAGGCAAATGTTCTGTTGCTGTCTTCTCTGAGAGAACTGGAAAGACCTTTATTTATTATTCCCTGACTCCAGGTTCTTCTTTTCCTCTACCAAATGCTCCTAGTCCTACCCACTGATTGTTTCCCTAGAAATTTGCATCTGTCACCATTCTCACAGCCAACAGCTACCAGATGCCACTATCATGGACAGATTGCAGTCCCTCAAGACAGGGCTTCTCAAGTCAGCACTACTGATGTTTTCATCTACATAATTCTTTGTTGTAGAGGATATGTCTGGACCCTATAGGAAGTTTAGCAACATTTCTGGCATTTTCCTACCAGGTACCAGTAACATCACCCTGCCTCTCTGGACCTCACGGAGATAGCCAGCTGTTTCCAGACACTGCCAAGGTTCATCCCTCTCTGGCAGTCACAGTCACCCCCAGCTGACTTGTTGACTCACAGGGTACCTACGTATAACTGGTCAGGAGTAAGGTCTTTGAAACAATTCATAGCACATAAAAATAATGAAACACTATGGCAGTGTAGAGATTACTTTGAAATATAAGGAAATCGTGGCTCTATAGAAGAACGTATGCTTCTATAGCTCACCATGAACTTGGGAAGAATGGAATGATCACCTTCATAGATGCAAAAAGGCTTTCAGCAGAAAGCATTGTTCACCTGTTAAACAGCTTCAGTAGAGTTTAATGGGTGCTCCTTAAGATGACAAAAATGTATGTGTCTTGGCCGTAAGCCAGTGTGTTATTTCATTTGGAAATTAGTACTAGAGGGTTTCCACTAAAGTCAGAAACAAGTAACTATGGAAACAGTGTGTTGCTGGATACCTTAAGGCCAGAGACAAAGAATTGATGAGTGCTACAATCTGGTGGACTATGCTTAATCTCTGAAACTATTTCCTGTGTGTGTTATAATTGAGCAAGTGTGGGAACATTCTGTGTATAAAGAGAACTGTGATTTTACTCTTGGAAGAAGATGTTACAATAAGCAGAGGCCAAAGCTAGATGGAGCTTTGGTGCCAACTTCGAGTCAAAGAATCACTAGGAATTCATGTGGCTTACTGTTGTTGTTATTATCATCATCTATATGATGAAAATCCCTAATTAAAACAAAAACTCAGAATCCTCAATGCTGTAAATTCTAAAAGCTTTTGATATCAGTATACCACCCACATGTGGAAAATTCCACATCTAGCCTCATTTGGAATACTTGTGGAGGAAACAATGGTTCTCATTTGCTTCAAAACCATCAGGGGTAGAGCCACAGCAAGATGGCACAGTGGGTAATTCATGCTCTGTATAAGCCTGGTGGTTTGAGTTTGATCCCTGGAACCCAGACAAAAATGGAAGGAAAGAACCAACTTTGCTAAATTGTCCTCTGACCTCAAAATGTACACTGTGGCCTTCACATGCACACACACTCACAGACAAATCCAAGAGCATGTCATGGAGGATGTAGGACCATAGATGGCACAACTGATCATGAGTTGATAATTGTTTAAATCAGGCAATTGAGTGACAGGTTTGAGATGACAAGACACATACGTTTTTGTCGTCCTACAGTACCGCTCTCTTTACTTCTATATGTGTTTGAAACTTTATAAATTAAGACTAAAAAGGGTGAAGTTTGGAGGGACAGAATTTGAACTTGTCTCTGTGTCTATGGCATTTGCCCTTGTTGACTGTTGTAGCCTTAGTGTTCTCGCCATACAGTAGGCTGGTAGACTGAAAAGCTGACAGAGGGAACACCATGTACAATGCTGGAGCTCGTGCGGCAGATAAGCCCTTTGTGTTGTTGGTGATGGCATCCTCAGTGTCCCATCACCATAGGTGGTGCCATCATTATACTCCTCAACTCCTAAGTTCACACTCCAGAAATTGTTGTCTAAAGAAACAGATATTGGAATACCGACTCCTGACAGGAAATCCCCCCATCTCAGTCAGTACTTTCAGCAAGTTCTAGAACTATTAGCAGAGCTATGGCCCTCATGAAATAGTACACACAAAAATATGCCTTTTCCTCTAAGTTAGGCAGTTAAGCAGTGAGGAAGTTGGGCTCAGTGTGACCACCAGTAGAATAGCAAACACACTGACTTCCTGGCAGTTTGAGTTGTCACTTAGAAGAGGCATTACTGAATGTCATTGTTACCTGTGTTCCCCAAAAGAACAGCTCTTTCACAAGCTAAAGCCCCTGGGTCCATAGTTGACTGATATACTCCTTAGTGCAACTCAAAAGGGGAAATGTTCTTTTTATTAATTTCTATATCCATTGGATATTTACTAGGTGTCTCCTTCGTGTCAGGCAAGTATAATTTGAGTTTGGTCAGTTGGCTGTGGAAGGACAATTACTTGTTACTCTGAAACTCTGTGTCAGTGGCTGATGGATATTGATAGAATATAATGTTGACTATTCTATAAATTTTGTCCAAAAACTACCTTTTCTTTATTAGTAAGATCCATGGCCCACACCTTATGGTATTGGCTGTGTTCCTTCTCAGAAAGAGATCTTTATTCTCATTCTGTGACTGTATGCTTTCTCTGTTTCTTCCCTTGAGGTAGAAGATATCTTTGAACATCACTTCAGCCCCTCCTCCACTCACATAGCCTGATATGCCCCTCTACATTCTGTGTGTAATAAATTGATGGTCATGTAGCTATGGTTTGGTGGGTTCCTACTGAATGGTAGGACCTGTGCGTACTTTACATGCTAAGGAACAGTGCATTTTCTCCTTACTTTCTCCCATGGCTATTCCTTTGCCTCTGTTAGCTGCATGGCCAGAGACCTCAGTGTAAGGGACAGATAAAAGACAGTGTTAGGAGCAGTGGGAGGAGCCTGTAGAAGCATATATTCACTTATGTTCATTATGAACAGTATGCTTCATTTTGTATCATGAACATGGGGAAAAACAAGCTTCCGCTCAAAGTAGCCTTATGACATCTTGACCCTCGAGAGAAAATGTTTTCCCTGGGAAAGGCATTTGTCGGAGCAGATGGCTTTTCAGGAGAGCTATGCCAGTGATGTGTGGAGTGCTGTTCTCCTGTATGTGTTTATCTCATTCTGGAATTTGGGGGTTGCTGTTAATCTTTTGGAGGGATGCTGAGACGATGATGTTTTTCTTTAGCCAGCAACAGAGACTCCTGAGGAGCCCTCCACCCAATACCTCTACATCACCGAAGCTGAAGAAGATGTTCAGGGGACACAGGCAGCAGTGGCCGCACTTCAAGACCTGAGATACACCTCTGAGAGTGGTGAGGGTGCCCCGACTTCCTTTCTCACTCAGTGCTGCTCTTTCCATAGCAAACAAACCGGGATGTCTGTCTGTAAATTCTTCAGAATGAACCCAGCCACTGTGGGGCCCATGTGGATCACACTTATTTCCAGAGCAGTTTTCTGTGGGGACAACCTTGACATTCTTACTTAAAGGTGGATATACTTATATCCACTGTATATAGTGATGAGAGTCCTCCATTTAGGTAGCAGAGTTGGAGTCTGGGTCTCCTGACTTTCCTCCGGCAGTTCCTACCACTGCCTCATGTTTCCTCATGGCCCTCTGTTCTATGGGCATTATCTTAGGGTCCAGAGTGTCCAGGCAGGTGATAACAGTGGGTGACTGGAATGTGATATACTGGTAGGTCACCCTAGGAAGACCAATATACATCTGTATGCTCAGGATCACTCATCTGTCTCCATTCTTCCCAGAAAGCCAGAACATATTTTTAAATCAAATGATAATTTTGAATTTTTTGATCAGTTTACAAACTGGACACTAACCTTGGAAGCCGTTTTCCCAAAACTCTGGGAATGTCAGCGCACATGCACCTCAGAGACTGAATCAAGCAAGCAGGATTAATGGGAAAGTACTGACAACAAATGGTAATGGGAGATACGAGGAGAAAAGTGCTCCTGTCCTGACTTGAAATCCTTCATTTCCAGTCTTAAGAAAGCTTCATCCAAACTCTCATGGGCATCCATTTCCAAACAGTTAACTGCTCGCACACTAGAGGGAACCAGGGCCACACGTCTAGAGTCAAGGCCATGCTGCGAGGCAAGACTCCAGCACTGAATCCCTGTTTGAATTTGGGTTTCTGTTTCAGTGGTCAGTGATGTCTTTATTTCCCATGAGCATATACCCAGTTGTCCACCAGTGTGTTCCACGGAGGGTCCATGAGCACATGCCTGCTTGCCCGCCAGTGTCTTTCTTTGGAGAGTCCATGAGCGTGTCCCCATTTCCCAAATAGTGTTTATTTCCTTAAAGAGTCCATGAGCGCATGCCCATGTGCCCACCAGTGTCTTCCCACGGAACTTCAGATACTGTTCCATCTTTGTCACTCGACAGATTAGACCTCCTGCTTTACCTCCTGGCTGCCTAGTTGTCTTGCTTATTTGCCCCTAGGCTGTGTTGTCCTGGCTAGATTCTGCGGGTATCTGCAGAGGCTGCGTTTCTCACTTGTGCTCCAGTTTAGCCTGGGTGCAATCCCCTCGTGGAACTCTTTTTGCCTAGCTCACCCCCACCTTCAACCCTTAGATCACTTGCCATCTATTAGAATCCCACCAAACTTATCTTTACTGTCCCCTAACTGCCCTGCAATACCATGTGTTATGATGGTTTGCTTACACATGGGTCTCAGCAGCCTGTCAGCCCAGGAAGGATGAGTGTGTGTGGGGGATTATACTTCATCTGTATTCCCAGTGGGAACCACAGCTCCTGGCTGACTAATAGTTGGGCTGGATAATGATCAGGGAGGGAGTGGAGGAGGAATTAAAATCTAACCTCAGTGACTCACCAAAGTAGACATTTTAGTCTTTGGAATTTAGAGTGTTAGCTGCAAGGCACATCTGAGTCATCTCCAGGTACAGGTGTATTGTGGGAAAGGGGGAATGCTCTTGGTATATTGTGAATATATGTAGATCACTCCCTCCATCTCAGGCCATGTTGTACCTACTACACTGATCATGTCAAAGTCTCTTTCTCCAGTCTCTTATTGGTTGATTCATGTTGGCTCATGGCCTGCAAAAAGCTTGCCTGTGAGGGTGTAAACATTGGGCAAGACTTCCTGATATGATGAAGCACAGAGACCAAACAGTAATTTCCATTGTCGTGAATTAGTGATCTGGGTGAGGGTGTGCTCAGGAGGATTACAGATGGGCAGCAGATGGTGAGAGAGAGCAGGAAGGGTGTGCCAAGCTGCTGCCCTGATGGTGTGGGCCCCTGTCTTCTGACAAGATTAAAATGCAAGCAGGCTTCAATTGGCTTGTAGTTCACAAGCTCACTGGCTGGATAAGTAATACATTCTTGGGTGTTCTGCCTGCCACTTGGCATAATTTCACTGCACATCTACGTGCCCTCAGGAGAAACCTCTTCTGTATTTGAACATGTCAGCTGGTAATCCTCAGTTCTGACACGGAGGGGCAGTTTGTGTAACCACATCAAGATTCAGTTCATCTGGGCTTTAGTTCCATGTTTGTGACGCCATCACATCGATGACCCGAGGCAAATCTCTGCTCTTTGTGCCCACGTGACTTATACATCAAAGAAAACAACGAGTATCATATCATCATGCCAGTTGCTTATGGTTCCAGGCAGGCCTTGAGAGGTTCTTATAGAAAACGTTTAATAAATTAAAAGGTACCAAACAAGTTATTTCTCTTGTCTGAGTAAGTGATTTCTGAGAACCCATGAACTATTTGGAGTAGGTGTCACTCCTAGTCTTCACTAGGACCCAGTTTGCGTTGAATGCTATTCAGTGCCGAGAGCTTATTGATGTCCTCTTACTTCTTTCCCTTAGGCGATCGACTTGACCCTACAGCTGTGAACATTCTGCAGCAGATCATTGAGCTGGGTTCGGAGACCCACGATGCCACTGCTGTGGCCTCTGTGGTTGCTATGGCGCCTGGGACAGTAACTGTTGTGAAACAGGTGAGGTTCCTCTGCCCAGATTATTTGTCTCCTCAAGCCACTGCCCGTCTTCCCCATTTTGTTTTCAGAATTTTGCCTTGCCTAGCAGAGAATTTGAAATGAAATTGGTCTTGTCTCCGTGGATTATTATGGGGCTGTTTTTCAATGACTCTGTTTGTGCAGATGTGTTGGAGAAGGGTTAGTATATTTTAGAAACACTGAGGAGACTCTCAATTTCTTTTTAGAGAATCATAGAATACAAATAAGCATAATGAGACCCTACCAGGAAGGAAACTAGTAAACTAGTAGGAAGTGTGGGGATAGCCAGAGATGCCCAGGAGTATTTCCTCACGGACTGTCCTTTTAAAAGAAACGTCATGGCTTTAGATTCATACAGGAGAGGAAGAAAATGATGAGTTTGGGAAGAAACATGTTTCTACCAAGTTGTCAGTGCTTGATTCATTTCCTCCTCTGACATCAGTAGTCTTCACCAGTCTGTTAGAATATACTGCATGTGATAATCCGAGTTTCATTCGTTTACTCATCCCTGTCTCTTTAGTACCTGCTTCAGGTTTTAAAAAAGTTAAACTATGCTGTGGGCCAATGATCTGTACCCTGTCAATTGTATTTTAATGAAATGCTGATTGGCCAGTAGCCAGGCAGGAAGTACAAGTGGAGCAAGGAGAACAGGAGAATTCTGGGAATAGAAAAAAGTCAGTCTGCAGTCGTCACCCAGACAGACACAGAGCAAGAAAGATGTGACTGCCTTGCAAAAAAGGTACCAAGCCATGTGGCTAATGCAGACAAGAATTATGGGCTAATTTAAGTTATAAGAGTTAATAAGAAGCTTGGTATACTGGGCCAATCATTTTATAGTTAATGTAGACCTCTGTGTGATTTTTTTTGGACTTAATGACTGTGGGAACTGGGCAGGACAGAAATCTCAGTCAACAAAACTAGTTCACACAGCTATTTTAAAGGCAGAAAACAAAGCCAGTAAGCACACCAGAACCAGGAAACTATATACTTCAAGTTCATGAAGCCAGTTTAAATATAGATTATAAAGGTTTGCATGGATATGTGTTCTTTTATCAGTCACTTGGTATTTATTGAGTACTTGCTGTTGTCAGTGAGTTTTGTGTGCTGGAGTTCCAGGAAGGAACCAGTGGCTGCCATCGAGGTGTCTACTCTCCGTGGAAAGAAATTAGACAGGAATGAAGTGGTATGCTACGGAGAATGCGAAATGGTGAACAAACAGAGCCGATGTTTACAGCATGGGGCTGAAGGCTCTTGAGACAAAGGGTTGTTGGGGGAAGATGTCTCTGAAATTTCAGGAGAAACTTAAAAGACTAGTGATAGCCAAGCTTTACTGTGAAGTTAGTACTGAGAAATAAGAACGAAACGTGAGACATTTAACTTCAAGGGGAAAAAAAAATAAGTTTTCTTTGCACGACAAAGACAGTTCTTAGACTGGCTCTCCTGAATCATATGTCCTGGCTACCCACCTTTGAAGTTAAGAGTGGAGATCTCACTGTTGTTTCTACGACTGTACTCAATGGTTTCTCAGTGGATGAGGCAAAGCATGAAAAGTTCCCGCCATGAAAATCTCTGGGACAATAGGAACTTTTGGTTTAACATGGATTTCTCCATCCTTAGACAAGACTTGCCCTGTAGTGGAGTATTTGAATTGAGTGTCTGAAACTCTTACACCACAGTGAAGTTTCCCTCCAGGCCTTGGACAGAAGTTGAATACCAGAAAGACGGATGCTGAAGTCTGCAGTGTCCTGATTGAAAATACACATCCCAGCTTCTTACTTGGCATTTGCTAGGTTGCAGACTCCAGGTTGTCTTCCGTATCTTCTGGTACTCCTCACTTGTGTCCTGAGATGTGGAATCTTTGGAATCTTGAAAAAGATCTGGTACTTACTGGAACAGGGTCTGACTAGGGCAGGAGTGGGAGGGCTTTGCTTGGTTCACACAGGTTAATGGTAGAGAATTCAGAAGGTGTAACTTATCGTCGTCTATATATTCTTTTTATGAAGGATGTTGATTGGCTGCTACTCAGGGATGTGGTTTATTGAGTGTCACGGTCAGTGCTGCCGTACGTGAAGTTGTGAGCTTCTCTCCGTCAGACTGGCAGTACCACAGAGCACAAGGCAGATCAGCATCAGTGCGACCTGTGTAAGCAAGTACAGATGTTCACAGGAGGAGACAGTGGTACCCCTGAGGGAGCCTTCTTTCGTACTTCAACCCAGAGCTGCAAGTGGAACTGTGAACCTAATCATGAGGGACTCCATTTGGAAATGTTCCCAAGTGTGTGTGTGTAGCACAGTCATCATCTCGTGTGCCTGCCTGAGCCTCCCTTTCAGTAACTGTAACACATAATGAATAGAAGAATAAGGAATAGGTGATGGATGGATGGATGGATGGATGGATGGATGGATGGATGGATGGATGGTCAGATAGACATTAATCTGCCCACACCTGTACCAGAGAGACTGAAGTATCTCAAGCTCTTGCAGGTGAGGAACTGACCTTTTCTCCGATTAAATTATCCCATCATTTACATTTAATCTGGTGGTTTTTATTGGGTGGGATTGATTATTTTTCTTTCAGGAAATTGCATGTGCTAATGAGACTGCCGAGCCGCTGATGGAGTCCTATAACCCCTGCTGGGAAGCAAGTTCTCGCCCTCTCCTCATGAGAGGAGCATAGGGCTTCAGTATTGACGACTTCCTCTTGCTCCAGTCCAAGCCACTACACAAATAAATTGCCCAATAACAACTGAGTATTTTTGCTTGAACTGTTGGTTTCATGTTTTGACTCTCCAATCACCAGTTAATCCGTACTGAAGAGAAAAAGCAAGGATGTGTTGTAAAAGCACATGAGGAACTATAACAATGAATTTTTAAAATGCTGTTACATACCATAATTTTATGTATTTTAAAACAGAATTGTCTGTTTTATGTGCATATTCTATAGGACCCAAGTGAATTCCAGGTTATTTTTATTGATTCATTTTTTTATATGTGTGTATGGTATATGTTTATGCATGTATGTGTGTTTGCATGCATGGCTGTGCCCATGCATGTACCTGTGGAGGCTAGAGGTTGATACTGAGTGTCCTCCTCTGTCACTCATCACCTGATTGTGTCTCTCACTGAATCTGAATTCTATGCTTGGTTTGACTAGTTGAGCAGCTAGCCCCTGGGGTCCCCGGGGTCCCCCTCTCAACACTGGGATGACAGGAATGCACTGCCATTTCTTGCTTGTTATGTGGCTCTTATAAGGTGATATTTATTGTGGCTCCTGGATTCAAAGGTTTCACTCTGTGTTGTTTTAGCTGCATCCCTTGGGCCAGGAGTGCATGGTGAAGCAACGCTGCTCACCTGGTGGCCCTTGAGACACAACACTAGAGAGAGAGGGGTTGGGGATCCAGATATTCCATTTCGGGACCTGCCTTCATGATCTTACTTCCTTCTGCAAGGCCCGATTCCTGAAGGTTCTCCTTACCCCCTACCAGTGCCACCCTCCAGACAAAGTCTTCAAGGCATGAGTCTTTGGAGACATTCTGAAGTATAGCAATAAGTAAAAGTGATGAATCCCCAGTTTCCAAGCTTGCTGAACCCACTGTCACCCTCCATCTGGACTATGTGTGTGAAGAGAAGCTGTTCTGCTGAGGGACTTCCAAGTGCAGACCCTGGTCTGGTGCCTTGGAAGTTTCTTGCAAAGAGATCCCAGCCTGGATTCTTCCCCTGGCTTGTGAAGCTGAGCATGACCAGAGACTGTAGTCAAATAATGGGCTGGGGCATATGGGAAAGGATTTAGATGCAGCTTCAAAGTCCATCTTCGTGACCATTTTAAGGAGAACGTTCTCTTCTGTTTTATTATAATTATGTATAATTATTATAATTATGTATCAGGCAGCCTGGCCAGAGAATCCTACATGGTATGGAGGATATCTGCCAGCTGAAGCACCTTAAAATGAGACATGGGGAGGCCTCTCCTCTTTCCTTGACCTCAGAACAAGCTAAGCAAGGTCCACTTTCTTTTCCTTTGTCGTCCCTTTAAGTGCAAATAACATAAAATAATGGGATTTGATGGTTTTGTTTGTGAAGGGCACTTTTTGACATATATTGGAAACAGTTTCCTCTGAGGGTCAAGGCAGTTGGGGGCTAGTGATGAAAGATAAGGTCCCAGCAGGCCTGGCCCCTCTTCCCTTCCTAGGCTGGGTTGACTTCATGTTGGTGTGCCGTGTGTGACACAGCTAACAGCTGCTTAGTCCTCTTGCCCTGTGAACAGTACCTTGGCGTCTCAGGTGTCACTCACCATCCTGTTATGGCTTTTGTCATTGTTGTGGTTCATCTAAGGGATTCTTCATAGAAGGTTAAGGAAACACGCATGTGTATATTTGTATGTTGTGTACATGTGTACTTGTGGACAGAGAACAATGCATGTCACAGGGACAGAGAGTAAACAGTTGTGGGCTCAGGGGATCTAATGCTAGATGCTAAGTATAGCCATAGGATTTCAGCAGCTGCCTCCAAGTCAAGTTTTTCTGTTATTGTTTAATCCCCCCAACTCTTCCATTTGCCTTATTGGCTTGGTTTGATATTTGAGACAGGGATTCACTTCCTAGCCCTGACTGGTCAGGAACTCGTTCTGATCCTCCTGGCTCTCATTCTATTGGTGTCTTACATGCTCAGCTCTTCTGCTCCTTTGTAAGTAGAAAAATCTCCTCAGTGACTTCTTACCCCCTCTTGCACCCATCATAGCCCCCTCTGTGACAGACTTCTCACCTCAGGTTCTGGGTTTTGTTGGTTGATCATCAGCTTTGGCTCCTGACGCAGGAACTTTGCCATAAAATTGGCTTGCTCAGAAACCCCTGCCAACTTTACTTCTGTCAGGTCCCTAATATTCAAGCAGCTGCCTCTTCACAGAGCATTTGTTCTGCAGTTGTTGATCTGTGCCCTTCAGCATGGAGATGCAGGGATGGGTGAACACACTGCATCTTACCCCTCTTGCCACTTAGTGCCTCCTTTGTCCCCTGTAGACCCTCCTTAGCTCTCCCCAGCCTTTCAACCTTTTTCCTTTTCTTCTTCCTAAATGAAATTTCTTTCAGAGACTTCTGCCCCTGGCATAATGGCTGGTGGCTGATATTCCAAATGACTTCCTTTCAAAGCTCTTTTATTACTTGTTGAGCCCTCTCATGCCTTGGTAGATGCTGAAAAGTCTGTTTGTTTGTGAAATCTTAGAAGTAAGAATGAGTTCCATGATACATCTCTGGACCTATGAGACATGGTTCACAGAAATCAAATAAAGACTTGTGTTTCTTCGTTATGGTACCGGTTCCCCGCATATACCCACCTTTAGAGCTGAGGATGCCAGTCCACTGAGAATTGCCTATTCCTTCCTTTTTCTAAGCCCCAGTTTTCCCACTGTTGTCCCCTGCAAGCTGCAGAATCCCACTTGAGTTTTGATGCCATCTTTCATTGCAGTTTGCTTGATATCTCTATCCTTCTCCTCATCTTCTGTTCCCTTCTGTAGAACTGAGTCCCACCTTGAGACTTGTGTATCAAATGTAAACATATAGGATGTAGGCATGTCCTGACCTCTTCGTGGCAGTGATCTTTCAGTATGCCCTTAGTGGGCCTCTTAATCTACAAGGTGCTGTCCTCTAGAGCTGGAGAATGTGAGTGATCCTACTTCTTTGTTAGTAGGTGATGTAGATTCTAAAGAAGGAAGCTTGATTAGTAAGGCCTCATCAGATCTATGATCCATAAAACACAGAACATCTCCACTTAGTGACAGCCACCTGTACAATTTGATTCAAGGGGGCTGGGATTGTTTTAAGTTACTACCTTTGTGTTAATTTCTTAGGCAGTATAGATGATGGATACAGTCACTGAATACTCAAATGAGAACCAAATACCCCATGCTAACATCAGACCTGGATGCAGTACTCTGCCATATAGGGGCTGTGGTCAGATAATAGCCTGCAGGCATCTGTGGACTTTTTGCTTCTCCAGGAAGGGCTTTAGGCTGGAAGAGCCCTCAGTTTGCTCTCTGTTTCTATCCCCCAAACTAACTAGGGAGAAGGAGAGTGGCAGTGACCACTCCCTGCAAGAAGAGCCACCCTACAAGAAGCTCTCCTCCCTTTCTGGGCAGTAGTGAAGTGTGGGAAGGCAGCAGGACCCTCTTCTTTTTCCAGTTCTTAGAGACTTTGTCTAAACCATAACCCAGTATGGTTTTGAGCATGCTTAGTTCTTATCACACTGAAGATCTATAGGGGTAGGTGGAGGTTTGGTCTCCTAGGTGTCCCTAGGCTGTCAAGCACCAGATTTGGGCCAGATATGTTTCACAGGCATCACGAATACTCATGATCATGAATGTGAGCTCAGACCCAATGGTACTTAGCTAGCAGGCCTGTAGTACCTTCACTGAGCAGTCTTAGCATCTCCAGGCAGGCTATAGGCTCCATGCTGTGTGGAAAGCACAAAGGCATACCTCTCACAAAGTCTGTGACATAGGTGTCAACCTAGGGTGTCTCCCTTGGCACAACCATCTGTGTAATAAACCTAGATGGGAGGTATAAAATGCCTGACTCGAACCTCAGGTCTGTCACTTCATAGCCCGTGACCTTGGACAGAGTACTTCTTACTGAACTTCAGTTTCCTTCTTTATAATATGTTAAAATAATAGAATCTCCCCAGTTGGGCCATTGACTAGATTATGCAAATGAAACACTTGGCCCTGTGCTAGCTAGTATATGTTAAGACTGCAGTATCTTAGCTCTTGGCACCATAGATATAGCATAACTCCTTAACTCTTTACTATTCGTACAGAGTCAGCTGTGACTGTTTCTTTTTAGATGATTCTATTCAGCAGGCAGCAAGCATTATCTAGGCTCCATATTGGGAGTTTCAGACAAAATGATAAAAAAAGATCCTTTTTCCCTTTTATCTTTTTTGGTGCAAGATATTGAACCCCAACCTTGCCCAGGCTGGGCAAGTGCACTCTCATGGAACTGCCTCTCCAGTCCCACCTCTTTCCTAGGAGAGCTTGTTGCATGGTTCATTCTGGAAGATAAACAATTACATCGCCTAAATTAACACATGCATGTGGTCTCCTGTACAATCTCATGCTGAGCCAATTTGAGCTATTTCTACAAAATCAGCCCTCCTTGAGAGAGGCCATTATAGAATAAATGTTTGTATCTCTCAGAATGCATATGTTCCACTTTAACCCCAAATGTGATTGTGGCATTAGAAAGTAGGGCTTTGGGAAGAGACCAGGTCATAGAGATGGAACACTAATGAATGGGACAAAGGCCAGTAAATGAGGCCCTGAAACTAGTTCACACTCCTGCACCCATAAGATTACATGAAATCAGTGCTATGTGGGTCTAGAGTCCTCCCTAGATAGACCCCAGCCATATTGGAACCTTGATATCAAATTTCATTGTCTGTTCTCTAAGAACTAAGAAAACTGTACTACTGCTGTTCATAAGCCACTTGGTCATTATATGCTTTGTTACAGCAGTCCAAGCTAATAAAGAGGTCGATTTGATATGACTGTGATGCTGAGGGGTGTAAACCAAAGTAAAAAGGAGTGGGTATGGGAATACGAGCAAGGAGGCACAGTGATCTGAGAGTCAGAGCATTGCTCTCCAATAGCAATAGCCAAGAGGTGAGCCTGTGCATTTGGTGATTGGGAGCCAAAAATCAACTTTCTTGAGTTACTCTTAGTCATGACATTTTATCACAGCAACAGAAAAATAACTGATACACCTGCTGACAGAGAAGCATCTTCAGGGTGTCAAACAAAAGTCACAGACAGCCTTGGCCAAGGCCTTGTTCCAGGCCCTACCCAGAAAATGGTGGGCATTGAGACAGGACGGAGTTTCAAAGACTCTGGGGTGATATTTAGGTGGGTAGGGTGGAGATCTTTTCTCTTGAGGAATGTGCAGAGATGTAGGAAACCATTGCTAAGGGTTGCTATTAGAGGCAGAGACTTCCTGGGCTCTGTGCATGGAAAAGGCCCTGTGAGAGGAGCCTGGCTGTGATGTGCACTCTTGAATATACTGAGCGGAAAGGACAGCAAAATGGCAGCTTTGGGAAGATGGTCTACATATGAGAAGATGATCAGATAACAAAAGCCACAAGGCTGCCCCCCCCCCCCGACTGTGACCGCTCTACCATCTGTTTCAGTGGGGCCTTTGAGAGATCTCCTGGTACACTCTGCTAGCATAGTTCAGTATTTATTGGGCACACACTGTGAAGCAGGGACCATGTACTTATCCTATAGAAAGGCATGTGCCAAGTGTGCAGGGTTGGTTCATGTGTTGGAAGCCTGTTTGAGGGATCAGACCAGGTGAGGCTCTTTCTCCTGAAGGAGTGGCACCCACCTTCTCAGTAACTATGTGTCCTGTTCTTCACTTCCTCTCTCTGAAACACCATGCTGCTCACCTCATTGCTTATAGTTTATAAGACATGGAGCTCCTTTTCTTTTTCCTCAGGCAAGTGATTGTTCAGGGCAGACTAAATGGGACTTAGAGTCCTCAAGCATGGAGAAGGGTGAGACGTCCAGTTAATGAAACTTCTGTTTGCTGTGCAGTTAAGTTGATCTGTTCAATATGGAAACAGTTCTTATCTTGTGAGTCAGAGGCCAGGAAGAAGCCTGCTTACCACGTTTCTCTTCCTTTCAGCAAACTCTTTCTCAAAAGACAATTGGCCCTTCCCCTTCTGATTGGGTCAGGAAACCCGAGTAGACAAGCTCATGTAAGCACATGGCACACTCTGCATCAGAGCTGCCTGCCCTGTGCTTCACAGACAGGGTGCGATTGTGCTTCTTTGCTCACCCTGAGGTCCAGCATCTCAGACCTTGGAGGTTGCTGTAGAGACTGGGAACAGATGTTAGTGAGCAGCTGGACCAGCTTGTCTTGGGAGTATGTCTGAGATGTGTGTTCCCAGAAAAGAGAACTACCAGCTGCCTGAGTACAATTGAGAGAAAAATGGCAAGCAGAGGAGGTGATGTGCCATCTCCCCCCTGAACTATGGTTGCCTGGTGCAGGCTGAGTCATGACCTTCCCCCCATCCTTGCATCCCTTCCCTTTTAAAAGGCTTTCAATCTTCAGTGATGCCTGGGATGGCTTCTTCCTGCCTGTGAATATTTTTGGTGTTTCTACACGTTTCTTGCAGATAGCATCATCCCATTTTGGTCTTGTATATAAATATGTAGTTCTAGAGTTAGAAATTTATGATATTTTCCCCATAACGCCCATCCACGCATCGTTTCTTTTGCCTGGGTAAGTCTTGGTTTTGTGTTTATAATTTTTCTGTTTCCAATGCATGGGACTCCACTCCTAAGCCAGGTTGTGACGAGGAATGTGCCGGCTGTGACTCCCTTGAAACATACCTGCTTCCCTTCTGGGAGTACAGGGGAAGCAATGACATGGTGATGGAGTATGCCCTTTCCCACAGCCAAACTGTGAATAACTGCAGGCTTCCTTCTCATTCTCACTGTTTGGTTATGTTGGGTTCTGTCTGGGAAATAGCTCTGGCTGTCCTGGGAGTCGGGGTGTTTCAGAGGTTAAGGACCTTAGAAGAGGTTTCTCCTGTGCCTGGTCTCATTAATGGCCCTGCCCATGATGAGGGCTCATTATCCTCTGTCGATTGTATTGAGCATGCTCAGCCCTCCTGCTGATTCTCTCAGTCCTGCGACCGTCTCCCTATCACAGAATTCCCAGCAGGTCTTGAGAGCCAGTCCTGAGCAACAGGAGTGCCAGAGAGGAGAGTAAGTTGTGGCCTTGTTCCTCTGCTGGAGGAACATAGGTGCCGTGGGTGCCTTTTTTTTTTTTTTTTTTTATCATGGACACGAGTGCTATCTAGAGAAAGCTGTTCTCCAAGGCACGTCTTAATAAAAAGGATCCTGGCTCAGGTTATCTAAGATGGATTTGAAGTGTGAAGGATGCCTGAAGTTGTGATTTCCTGGTAATGGCAGCAACAGTAACAGAGATGATGATAGATGTCTGTCCCTTGAAAGGCATAAACGAGGGTTCCTATCCTGACAAGACCCTCCAACTACGATCCTTGAAGTGAAACCACTTGTCTGCTTGCAGCAGCCAGGGCCCTCAGACTTGGGCACGCGGGCAGCATGTACTGTAGTGTGCTGTAGTTATGTTTTGTTCAGATGTCAACAAGGTACGTGATAAGGCCATTATCATATACTTTGGCCTTTCCACTCGGTCCTCCTGGTTTCTTTCGTTGTTGGCCAGCCGAGTACTTTCATCTTCCTGTAGCCATTATTTATTTCTGTGCTGTGCTGGATCCAACTTTCCCTGTCCGAAGCCTGGCACTGCCAATGCCGCATCGGAACTGAGCTCAAACGTGTTTTAGTAGACGGTTGATGAGGATGCGGCCGTGAGCCCCCGGCACAGGTGTGTGGGCAGCTGGTGCCTGGGAGCTATTTGCACGGTGTTCTGAGAGCTCTGGGTAAAGGCGTGCTGCAGATGTGTCCTTTTCTTGTGTTCCCCGCGGCTCTAGAGAGTGTTCCTTTCCATGCCGGCTAGTAAGGGCATTTTCTCCTTTCTCCACTGCCACCTCTGTGGGACTCAGCTGCGAGCCACAGCCTTTTCTTCCCTTAATTATCTTTGTCATATTTCTGCGTCCTTGGCTGTGTCTCTGGGTTGTTTTGGTGTCTTGGGAGGCGGTGGATGGTGCAGTCTCCAACAGAAGGACGTGTGCTCAGGTTGAGACTCAGAATACACGTGCGCAGGGTGGGGGGTGGGCAGTGCTGTGAGCTGAAGGTCAAGAGCTGCCTTGAGGAAGAAGTACTCTGCAGGCTTCCTGTGGACCACCTCTTTTCTGTGGTTTTTCTATTGGGCAAGGTGACTCCTCACATTTCTCCCCTGGCCAGTGTTAGGTGCCGAGGATGCAGGTGGAGTGTGCTCAGTCCAGAAGACTGTGCTGTTAGAGGATGCTCCTGGTCCCTGTTGTATGACCTGGAGTCATGAAACACCCTGGCAGAAGAGACTCTCAATGTATTCTTATTAAAGAGACATTAAAATGAGATTGTGCTTCAGTCTAGCCCAAGAAACTGATAGGAGACTCAGGAGGAGGCTATGGCATGGTCCCAACACACTGCTGCCCACGTGGCTCAGTCCTGTGTTATTGTAAGTACCTGAGGCGCTGTGTTCACTAGAAGCACAGGGAGCTGGATGCAGCCTTAATCCTGCACTGGATCATCATCTGTGACTGTAGAAGGTAGGGCCCCGCAGACAGCTTCTCATCTTCCCAGAGTGCCACACCCTCCAAGGCGTGGTGCTAAGCACCTTTGGGTGCTTCTCAATAAATAGAACAAATGCTGTTTATTTAAGCCATGATCTGCACAGCAAGGATCACGTGCTCACCAGATGCTACAGGTCTACAGGGAGAACTTGGAGGTGGATTATAACACAAAACCCATTCAGGGCCACAGAGGCCTGAGTGAGTGATTCAGGCTGCTTCTTCCTTGAGGACCTGTGAGCAAGAGAGATTTCTAGGACTTTTCTTAAAAACATGTAAACTTGTGGGAATGGGTTGAAAAGTGGGGAAAGGAGCTGAAGAAGGGGGAAAAGGAAGGACAGATGAGTGAGGAATACAGAAATAGACAGTGAGGTGATGGGAAAGGTGATGACATGGCATCCTATAAAATCCCCATCCATGCTGCAGAGTGGACCATGAGATGAAGGTAAAGAGACAGGGAAGCTGCTCTCCAGCATCAATAGAACTGCCAAGTGTGGGTCATTAGCTGGCTTCATTCCTGAGCCTAGAACACTTACAACAGAACACAGGACCTGACTTAGCAATCTGTGGAGTCCCGTGGGCTAAGGTTTTCTATTAAGCTATCTATGCTGCTAATAATTTAGCTGCAAGATATGTTAGATACAGCATTTGCGGAAAATGGAGTATCCATCTCAGGGGGTAATGACACTGTGAAAACCATGTTATTTCTGCTGCGGTGAACAATTTTAAGCCTGTGCTAATAGATTAAGCTGCTGGAGTGATCATTTTGAACAAAGAGAATGGTTAGAGCTGTACAGCCAACCTCTGTCTGCCTCGCATGGCTAAGGAACAATAATTCTATCAGTCTGTGACATGTGATACCCTTAGTCACTGCCATACTGCACCAGCCAAGGAAGAAAGAGCTCAAGACTCATTCATATGGATTAGGCCCAGCTTTTGCTACCTGTGAACTGCCCAGCTGGACCCCTAGGAGCTTCATGATCCCACTTGTGAAGAGGGAACAAATACTGTGTATGAGCCATCAGGGTGGAGCTTGGGAGAGTATTCAGTAAACTGCAGACACCTGTTAACTTCTTTGGGAGCAAGTCAAGAGGTGCATGGCTCGCAGACATGGCAGAAAAGCCAATGGATCAGGTGACCCTTAGAATGCTTGACACTGAGAAAGGCTCATAAAATCCTTTTTTTTTTTTAAAGCAGTTCCTTTCTCCTAGCTCATTATGGAGCTCCTAAGTGTGGGGAGCAGGTGCACCAGCAGGCAGTAAGGAGCCCCATGTTAGCTTTAGCCAACAAATGCTAACCAAACAATGTCTGTGCTAGGACTTGAGTGAAATGCACGGTTAGCGTCATCCATCACCTTTTCTGGTGACTTCATGCAACCAAATGTGATGTCCCGTGCTTGAGAATCAGCGGATGAATATAGGACTGGTTTTGCTGGACAAAACCAGCCTGGGGCTGGAAACTGAAGAAAATAAACAAATGGAGAAAGAGTTCTCTTAAGTGGACTTTAACCTTCTAAAAAGTAGCAGATAAAATAGATGTAAATGTTCAGAATGTAAGAGAGCATGTTTAGATGGGGTGAGGCTTGACTTCAGCAGCCTCTGCCTTGCTTTGTGAAATAAACACTCAGTCTATGAGTGGATGGCTAAGGCCCTTAAATCTTAAGAGCTCATCTGCCCCTCTCTCCAGCCTTCACTCTACCTTGCTGTGTATAACCCTGCATATCACCTGATCTCACTCTGTCCCTCCCGTCCTGCTCGTCACATGGTTCTATCACACTTACCTGGAGCATGCTGTCATTTTTGTATATGTTCAGTCCTGAGGACCTTAATGTTTATCACCCGTCCCTTCTTCCTTTCTGTGTTGTTTACCAGCAAGATAAGGGAAAAGATTTGTAGCGTGTTCCCTCCCCTTTCCAAATCTCCCATCAGGTACTGCCTTTCAAAGTGAAAGACGGCAGTATTTACCTCTGCAGTCTTGGTTCCTGGTACATCTTCCAAGGTAAACAAAAATGGAAATAAACAGTAAAATAAGGGGAATAAATGTTTTGGTTTATTTGAATAAATACAAATAAAGAAATGGGCTAGTTTTCCCTCAGGATAGCTTTGCAGTTTTGAAATTCTTTCAGTCCCAGGCTCCTGCCAGTATCTAATATCAGAATGCCCAGATTCCTCCCACAGATGTCTTTTCCTCCCGAGTCTTCATGAACTGAACCTGCCATACTTGTTCCTCCTCATGCAACTTCAGTAATTAAGGGGCTGAGGTGAGACCCTCCAAGCTGGAGAGTCATGAATGGGCAGGTCAGGGAGTAGGAAGCCGCGGTCATGCTGCCAGTTACAAGACAGAAGGAGAGTCTGAAGTGTCGTGAGTGGGAGTCTGTGTGGCTGCCTTAGCTCGTTCCCCTCAACTCATGGGTGTCATTTTCCCTTTCCCAATCTTCCTGGAACCCACCCTATACCTTCATGGGATGCAGAAGTCATCTGTGGTGTGGTCATGATTTATTTTGTGCCACCGCTGTCTCATCTCCTTTGTTGCTATCTTTGCACACATCACAGCACCTGGGGCCCAGTAGGCCATCATTCAACAAACATTGGACACTACTATGCGCTATGCATTGACCTTGGATTTTGGGAAGTAGTTGTGACAAGACAGACACTGTCCCTACCTTCCCATAGTTTATGGTCTACTGGTAACTAAAAAAAAAAAAAGTTTTATCAAATGATAGACAATCAGTACCTTTGATCAGTAGGTATCTAAGAAAATGTTGTTTGGATGGATGGATGGATTATTCAGAAGACAGTAGTAGGTATTGCCCCCTTTACAAACAGTTGCCTTTTCTGTCTGCATGACCAAACTCTTAAACTGCTAAGTTACCACTGGGTACTCCGCTGAGGTTTTGGTGACTGGCTCCGTCCCTGCAGCGCACAATGCCTGTCTGCTACCATACAGTTCGCAAGCTTTGGGCAAGGGGCTGGAGGTTGAAACACACAAAGACACACAGAGACAGAGACACGGACCTCTAGTCACTGGTAAGAAGCCCATTATTCAGTAGCACCACGGAGGCTTATATACCCAACAGTCAGGTAGGCCAACAGGTGAAAACCTTATCCTCTGATCCTCAAGGCAAGGCAACACGTGCTCGTGAAGCAGAGCTGGTAAACAACTTTGACACAGCTTTCAGTAACTCAAATCAGAAGGAAAGTAAAGTCACTATCAGGGAAGAGCAGCTGGAGGCCAGGACTCCAAACGGTCCCAACACGTCCCCTCCTCAGGTTTTTGAGAGCCAAGCCATAAGCTCATGGCCTGGTCTGGAGGAGTGTTTGACCAAGAACTGCATTCAACCGTGCCAACTCCAGGAAGTTGGCATTTTTACTTAGCGTTTTGTTTCTAAAAGGACTGGCTGCTCAAGGGCTCGCTGTATGGTAGAGACTATTAAAGGAGTCATATCCGTCTTTTGTTTTTATTTTTCTTTCCTTCTTTTCCCCCCAGTTTTCTCAGGCCCTATGTGGAAATATGGCCCCATGTTGGAAGGTCAAAATGTACCAAGCTTTTTTCTTTTGGGCCACCAACCAGCTCCCAAATCACGACACAAAGACTTATTATATTTGAATGCTTGGCCTAGCTTAAGCACATTCTGGCTAGCTCTTTTAACTTAAATTAACCTGTTTCTCTTTATCTGCCTCTTGCCTTGGGGCATTTTACTTTTCTTTCTTCTATATATCTTACTTTCATTGCTTCGTGTGTCTGCTGGTGGGCTAGCGGCTGCCTGGCTGCTTGCCCTGGGAGGTGTGTCCCTCATTCTGTCCTCCTCTTCCTCTTGTTCTTCTTTTATTCTGTTCGAGCCTATAGTTCTCCTCCTGTTTATTCTATGCCGGCCAGCCTGCCTATTCTTTCTCTGCCCAGCTATTGGCTGTTCAGCTTTTTATTAGACTAAAATCAGGTGCCTTACGCAGGGAAGATAAAAACAGATGCAACACATCCTTATGTCATTAAACAAATGTAGCATAAACAAAAGTAACACACCTTTACATGGTTAGAGTAATATTCCTTAGAATAAACAAATGTAACACATCTTTACATAGTTAAAATAATACACTACAACACGCGATTCCCTCAGCGATCTCTTGAGATGGGCATGCTGTTCCCTCTTTCACTGAAAGGTAGGCCAAGGCTTGTAGAGGGTCTTGCCCAAACTTTCCAGAAGTGCTGGAGGTAACATTCACACCTGCTCAGTGCAGGGCAGGGCACATCCCCTTGCCACTCAGGTCTCAGGAAGGATAGCTACTCCCACATCCTTTATGGGCCAGCGGCCCTGCCTATTTTGCAGTCCTTTCCTTATTTGCAGTTTAGGCTCTCAACTCTTCCTACATTTGTCTTCTGTTCCTCTTCTTAGGCTAAATATGGTTGTTTTTTCAAATTTCACACAGCCCAGAGCTGATAGTCAGGGACGTGATGTCTTAGCATCACCTGGACTCTGCCATCTTAGAGCTACCAAGAAAGTCCTGCTGTAGGAACCAGCTGGTTCTCTCCTCTGTCCGTGTTCCCTGGCCACACCCCTGCCCAACTCTGTGGCAGCATGTGTCTACTGGCAGGCCTCCAAAGAATGGCCAGACATTCATACTCATGGACAGTCCCTGGGACCTGTAGCATTCAAGTGGGACTCCCAGAGTGGTAAAGACAGAGAAGCCAGGAAGAACCGAGCCACTTTATCAATATCAAATGGATGAGCTTTATATTTTTAGGAGCCCTCTACCCTATACTGGGTGCTTATCCACTCAGTAACCTCATGGCACCTTGTAACACCCATGCTTTAGTGACTCCACACCTTGTGGAGGTCAGAGGAGACTGCTTGACATCAGGATGGGAGTTTGGATTTGGGGTGTGGATTCTTCCATTTGTAACATGGAAAAGACCCTGATCTTATCACTATATGTCATGGAATCTCATTCTTCTCTTCATGAAGTGGGCACGAGTCCATGCAGCATTGGTGAGAGGATAGCATGCAGCTCCCAGGCCACCTCTGTGGTCCTGACGTCATTGCTGAACCTGTGCCATCTTTCTCTTTCCCTCCCAGGTCACCGATGAGGAGCCCAGTTCCAACCATACCGTCATGATCCAGGAGACCGTGCAGCAGGCCTCCGTGGAGCTCGCTGAGCAGCACCATCTGGTGGTGTCCTCTGATGATGTGGAGGGCATTGAGACAGTGACCGTGTACACACAAGGCGGGGAGGCCTCTGAATTCATTGTGTATGTACAAGAGGCTGTTCCTCCCATGGAGGAGCAGGTTGGGGAGCAGCCGGCTCCAGAACTCTAGAGGAACCTAGTCTCCTTCAGCAGCCTTGGCTTTGTGGGCACTGGGGACCCCCTCACCTGCCAGGCCCATGGAATGGCGCTGTCCTTGCCTTTCTTGTCTACTGGCCCAGATGGTATTCTTTCCACTGTCCTTTGATCAAGGCCAGTGCATCACCAGCAATACAGAACCCCAATCCTCCCAATCAGCACGGATCACACCCCTGGCCCAGCATCCTCTGTTTCTGGAAGACTTTTACATCAGCTGTCCTGTCCTGCTCCTTTCTTGCTTCAGGACCCAGAGACTCCCATCCCATCAGCATCTTCTTTGATTACAACCCCAGCCCTTTGCCCACCCTCACCCTAGGTGCTCATTCCCCTCCGGGCCCACTGTGCTGTCTGTGAAAGGAAGACAGACACCACACAGCAAGTGGCCTTAGTCTTTTGAGTGAACCGCTGGGGCGGATGGGGAGGATCATCCAAGCATTCTCCACTGTGCACCATCCTCCTCATTGCGGGAGCACGGGGAACAAATGAGTGACCCTATTCCTCTATCACAAGGGCCCACCTTGGAGTTCTTTTTGCTTTTTAAAATAAATACATTTTCTCTCTTCACCTCTCATTCAGGGAGGTGGGGAAATAAAAAAATTGTGCCTTTTTCTCATTCTTAGGGGGTGGGTTGCACTTTCTGCACCCAAGCACCCTTTTCCCCGTGGAGCTGTGTTCAGGGGTGCAGACACAGACAATGGCACTTTCTTTTGGCACCCCTGTTACTACTCACCTCACCTGCAGGACCCTCTAGTACTTGTGGGTGAATACTTCAGCAGGAGGACAAACAATATCTTGGCACAGAGGAGACGGGGGAGTTCACTGGTCTCCGAGGAACAAAGGACCCTGTGTTTGTGTGAGTTGGTTAGAAGCAGTAGCCTGTGAGATGGCCATGGACTTGCTGTAGGGTTATGTTGGGAGAGAGCGGCTAGGCTGACCCCTGTCACCCAGTGCACACTGGACCGTGGACAAAGAAAATGTTCACTTCAATCCAGAGAGAGGGTCCCTGCAAAGAATAGGTGGGGAGGATTATCCATAAGCCAACTCCACAAGGTGAGGGAGGGGGAGGCTCCAGAAACCTTGGTTGGCAGTGGCCATTTGATAGAGCAGAGTCAGCCAATATTCCAGGGAGCCTCCTCTCCAAACAAGTGTCAGATTTATGGCCAGTGACCAAAGTGGAGGCAGAAAAATCTGTCCTGTCTGGTCTTGTCTCCCTCACCCAAGTGTCCTCAGAAAGCTGTTAGAGTTCTCCAAGTTCAGTTACTTCTTGAATGAGGAGTATTGCCAAGTTCTATGATTATGGACAGATTCAAGTGGCGGCTGAACCTTGAGAGGCTTTGACCAAGGCAGAGACCTTGGCCCACACAGGAAGCATCCATTGCTCTTTGTATTCCTAGGGATAAGATGAAGCTCAGACATCGTACATTTCCTCCATGGAAAAGGTTTGGGGGTGGGGGGGGAGAGAGAGAGAGAGAGAGAGAGAGAGGTGTAATGGGGTCCTGGGGCATTCCATGCTTTAGGAAGTACCTCCTATTCCCCCTACTTCAGGGCATTCTATGCTGAAGGAGCTACCCCTACCCCAGGCAGACTTTCCACAGTGCTATCCAGGTAGAATCACAGAGGGCTTGGTGTTCCTGGCTGTCTGTATCCTTCTGGACATCCAGGATGGGGCAGAAGGGTTGATGCCTCACGGCTTCCTTCCTAGACCGATTCTGTCAGACAACTGGAACATTCCAGTTGTGATAAAATATGGCTTGTTCCTACTTCTCCCTTTGGACCTCCTCACCACCATGGCCATGTCAGATAGGTTTTTTTTTTTTTGGCCCAACTTATATTTTATATCTGCTTAAGAAATAACTGTGGGGACTGGGGAGATGGCTCGGCAGCTAGGAGCACTGGCTGCTCTTCCAGAGGACCTGGGTTCAGTTCCCCACCCACATGGCAGCTCACACCTGTCTGTAGCTCCAGTTTCAGGGCTTCTAACACCCTCACACAGACATACATGCAGGCAAAACACCAATGACCATTAAATAAAAATAAATTATTAAAAAACATGAATAACTGAGAAAGGCTGACTATACCCTGCCTTTAGGTTTTCTTTTTTGTTAGGTGTTTGCTTGGCCAGATCTTGATGTGTTATGGGATTGTGTCTGCCCGTTTCCTGTGATCCTGTAAGGTCAGACCACGGGTGCTTTCCTGATGCTCACCTGCGCCAGTAGCACAGCTGTGCTTTCTCTTAGCAGCAGTATGGTGAGTTGGGGCCAGCTGTAGAATTTTAGTGCCAGGAAATGCTAGTACTGAGAAGGTACTGAGCCTTGACCTGCTTCGTGGAGGTAAGAAGGAGTTTGAGCAAGATCCAGTGGAAGAAAAGAAGCCCAGGGGCTGGGCTGCAGAAACACTGTGGTACCCGGGACTGGGCTGCAGGAAAGGTATAGTGTTGGGCAGGTCTAGAAGCCACTGACTCTGTTTTCAGATGCTCTGTAACTCCTCTACTGTCATCTGCACTGCCTGTCTCTCTGCAGCCAGGACTTTTTCCAGGCTCACATGCGCAGGCAACTCAGCTAGACAGGAACAGCCAATTTCCCTTTCCTGCAGGCGTGTGACTTTGGTCGGGTAAGCCCTCTCACTCCCTCGGTGCTTGGGGGCGATGATCTAGCCAGTGTCATGAGGCAGGTACAGCTCCTGTTGCATACCAGCCTATGAGCTGCTAACTGTGCTAAGGTCAGTTCTCACCACGGCATTGGGAAGAGTGGCTGTGGCTGTGCTTACCTGGTGTGCAGGCAAAGATGTCCATAAAACGAGAGCGTGAGAAATAGTCTCCAGCAAAGAGCTCCCAAATTGCTTATCCCATCACAAGTGGTCAGCCCCAAAGTCATATGCATATAAGCAGTATTATATGAACTGAGCAGGTAGCATTTATATATTTAGGAGCACATACACACAGCAGCAACAACAACAACAACACAAACACAAAGAAATAGGGACCATGAATTTAAGAAAGCAAGTGGGGCATACCTGGGAAAGGCTGGAGAGAAGAAAGGGAATGGGGACATCATGTAATTATTTTAATTTCAAAAAAAATGATTTTTAAAGAAAGAACAACGGAAACCCACTGAGGGATGCCTGATGAGCTCATCAGGTGTTGGACAGAGGGCAGCCCTGGCCCCTCGGGGTAGTGCTGAGCTGTGGACATGATGGACATGATCCTCCACCTGGCTGATGACTCGGAGCTGTGTTGATCTTCATTTCATGCTTTTGAGGTGACAGCGACTCATTTTTTTAACCTGTATCTACAAGACTAATTTAGCAAATTAATTTTTCTTGTACCAGCTATTTAAAATTCATTAGCTTTTGTGGCTGATGACTTTCTACTTGCTATTCATATCTGTCTTTCAAAGCTGGGGCAAAGAGACCATGTGGTGCTAAGCCCTCTTCCGGCTCTGTCTCTTTGAAAGGGTCCCAGTGAATTGTCCATGCTGTCCCTGGAAGCACCCCAGTGCTACACCAATCTCTCCCAAGTGATAATAATTGTAAGTCCTACAGGGATGTCTTTGGGAATCAGTTCAGTAATCTAATACTTTGCTGGAGAAGGAGAAAAAAAAAAAGGAGAAGGGGTACTGCTGGGACTTAACTTACCATCGACCACAAAATTTTCTAAGTAAATTATTTTGAAGTAAACCCAGACCCTTCCTTAGCAGGGACATGCTCGGGTTTGATTTTGAGAAAATTCTAATCTGTCACTGCCACCGTTCCTGCCGTAATTTAAAGCTCCGGCGGCTTGTGGTAGATAACAGTTGTTACACTTCCTGCAGGCTAAGAAGGCAATGACAGCCTGGTGTATTAGCTACCACAAAACAGACAAAAGAGAAAAGTCAGGTCCGCGGGGACAGAGGAGGCTGTGTCAAGCCAGAGTCCCCTGGGGGAACTAGGTCCAGGACAGGACAATAAGTCGTGCTTGTCCCACAGCTCTTGGCCTTGATTCTTGCACCCACACCTCTCTCCTAGGTGCTCTCAGTCAGATCTGTGAGCCACAGATGCTTGGACAGTAGCCCTACCCGAAGGGGCCTGGTAAGGGTGGACCACCTCTCAAGGGGCCCCTAGTGGTAAAACTACCCAGCCCACTCCCTAATTTCATTTTTCTCCCAGGCCATGACATATGTAATTTTCCTGTGCTCTGTGTTCTTACCGTGATGCACCACCTCGCCACAGGAACAACGTCACGGGCGAGGTGAACTTGTGTGAGTGGAAGGCTGTGAACCAGAAACACTTGGGTGGGAAAAGTGTGCTTGTGTTTGCACCCAGCCCCCTTAGCGTGGACCTTATTTATCTGTGGGAGGCTGGACACAAAGATGAGCAGAGCCCGGTGTGTGCTCTCTTGCCCATATTCAACTCACCTGGACAATATCTGACCTGCTCTCCAGAGGACAGGATTCTAGATGAACAGAAGGTAAAGTCTGCACCCACGCCAGACACTCCGTGAAGGGTACTACAGGCTGATAGAAGGGAGAACAGCCCTCTCGTGGAAACCTGTGTGTTGGCACCTCTGCCAAGACGTCCCCTCAATCACGCACCTGAGCAGTGATTGAGTCCCTTGGGAATCCCGATGAAAGTCACAGACCTGCTACCAGAACAGTTTGTGTACAGGCAGATGGTGCTGTGCTTACAGGGGATCATTGTGGTCCCTAAAGGATCTTTGATCCAAAGCTGAACAGCTTTGGGCACGCTTTAAGTTGTCTGTACCTTAGTTTTCTTACCATCCCATAAGGCTGACAGTAAGAATATTTATTGAGCCTGCACACTGTTGCCTCCTGGTCATGTCACCCACTTCCCAGTTGCAGAATGCGTGAGTTGTGGCAGGTTAGAACCAAGCACCGATTTTCACACTCACGTGACCAGTTCTAGCGCCCCTCCCACACTCCTCTAGCAGCTGCAGGTGCAATCTGGAGGGAGATAAAGCTTGTCATCAACTGAGGCAATGAGCCACCAGTAGGGGGAGCAAGGATTCTCTTGGTCGGTCCTCACTGAACCCAAGCCGGTGTCTGCAGACAGCTTGTGTAAAAGGCCTTAGGGGGATGCCTATATGTTTTTCTTTGGGTTCTCCTTCTTATTTAGCTTCTCTAAGATCACGAATTGTAGGCTCAATGTCCTTTGTTTATGGCTAGAGAACTCAAGAACAATGGCAATGGGTCTTTGATCCTACTGCACGTATTGGCTTTGTGGGAGCCTAGGCAGTTTGGATGCTCACCTTAATAGACCTGGATGGAGGTGGGTCGTCCTTGGACTTCCCACAGGGCAGGGAACCCTGATGGCTCTTTGGGCTGATGAGGGAGGGGGACTTGATTGGGGGAGGGGGAGGGAAATGGGAGGTGGCGGTGGGGAAGAGACAGAAATCTTTAATAAATAAATAAAAAAGGCCTTAGGGGTGTGCCACGGAGTGAGGGAGATGGGGCCCTTCTCTGCCTCTGTGGCAGCTCCATTTTCCCCTGCAGCCTGGTGTGGAAGAAAGCTACTTGTGATCCAAGAGGTCCTCCATTCCCGCCTTAGCTTTCCTGGCAGTGTGCCCTGGGACATGTGCCTTTTGATTGCTCGGTTTCAGTGTCTTCCTCTGGAAAATGGAAACAATCAGGCCCTTGTGGCTGTCATATGGATGGAGATAAGGTCTCAGATCTCGTACAACTCAGAGAATATGCTTAACGAATCCCCCAGTGGATACTGATGGCCACCCTACTGGGATGGACTGGGAATTCAAGCCAGAAGTCTTGAACCTTTTTTCCAGCTATGCCATGGATGCTAAGTGATCCTGAAAGCCTCATCTCATTAGGCCTCAGTTCTTCTGCCCCAGTAAGAGGTTGGCACCACAGCGTCTCTGCACCCAACTTTCAACACTCTAGGGTGGCATTCACTTTGGATCGTGTCTAGAGAAGGGCAACAGTTTGGGTGAGAGACCTTGGCTGGCATGGAGGGTGAGTTAGAGTGAGGATTTGCTTTACAGGTCACAACCTTGTAACCTGAGGCACATTTCCTCAGACCTTCAGTTAGCTTGCTCACAAATGAGACAATGATAGAGTTCAACGGTATTGTAAGACTTGGCATTTAGTATACAGGCTATCACTATACATAGTATGTATGCCAGCTATTTGACATGCTCACCGGGTCTGCTATAAGATATTATTTTGGAGGATTCCTGATGGGGCCACTGGCTACTGCAGCCTCGTAGAGGTCAGCAGATACTTTTGTGTAAAGACCCAGATGGATGTTAAGTTCTGTGAATAACATAGTCTCAGCTGCAACTACTCCCCTCTGCCATTCCATCATGAAAGCAACCCACTACACGAGAAAGTGCATTTACATTACAATACAGCTTTATTTATAAAAGTAGGAGATGCCCCAGCTTTGACATGTTGACAATAGTTTACTGACCCCGTCCTAGGCACTTGGGTCTCCTGGGTCAGAGTGATAGAAACTATAGACATATTTATGTTTCATTTTTATTTCCAACAGCCAGGCACTTTTACTGTCAGAATCTAACCCAGTTTTCACATGCATGTTATTTTCAAGAGGAACACACCTGTGCTATTGGTTGAAGATGGCAGCCCTCTGGTTTGGTGGATGGGAGAAGCGCTGTGAAGTGGAGCTGCCTAGACCCCTGAGGGGTCTCCCTATGCTACGTCTTCAGTTCCTGCTTGAGGTACAGGGAAGCAGGGTATATGGTCATCCTGATGACTTCTTTGTGTGTTCCGAAGAGTTTGGTCATATCTGCTTTAGTGGCTTCTAATTCCTTTAATGGTGCACTAAGAAAATGCAGAAACACTGAAGGACTGAGTGATTGAAGCAAGATGAGGAGGAAGAGGAGGCACTGTCTGTGGATGAAGATGCATCCCTGTTCCCTACTTCTTGTGATCACAGATGTCGGGGCCTGTGCCCCTCTAGGATCCCCTGCTCTGGAGGATTCTTTCTCCATACAGCAGCTTCTACCTGCTGTGTTTCCTTCCTCTTTCCCTGCTAAGCTCCATCCTCCCAGCTGCGCCAGTCACTGATGGATGTTCCCTTGATGGGCCAATCTTAATTAAGTTGGATGATCTTCCTAGAGCTTGCAAAATGCAATTAATTCTTTCAGCCCCAGCCAGGGATGGGGCGTGTATTTGGTTCAGCTGTCCCTCATGAAGAAAGTGGAGACATATACCAAATTCCAGGCCCTGTGTTGCTGCCTTGAGCCCAGTTAGTCCAACTCTGGGGCTCACCAATATATCCACTCAACCCCTGGGTCCCATTACAGTGGAGTATGAATCATGACTCAGGCTTCAGATTGTACTAGAACCTGGGGTGTGTTCCCACAGTCAGGTGTCCTGCACCACACCTAAGTTTTCCTCCTGGAAACCTTTCCTGACTTAGATCTCCTGGGAGCTATCTCTTTCCTGTCTTGGGTAACACAAACTCAGCCAAAGGACTCTGACCTTGTCCTCCCCTAGCTGTGTAGTAGTGGGTTTCCACAGGTAAGGCTCAATTCTCCTGTAGGGCATTTCATTTGTATTTTAATAAATAAAGCTTGCCTGAAGATCAGAAAAGTAAAACAGCCCCATTGGCTAGCCTTACGGATCAGGCAGCAATGGCACACAACTTTAATCCCAATAGCAACAATAACACACACCTTTAATCCCAGTATCCACACTAGCTTGCCATAGAAACCAGGCGATAGTGGTGCACACCCTTAATCTTAGAACTAGAGAGGAATATTAAAACAGAAGGAGACAGCTCTCAGTCTCAGTCTCATTCTGAGATTACCCAGAGGTAGGATCACCATTTTCTGACTGAGGTCGAGATAAGAGCCACTGACTGGCTGCTTTGCTTCTCTGATCTTCAGGTTGAACCCCAATATCTGTCTCTGAGTTTTTATTAATCGTGTATCAACCTCCTATCCAGATAAGCATATCCAGCACCTTGTATGATTGCCAAGAACCCCTTCTGTCCTGAATCTTCAGCATGCACAGGACATAAGCCTCCTTTTAATGCTTACTCAGTCTCATAGGTTTACTGGGAAACAGCAAAGTCAAGTGCTGCATACAAGGAAGGTATCAAGGGCTATAGGGGTGCTAACAAGGAGCACAACGGAGAGTGAGGTGAAGTGTTCTCAAGATGGCTAGTCCAAAGTCACCCCTTGACGTGGCAGTCCATGACTGAACTAGATGAAGAATATGCCATGCGCAGAGACCTGAGGTTGGTAAGAGTGCAGTGCAGGAGAACTAGAGGAAAGGAAAAGCTCCATGCCCAAGGGGGAAAGAAGGAAGGAGGGAAGAGATGGGAGAGAGGGTGACAGTAGAATGCTAACTCTACTAAGTCATGAAACTCTAGGGAATTTGGGACTTGGTGTCTGCTGGCATGTCAAGAACTACTACTGTACTGGCTCTCCGTGCAGGAAGTCCAAGTCTGTGGCTTCCCCCCGCCCCCATGGCCTCCTTGCTCCATGACTTAAGGTAAACTTAGACAGGAACCTGAGCAAGGTTGTTCAGCCTGGAGAATAAAAGTGTCCTTATAATGAGAAAAGTGATCCAGGCTAGGATGTAAGCCCTCCCTTTCTCTCTGGGTATATGTCATGTTTCAGTTCCGAGTTCCCTGATGAAGGAAACAGGGAAGCAGCATATAGATTTGTGAGTTCGCATTTTGTCATCAGTTCCTCATGTCTTCATAGACTGTTCGTCTGGGTAGCATTGCCATGGGGCCTGTGAGAGGTTTCCACACAGCCTGACTTCTAGCTCAGTGGTCCGTGAGTCCCTTTGTGAAGCTTTCAGGGGGTGAACCTTGACCTGGCCTCTCTTTGTATTATTTCCTCTGCTGGAAACAATCTCACTCTTCCCCCCCATCTCGTGTTCTCCATCATCCCAGTTTGATTCCTGTGGGTTCCACAGCACAACCACATGGGACCCATCCTGATGGATTATAATGGTTTCTCTCTAAGCGCTTGTTGGCATATAACTTCACAAGCCATTCATGCAGACCTCACATGGTGAGCAACAGAACCTTGTAGATAAGCTAAGGGCTGCCTGGGCCACCTTCCAACAAAGTCCTAGCCTGTTCTCCAGAGCCATCCGCTGAGTATGATTTGATTTTCATCTTTCGTCCAATCAGTTCAGAAGTAGCTATGGAGGACCCACTGGAGCGAGACATATTCCCAGTCAGCTGTGGATGAGACCATTCACAAGCCTCAGAGAGCTCACACACTAGAGCCGCAAGCAAGTAATGAAAAACCATGTTGGATGCTGAGAGTTCTGGAGCAGGAAAGTGGGAGGAGAGAAAGCAACTGGGAAGAAGAGCTCTCAGAGTGGTCAGGATTTCCTACCACACCCACACCGCACTGACATGGCACAGACACACTCTGTCTTCACACCACACACACCACACCACTACCCCCACACTGAATACACACCCAATTAAACGTGAATATAGCCCACGTTCATCCTAAACTCCATACACAGAAATAAATAGTACAATGGACCCCAACACACTTTATTCCATCCCCACAATCACATACCACATACCACACATACAAAATTACCATATGGACTTCAAATATAATGCATAAAACACATACCACACATCAAAATACAAAACATTACAATCTACTTCCATGCATCATGTCATGCACCCCACAGTAATCCCTGCACCACATGAACCCACAGAACATCATGTTCTATGATTTTTCCTTGGGAGACATACACAAGTTTCTGTTTACCCCTAATGGGGCAATGAGGATGGAACAAAGAAACAGTTCTAGCCAAGTCTATCTCAGTGACCCAGTGGGTTTATTGGCATTACAGAGGCAATAGTGAGGAGTTTGGGAAGCTACAACACTCGAAAGCCTCCCTTTCCCCATTGACTATTAATTGTCTATATCCTTGAGGAGAAGGGCACCAAGTGTGCCTCCTGTGCAGCCCAGTGCACCTCACAACACTTCCCATGACCATCTGGACAGAATGTTCATGGGTACAATCTTGTTACAGCCTCATGTGAACAATTGTAGTTGCTCTGATTTCAAGAGGGTGGTTTTCACCTCATGCCTGAATATCAGAGTTAAGCACATACTATATCTAAACACACACTATACCCACAGAACCTGTGCGCTCCTCTCCCAGCACCTGCCACACCGTGCACATAGACCACACATCACACAAAATGTATACGCTCGTCACATCATCTACCAAACACACGTCACACACCCACCTACTCCAGATTGTACGCCACATGCACGGGAGCAAGGGAGAAGCCTGCTTGCTTTTCAACAACCCCTGGCTTGTTAATTGGCTGTCTCACTGCAGGCCTGTTTATCATCTTTCTCCAGAGCTTGGGCACCAAATGAAGATAGATTCCAGGAAGCTTTGAAACATTCCAAATGCAGACGCCTGAGATCTGCACACTTTGAAGATTGGAACACATTTTAATTCTCCTCGCAATGCTGGATTATATTTTAATTATCCCTCATGGACGTTCTGTTCCCTGTGACTCCTAGGAGCAGTGCCGCTTGGTGGGAGAGCTGTTGTTCGCTCTTCTCCCTGTCCTGGCATGAGATCTGCGTCCATCTGAACTCATCTGTGCAGTGCAATGACAGGTCCTTTCTCCTGGAAGTTGTAGGCAATTCAGAAAACAAAGGAAAGAATAAAGAAGGGCACACGAAGTTCTCGGGAATTCTATCCTTTGTAAGTTGGGTAGGTTTGTTTTCAATGTTACTACATACAAAGAGTTTATAAGTAGGTTTAATTACCCGTATGAGTTTTTATTCACTCACTCCTGCTCAAGACACAAACCTGAAGAAAGAAGCCAGAAAGGAAGAGGAGAGGAGACTGTTTGTTCCCTTAGGAAAGCTGAGGCTGCTGACTGCGGAGAACAAGCCCTTCTATACAAGGTCAAGAAAGGGCAAACTAGAAATGTCTTGGTGGGGAAAGGAAGTGGTTAGGAGTCCAGTGGCCCTGGTATGGGTGTGTCTTCACTACTGCCAGGGCTCTGCAGCTGTGGCACCTGCCCACTGGAGTTGTCTGGCTTCTCCCTATGCCTGGCCTGGGAAATGGGTTTGGAGGCTCTGCTCACAGGGTCAAGGTGAGGCCTCCTAGAATGTCATACTCCAGGGCTGGCTGACTGCTGCCCACAGCAAGCTCAAGACAGAAGTTCTAATATCCCTGTCTTCTTCCCATTCTCTTCCAGGAAGATGAAATGACCTCTCACCCAGGACCAAGAGTTCGGTCCCCTTACATCTTCAGTGGGAATGAGCCACAGATGGTGAGCTGAGTACTACATTCCTTAATATAGGAGACCGTGGTTCTGTCCCAAGGCACAGCCTGTGTCTCCACCACTCAGGCCTTTGTAAACCCTGCAGAGGTCATCCTCACAACTGCCAGCAGCACCGCGCTATTCCCTTAGCTGGCAGGCTTGCCTGTTTTTGTTTCGTCCTTTGCCAATCATCTCAACGCAGCAGCCAAAGAGGCCCATGAAAGCCCAACCAGCTCAGATGACTTCTCCAGCCAACATTGTCCCACGGCTCCGCTCTTCCTGAGGATCAGAGGATTCTGAACTTGTCTTGTTCCTGGAGATGCTCTTTGACCACAGGTTATCTGACCAACTCTATAGCAAAGTAGCAGTGCTACCACCACCTTCTTGCTGCCTCTCTCTCCATCAGCCTTCACCTCTGCCCTCACTGCTTCACTTGTCTCTCTATAGTGGAATCGTCCTCCGACTAGACTCAAGCAGGCTCAGTTTTGCTCACTGCTCAAGACAGCATGGCATCTAGCTTATTGTTCCGTATATACCTATGCTGGATAAAAACGAAAACCATGTAGGCAAATAAGGAAAAGATGAAGGAACTAAAATAATCAATGAGACCTGGTCTGATATGTGATGCCAACTGCGTTCCCTGACCTCTCACGACATCTTCAGTAACACACCCACCCATCTCACCACCTTGTGGCCTGAGCGTCACACGCTTCACACGGCTCTGAGATTTTAGGTCCAGCCATGGAATGAGTGTGGAGAAGAGAGGCTTCCCTTGGGATGAGCCACCTTATCCACTGGATGGTGGGGTCAGGGACACAATCTCTGCACCTTGTCCCATGGGAGCCACATGGCCACCACCGTGCCAGAGAGCCAGTGTGCCAGCTGCAATGTGAGAAGAATGCAGCGGAGAAGACAGGGTATATCTGTTGTTCCTATTTTCACCCAAAGGGTTGGAAGTCTGCCCGGAGTTTACTGGGACAAACTGTCCTAGGAATAGGGATTGGGAAAGGGAATGACACCCATGCATCCATTGTTCTTGCTGCACCCTGCACTTCCCAGCACCTGGGCTCCCCTGACTGCTATCTTGAGCAAATGACAAGGCTGCTATGGGCAGGGCGGGAGCCAGTCTCTCTGTACCCCAGGGGATGACTCCAGCTGTCCCTCCTCCCCTGCAGCAGGGCCAGCCGGAGGAGGACAATGGGAGGAGGATAAATCACCACAGTGTAGCTCGTTTGATTTTTGGATGGGAGAAAGGAAAGAGTTGCTGTGGGCCGTCAGTATCTGTCACGAGCATGTCAGGCGCTGCGTGACGAGGTATGCCGGCACTTCGTGTTCCAGGCAGAGAAAAGGACAGGCAGGCAGCCCTCCAAAGGGTCACAGTGGGGACCAGGTGCTGGGAGCAGGGAGAATGGGAGGGTGCTGAACCCTGGGTCATTTAGTCACAACATGAATATTAATGGACGGCTGCCACACACAAACGGAGCCCAGCCATTGAGGTCAGCACCATTCAGCTCCTGCCTCTTCTTTGCACTGTTATAATAAAAGCTCCATTTGGCTGAGGATGGGAGGGGCACCAAGATGACTTGCATTTCCCATTAATCATTTCCAGGGATAAGACAGGCACTGTCTCTATTGGGTTCTTAGCTGCCCTGCTCTCCAATGGGATGGCTCTCTTTCCCACCTCTCCATCCTTTCTGTGCCATGTATCTTACTTCTAGTTATTCTCAATGCCTGAAGGAAAAGCTTTGCCCCTTGGCTCATGTCTGCCTGCCTCTTGCAGGCTTCTGTACCTGGAGCTGCCTGGCATTAAAGTCTTCCAGAGCTTGGGATATAGCCTTTAATCTCACTGTCTCTGTGCCAAGAGTTACATTCACAACTCAAACCTTTTGATTTGGTGTGCTGTTGGTAAAATAGAGGGGGATGAGAGAACTGGTTGGCTTTGTTTTTCAGACAACCCCATCCTCAACCAAATCAACAATTGAAGGAACAGTCTGTAGATGAACATCGTGGAAAGTTCTCATGAATGTAGGGATGTCCCTGTAGATGGGAGATCAGAGACTGAAAATTTCCCATTTGAGGTTGGGTCTCATACACACCTGCCCATCATCTGGCATCAATATGCTGATACCTTCCCAGGAGGGTGGATGCTGCAGTCACCAGGGCTGTCCAGCCTTCCTGGCCTCCAGGTTCTCTCCCCTTACAGCTCCATTTTCTTTGCCTCTTCTTTCTAAAACCCCACCTTATTCATAGGTCTTAGTAGATTCAACCCTCCCCTCCTACTGACACTTACCTTCTGAGCAGGGGTGTTCCTTCTTTGACTGCAACCCTCCTGGTCCTGCCCGATGGAAGTAGACCTGTTTGGCCTGATCTGATAGACTGCCTGGGTTGGGAATAGGCTGTCTGTTGGTGGCTGTGACTCTGAACAGGATCTGTCTGGAAGTTTGGGGATGCAAAAGACAGAGTTCAAAATCTACTTTAGAAAAGGAAGCTTTTTTTTTTTTTTAACACAAGGAGAGAAGCCTGGATCTAGAATGTCCCAGTGTTAGTTAATTTGGTTCCTTTATTTTGTCCTTGACATTTTACTCACTTTGTTGGGTTGATCAATTAGCTAGTCATTGCCTTGGTAGAACACCCTGATCCAGGCATCCATGACATGCAGCAGAGAGAAAGGGAAGTGTCCCCTAACCAACACCTGTTTTTATCAACAAAGCAGATCTTTCTGGATCCTTGACTGGCTTCTTCTCCTGTTTCATTGGCTCTGCTCAACCAGTCACTGTGATGTGCTGCTGCGTGGGGCTCAAGCTCATCATCACTCACCCCAGGAGCTGGGAGAGAACAACCATCTCCAGTAATCAAACTAGTCACGGACCATGGAAGCACCCAACAGTGTTTGCCACAGCGTTGTATTGGCTATGCTCGGTAGTCTCCAGTGGAAATAACCAGAAAGGATGTGATGGGATTGTCGCTTTGGGGAGAAGGCAATGAGGGTAGGAGTGAGGTGGGAATGAGCCTCCTCTTGAAGACCACATGTGATGTCCAGATGTTGTACTCTGCATCTTATCAGTTACTTATCTTATTGCTGTGCTAAAATACCTGATGAAAAGAAACTTGAGGGAGGAAGTAGTGGTTTTTCGGTTCATAATTTCAGAGGACAAGGCACTGCTGCTGAACTGGCTGGGCCCACAGATACAGGAGGAACAGACTGCTCACTCATATCCGGGGGATTAAGAAGCCGAGAGCGAAACTGGGCTGGATGAGGGATTTGGCTATAGCTCTTAATGTCTGTATCCTGGCATCCTTCTCCTATCTAGGCACCTCCTAAAGGTTCCACAAAATCTAAAAATGGGACTGCCATCTGGGGACCAACTTGTTCAAGTACATGAGCCTGTGGGGAGCATTTTATATTCAAGCCATGATTCAGCCCATCCTCAGCTCAGAACAGTATTGGTCCTTTCAGTGTGCGAGCCAATCAATTCAGGTGGGACCAATCAGTCTAAAATCTAACATAATTCTGCCAAATGACAAAGGTAATAACAGACCCACACTGATCCAAAGCACATTAGCTTTTAAACAAGGTTGTCACATAGAACATAAGGAGAATCTCCTTTTCAAAAGTATAATAGGAGGTAGAATAGTAAGCTATCCAAAAAAAGGACAAGGCCTCGAGGGGGAGAATTTCAAGACAGGAGCTCAATTGACACATGGGGCCATGAGTTGTTCTTTTCTGCAAAACTTTCTAGATTCTGTGTGACTGCGAATCCAGCGTCTGATGCAAAGGTGCTCCAGTGCTGCAGCTCAGAGTCCAGAAAACTCTACCCAGATGTGGCAGGGAGCCCAGATGTCTGAGCGCAATGCTGCTAGGTGCCTGAGTGGCCTGCTGATTTCCGTGTAAGTGGCTGTCCATGACTTGAGAAGCTATAGCCCGGGAAGCGTGGCTGTCTGGGTATCTCAGCACGTAGGACTGACATCCTTCAGATTGCAGCTCAAATTCTCTCTGTTTCCTGCCTCTTCCATTGCCTTTCAGCCCACCACCTTACATCTTCCCGGATGATCACAGTAGCTCTCTAGATGCTCCCCTTTCTGCCATGGGTCCTTCCAACCCAATCCTCAGGAGCACCAGAGCCATCTGAAATTTTTAGAGAAGTTACTCTCTGCTTTAAACCACTTGGTGGCTTCCCATGAAGCTTTATGACCAAACCTAAACTTCTCCACTGACTTGGGGGATGCAACTCCACTCTTTCCTCCTTTCCCATTTCATATCTCTCACAAGCCTTCAGGCACCTTTGTCTTATTCCTGTCTCTGCAATGCATTCGACTTAGATGCTGCTGTCCAAGAAGGCTTCCCTGATTACCTTGTTTGAGTCACTTTGGGCCAGACAGAATCGTCTATATCAGTCTGTTAACTTTTTTCCTAGCATAGATTATTTCCGATGACGTACTGTTCATTGGGCTCTTCCCTGGTATTGTCTGAACTCCCTGAGTTCACCTTTGTCTGCCTTATTCCTAAGGTCAGCATTTCAGATCTTTAGTCCAGATTTGATAAGTTAATGAGTGCTTCCTTTAAAGCAAAGAAGCATGCATAGGGCCTAACACACCATACCTTAGATCACAGTAGGCAAAGGATAGGGAGGAGAGCATAGCTCCAAGAGCCGGAAGCCCCAGGGCTGGATACATTCAGGCTACCCTTGACTGTCCCAATATGCTGTCCAGAGCAGGTCACAAAGACTTCCTTAAATTCTCTCCCATGGAATAGTCTCAACAAATTAGCACTTTTGTTTAAAAAAGAAAAGAGAAAAGGGTATTTATGTGCAAAGCCACTTATCTCTGCAGCTCCTGCAGATAACTCTTCTAATTTACAGCGAGCTGACACCTTCCAAGAGCCAAAATCAATGTGTGTCACTGTAAATCCACGCAGGGTCTCAGCATCAACTTACCACCAGCCGGATGATGGCTTTGCTTTTTCCCTGGGTCTGATTGGCAGACAGAGAGTGCAGATCTCGATGCAAGGTTCATGGAACCAGACTTAGGGTCCGCATGTTGTGTTTTTCTCCTCTTAGATACCATGTTACTCTAAGCTCTAAGAGCACTGTCTGTCCAGTAAGCTTGTCAGTATTGACTTCATAATTAAAGGTAGCTAAGATGCTCTTTGCTCTTGACAGCCTTCTTCAAGTTATCCACTCGGAACCAACTCCTTTATGTTATTTGAGAAACTTCACTGTGAAAATGAGCCCCAACTAGAATGAGCATGTTTCTGATTTCTCCTAAAGGCAGCAGTTCTGTGGGCAGAACAGGGTGCTCCAATCCGCTAGCATGAAACCCTACTTTGTAACACTTGTTCACTAAACCCTATGTGCCTGCCCTTCTTTGAACCTAGGGGTTGGGACTACTCAGGGTGCAGGCACGAAGATTAAGAAATTGAGTAGGACAAGTTCTCCTGGTTAAAGTGGGGCTGTAGAACACAATGATAACACATCTGGATCATACTAAGAAAGTGGATAAGCTTACTCAAGGGGTCAGTGATAGTATTGCAATTTAGAGGTGGGCAGGTGTTGGTCAAATGAATAATTGGGGGAAAAGAAAGCCCTAGGCTGTGTTGGTTGGGTCTTTGGTTGAACAATGCAGCATTCTTCTTGTCAGCTTAAAAAAGGTGGATGTGATAGTTAATATTAATTATCAACTTAGTTGGGTTTAGAGTGACCTAGGTTAGGGGAGTACACTTCTGGTTGTGTCTTTGATGAAGTGATGTTTTCCATTAGTGCGAGAAAGCTCTGGCCTAGTGGATAAGTTAAAACTGACGGGTTCATAATAAGATGGCATTATTGGTAGTGTACTTTAGGGGTTTCATCATACTCTGCTTCTTCCCTTTTGTCTGCTTCCTCCCCACCAAGATGCGAGCTGCTCCACCTGACACTCAATACTAAGTCAGAGAGTCGCATCAAATTCCCCCTCCTTTAGGTTGTCCTCTCAAGAGAACTTGATCATCAAGATGGTAAATATTTAAAGAGCTCCTCCAAGTATTCCTTACTTTAATATCTTGTCCAAAGTTTGTAATTATTTTTGACTAATCAAAAGGCAGAGAGAGAGAGAGAGATCATGAAAATTAACAAGAACAGAAATGAAAAGGGGTACATAACAACAGACACTGAGGAAATTCAGAGAATCATTAGGTCTTACTACAAAAGCTTATATGCCACAAAGTTGGAAAATGTAAAAGAAATGGACTTGTTTTTAGATAAGTACCATTTACCAAAATTAAATCAAGACCAGGTGAACAATTTAATAGTCATGAGGAAATAGAAGCTGTCATAATAAACCTCCCAACCAAAAAAAGCCCAGGACCTGATGGTTTTAATGCAGAATTTTACCAGAACTTCCAAGAAGAGCTGATACCTATACTCCTTAATGTGTTTCACAATATAGAAGCAGAAGAGTCATTGCCAAACTCTTTTTATGAAGCTACAGTCACCCTGATTCCAAAACCACACAAAGACCCAACCAAGAAAGATAATTACAGACCAATCTCACTCATGAACATGGATACAAAAATTCTCAATAAAATTCTGGCAAACAGAATCCAAGAACACATTAAAAAAATTATCCATTACAATCAAGTAGACTTCATCCCAGAGATGCAGGGCTGGTTCAACATACGAAAATCTATCAATGTAATCCATCATATAAATAAACTGAAAGAAAAAAAACATATATGATCATTTCATTAGATGAGGAAAAAGCATTTGACAAAATTCAACACCCCTTTATGATAAAGGTTTTAGAGATGTTAGGGATACAAGGATCATACCTAAATATAATAAAAGTAATATATAGCAAGCCAACAGCTAATATCAAATTAAATGGAGAGAAACTCAAAGCCATTCCACTAAAATCAGGAACAAGACAAGGCTGCTCACTCTCACCATACCTCTTCAACATAGTTCTTGAAGTTCTAGCAATAGCAATAAGACAACATAAGGAGATCAAGGGGATTCGAATCGGGAAGGAAGAAGTCAAACTTTCGTTATTTGCAGATGATATGATAGTGTACATTAGTGACCCCAAAAACTCTACCAAAGAACTCCTACAGCTGATAAATACCTTCAGTGATGTGGCAGGTTACAAGATCAACTCAAAAAAATCAGTAGCCCTCCTATACACAAAGGATAGAGAAGCAGAGAGGGAAATCAGAGAAACTTCACCTTTTACGATAGCCACAAATAGCACAAAGTATCTGGGGGTAACTCTAACCAAGGAACTGAATTCTTTCTGCTGTGACCACTTATGCTTTCTGTTGTCACCTTGCATGCATTCTGCTGTGATTGTGTGTGCTTTCTATTGTAGCTGGACATGCTTTCTATAGTGATCCTATGTTTTTAAAAATTATAACCCAAGTTTTTTCCCAGTTCCTATTTTTTTTGTCAGTTTTTTTGCTTAAAATGCATCCTGGAACTGAACTATAGGAACTTCTGTATAGCATTGACTTCTGACTGGTTCATGTTATCCTAGATCCTTAGATGAGACCCTGATCCCGAAAAACCAAGTTGTCACTGCATACTTAATCCCTGACACAGTGCCTTTGCTTAGTACATGCTTGTTGAATGAATGGATTAAAACAGTTAGAATACCACAGTTTCTAGAATTGCCACTGTACAGCCTTGCTCCACTTAACATTGCTAGGACATCAGCTTCTATCTGAATCAAGCCCACATTTTCCTAGATCTGTTGGCACTAACATTTGGTCATATGGCTATCCTTACCAATCAGTTTTAAACTGGGATCATTGGATTAATTTCCAGCTCTTAATCCCCCAGTGCTTGTTGCCACCATTCCAGGCTGTCCATGCCTTTGAATGAAGCTTTCTTGTGTGTGCACAGAAGAACAAGAGATCTAGAGTCTACTGTGACACCCATGAGTTTATCACTTATAGGGCACAAGAAATAGATTACCCATCATATGCGTGTAGGAGAATAGGCATGCTGAACACGGCTCAGTGTCTAAAACATGCCAGTTTGCCTGGGACAATAACATTGCTATACTGGTTTTCCCTATGATAATTATTACTAGGATCTTCTCCATTCTCAGAAATACCCTGTTTCAGATGATAAATTATCTAGTCATCTATTCCTTATCAAATATGATAGGATGCTTTCCCTGCAGGAATATATTGTCTGGTACCCAGAGGCTCTAGGTAACAACATTCCTGCATGACCCCTTCAGCCCACCAGGAAGGTCTGTAAACTTTCCCAGAGCTTGTGAAGACATCCAAATTGTGCCAGAGTGGGGCGATGCTTTCTCCACCTGACTCTAAGCAGAAGGGTATAATCCTTGCAGATCACTAGCCTCTGGCTCCTGCAGGCAAGTCTCCATTGACATTTACGACAGCACCAGGCCAGGTGTCAGTCACTAATTTGTCCATGAGAGTCATGTCAATTGTACCCAATCAGTTGCTGAGAACCTAACATTTGTCATTCAACACAATTCATTGATTCATTCAGTTCCTCAGTTAAGCAAGCAGTAGAGACACCCAATCGTCCTTCCCTGATATTTGGAGGTTTTCACTATTTGAATAGAAGTTACCATGAGAGAAAGGGCCAAGGTTCTGTTAAGAGATTACATCTACCTGTGGCTATAAGTTTGCTTCTGGTAGCTATGGTGTCAAAATAATTACAAACTCTGGACAAAATATTAAAATAAAGTAAAGTAAAAGTAAACTTCATGTATGGATAAAGCAGGTAGAACTGAGAGCTCAGAAACCTGGAAGAAAAAAAAATCAACCCTGAGCATCTCTCCTTCCTACAGCTTTGCCCTTAAGGTCAGATACCGATCTTTGATCAAGATGGTAAATATTTAAAGAGCTACTCTAAGTATCCCTTACTGGTTACGGTGATTGAATTGGAATGATTATCATGTCTCTAAAGTGATGGAAAGAAACCTTACAAATGAGAGCCGTAAACAGGAGCCAGCTCAAGTTCTCTGTATAAATTATTTCCAAACCTCTGGCACAACTTATTTAAGCTTAGGGCAAATTGCAAGTTGTTCAGATAAAATGATAAGGAGAGGGTAGAAGTTTCACTGGTGGCTGTTGGAAAGGGAACAGGTTTCCAGGTTTGTATCCATCCAATTAACTGTCAATAAAGTGAAAATTATAAGCTTGAGGGAACTTGTCTAGTATAGAATTTACCACGTGCCAGGTCTAATTTAGATTGCTGAACATACAAAAAAAAAAAAAGGAATATGTGACCCACAGCTAAGTTGTCACTTGCTCAAGCATCATAAGTACTCACAAATCGTAGATTAGTCTTGATAGCATAGATCAGCTGATGGCTGTGGTTTTGTACCACCCGGGTCAGCTGACTGGATCACTTGTACGTATGTGGGGAGTTGAAATTTGACTTGGTGGCTTTTCTACTATTGTCTGACCTTCAGCTTGGGACAGAGTGTTGATCTGGCTTTGTTTAAAGTGTCACATTGTCACTCATGTCAACCATGATGGGTAAGGATGGAGAAAGAGAGAGGGTGGGTGGCATGAGACTCCTTGAAGTCCAGGTTCAGAATTGACATGTTGACCTTCCCTTGCATTGTTCTGACTGGTGAAAGCCACAAAGCTCTGTGGAGAACTTGGAGAGTCATATCGCTGAAGACTTGGATATAGGAGGAGGCAAAGAATTTGGACATGTTTTTTTTTTCTTTTTGGCTGTGTAAGAAAAATGAAAGTTGGCACACGTACACGCAGTGAGCTTATTATAAGTTTTGATTATGTAAGGAATGGGGGCACATAATTTATAGGTATAATAAAACGTACACTATTATCAGTACCATATAGTCAATTGAATCTTACATAATGTTCAACTGACGTTTTCTGATAGTATCACTTTAATCTGTAAGAAACCTGTAGCTGCAATTGAGAATTATACAGCTTCACTGTGGTTATGGGTTGATGGTTTTCACCAAAGAGCAAGACGAACAAAGCCGTGTGTCAGAACTTTGCTCATTGAAAAGAGGGGGTAGTGAGTACTTTCTTTGCTGAATCAGTAATTTTTGAATAGCAGATAACTCGCTTAGCTTTTCTTGGATGCCACTTGCAACATTAGGAGGAAGAGACAAAAGACACTTGTGTGTTTACTCTGCTTCTATGACACTTTCTCCATCACTTTCTTATATCTAGACAGGCAGGAAAACCCTAATCCGAGTGCTCATGTGTAGAGCTGGCAGATTCCTGAGGTGAAAATAACCCCTTAGCAATAGCGGGTTGCCATCCTCTGGATGTGTGGCTGGGTAAAAATACAGCAGTGTCCGCTGGTGGTATTCCCACCCCACACTAGAATACAGAGCCAGTTATCTCAAGAACACAGACATCATAGACTAATCGGGACGTGGTGAGTTTCCAGTGTTCTGTATCTTTGTTTTTCATATAATTTGTCATATGTTTATGTGATTTAATTTCAATAATGGCTGGGTTTAACAGCCAGTATGCATAATTTCAGAAAAATATGTTAATTGACTTTTGGGAGCTTGTGTGAGCTGGCTTCAGTGCAACATCAGGACCTCTTCCCTTTTCTTCCATAGTTGGCAGTTCCTAGAGAACAAAGTATGTCCATTTTCTCCTCATGTTCCTGGCCCAGTGCCTGTTATAGAAAATTTCCTTGATAAAGGTGCATTGAATAAATAAAATCTTAGGCGTATTTTTTTTTCTTATTAAAAGCGCATGCTCCTAACTGGTGATTTTTCTTCCACACCCACTCATCTTGTGTGAGCAGTATGGTGCAAAGTTTAGAGCGGCCTGAATTCAGCTCTTGGCTATGTCACTAACTACAGACTGCTGGGTTATTAGTAAGCAAGTGATCAGTAATAATGGTATTATTTTCCTTTTATGGATGTCACCATGACAGTATCTTAGGTGTCAGGCAGAGTGCCTGGTACCTGTGGACTCTGTACTAACATTTGTTGTTATTATTACTAAAAATTAGCCGTATTATTTCCTGGACATCTGCGGCATGTCAGATATGCTGCAAGAAGCCTTCCATCATGTCTCTGTAATATTTTAAGCAGTATTTCAAAGATCAGATGCTGAGCTCTAGAAGGACTGTGTGATGCGGCTAGGAAAATACAAAATTGAAGACAGGACTCCAGGCATAGAATTCCAGACAACACACACACACACACACACACACACACACACACACACACACACACAGAGGGGGGGCTGGTAGTACTTTATATTATTTATTATAATATTATAAACTAGGATATCCTGTCTTCTCTGTGGCCCATTTAGAATTGAACTCCCACAGCTTTGAACTTGCCACAGGGAGCTTCTATTAATTTCTCCTGGGAATGACACAATGCCCAACAAAAGCAACCTGTGGAAGGTAGGGCTTATTTCGGATCAAGAGTTGAACGGGCTGTTCATCATCACAGGGAAGGAGGCGTGGTGGCAGAAGAAGGAAGCAGATGGTCCTGATGAGATTTCCTCATCAAGAAGTGCTGGCCCTTAGCTAGCCTTCTCCTTTTCGTTAGTGTAAGCCACAGCCAGAGTGGGTCTTCTCAGATAAACCCGTCTGGAAACACTGTCGCAGACACATGAAGGTCCATCAGGTTCACAGTCAAGATTAACAAACACATGTCCTATTTTGACTCTTCAACCAGGCCACTGTAGTTGGCGCCCATGCTTCTGAATCCCTCTTAGAAGTGCTAACACACTCATAAAACCCAGTAAATGGCAGGATTGTTGACATCTCTCTTGCACTGAATCTCAGACAAATGCCACTGTTCCCCAAACACCCGTGGCCCTCCTCAAAGCTCTCCCAGGCACAACGCTATCTCCTGCCCATTCTTCCCTGCTCTTTGGGCTCAGCACTTTTTTTTTTTTTTTTATGCAGACAGGCTTTTGAATTAGAACTGACATTTCACCCAGGAGAAGTATACAATTAAATGGGCTTAACTCAAAGTTTATTTTAGAACAGTTCCATCAACCCCCATTGGCTATGAATCCCCTGCCTCCCCAAACACACCCACAGTCCTAGACATTCATGGATCTGCTCTCTGCCCCCCTAGATCTACATAGACCTTCTGTTGGGAGCTTGTTTTTCCTCAGTGTTGTCAAGCATTACAGCCTCTGGATTTTCTTGCCCTCCTTTCTCTCCAAACCGGAGCAACCTCCAGTCCCAAGGCTCACACAGCAGTCCAGCTTCCTCCCTGCAATGGAGAAGCGCTGGTGCCGTGCGGGGGAGGGGAAGGCAATTTAATATCTTCCTGTTTCACAGTCATCCATGTAAACAACTCACTCCATCAGGGCATAAATTGAATTACTGCTTTAATAGAGGCATAATCAGCAGGCTTTGAAAAAAAGAGATTGCTTCCTCCTAGGAGGGTAGAGCAGGATTTCACAGAGCAGTGGGATTGAAGCTGAAATGTGAATGGTAAACAAGGAGACCACAGGGTCAAAAGCGGGGAGGAGCCTTGGACTGTGGGGTACCAGGGATAGAGTCTGCAGGGGTCTTCATGCTGTGTGGAGGATGGTGCTGAGCTTCATAGCTGGGGTGCATGGCAGGTGGGTGCTGAGGGCTGAGGGAAGGGACTAAGAGGTAAGGCTTATTGTAGTTTTTCAACCTTCACATTGTTATTGTTCCTTTAAGGAGAAACACTCAATTTACATTTCATTTCGTCCTAATGAAAGGCATTAGATAGTAAGAGCTACAGTTTGGTTGAACAGGATTTAGTTTTGATGTACCATAGACTATTATACTGTCATATTTTTCGCCTCTCAAGAATCAACTTTTTTTTTACCCCTTTGCCCCTTTGGAGGTGGTAAACCCCATAAAGAACACATGACAGTTTCAGCCCTTGCAAAAATCTTGTATTATCCCTATGAGACAAGCACCTCTCACACACACAGATTAGGAACCAGTTGCAGAATTCAAACCACTGGACCAATATTCCCCATTTGGTGAGGGACAGAGCCAGGCTTTGGTCCACGTGCTAGCTGAAGATTTAAGACACTGGACACCTCCCTGTGACCTGAGATGATGGAGGCAGTCTGGACTCCAAGCCAGATCTCTGCCCTCTAACCAGGATGTACAATGCCTCTGTTGTTTATCTTGCTGAGCTTGGGCTTGGTCACACCGCAAAATTGAGAGGTCCCAGGAAAATTCACAGAAGAAAAGCACCAGGTGGTAGAATATTCTGGAAGAGCCTGGGCTTTAATGTCTGGCTAGCATGACTTCCTAGCTAGTGTATGGCTTTGGAACATTTAACTTGTCTGAGGCTTTCTTTTCTTACTCTGAGAGAGATAGATTTTGTTTTCATTTTATTATCATTTATTAATTATTCAAAATAATGGGTTTCGTTATGGCATTTCATAGATGTATATAATATGCTTTGATTATCTTCAATCTCCCATTATCATGTCTGACTCCCCCACCATATCTCTTCCTCTTTTTCCAAACTCTTTTACTTTCATGTAGTACTTCTATTGTATTTTTCTTTTGTGCATATTTTTCTCTTTTTATTTAATTATTATTGTTACATGTATACATGCATATAAATACAACCAGCTGAGTCAATTTAGTGTTGTTTGTATGTTTATGTTTTTAGAGCTGACCACTTGGTATAACCAATTAGGGGTTCATTCCTAGGGGGAGACTGATTACCTTTTCCCAGCAGTTGTTGGCTGCCTGCAAATCTTCGCCTAAGTGTGGGGCCTTGTGAGATATCTTCCACTAATATCCTATCAACTGACATCATTGTTCAGGTCTTGTTTAAGCTATCATGTTGTTGAGATTTCATGGGCGATGCTTCCCTATATGTAGAAGACTTAGTCTCACTGTAGACATCTTGGTCCAAGAATTCTTACAATTTTTCCATCCTTTCTTCTATCATGTTCCCTGAGTCTTAAGAGTACAGAGTTTGTTGTATATATACAAATTAGGGCTGAGACCCCCACAGTCAATTGTCCTTCTCACTTTGACCAGTTGTGGCTTTCTGTAGTGGTCTCTGTCTGCTATTAAAAGAAAGGTATTTAATAAGAGATGAGAGATCTACTGATCTATTGGTATCAGGATAACTGTTTAGAATGTAATTAGGAATTATGCTGGTTTAGGAAAGCTGCAGGAGTAGATTCTCCTCTAGCTTCCATGACATCATTAGCCATGAGTAGACAGCTAGGATTACAGTACTGGGCATGAATTTCCTCCTATTGAAGGAGCCCCAAGTCCAATCAAACAATTGTTAGTTGCCCCAAAATATAAGTGCCGCTATTGCATGTTTGGGGATATCTTACCACGTTGGTCGTTGTTGTTATTCATAGGCATGATAGCTGGTTAGCACTATTTTTATCTTGGCACCTTTCATTGCACCTTCTAGAACTATGAGAGTTAGTGTACAGCAAGGAGGGCTCCAGGTCATGTCCAGATCAGTTCCTCCAATCGTGTGTTCAAAGTGTGCAGCATCTTCAAGTCTCCTGTTGGGACTTACTTTCAAATTCCAGGAAGCAAACAAAGGCAACATCAATAAATTATATTGTTTTGGGGGTTTCTTGATCTCCCCTAGCCAACAACTAGAAAAGAGGTTTCTCATGCTCAATATTGAGGTTTTGTTAGACAGTCTATGGCTTTTGGGAGGAGCATTATCACCACAAGTGACTGGCACAACTTCATAATATATAGTTGTGTCAGTCTGAATGTAGTTGACCTTCATCAGTTCACAGGCAGCAACGCTATTGGGAGATGAGGCTTGGTTGGAGTAGGTGTGGCCTTGGTGGAGGAAGTGTGTCGCTGTGGGGGTGGCCTTTGAGGTTTTCTTTGCTCAAGTTATGATCAGTGTGGATACAGTTTACTTCCTGTTGCCTGTGGCTCTATATGCATTAACTGGCAGCTCCTTCTCCAGCTCTGTGTCTGCCTGCATGCCACCATGTCCCACTGTGATGATGATGGGCAAAACCTCTGAAACTGTAAGCCACCCAATCAATTGCTTTCCTTTATAAAAGTTGCTGTGGTCATTGTGTCTCTTCACAGCAATAGAAACCCCAACTAAGATAGTAACTTCACTTAAAATCTATATAAATATATGTTCATGTATATACCTATATATGCATATATATGTACAATATATATTATATATAATTTGGGGTAAATATAAACTAATATTATTGTCTATATTTTTGTGACATGTTCATGGAAATTGTTTTCTACATTGCTGAGCTCTGAACATGCTGGAGTTAGTCTCAGAATGAGGCAGCTTTCTGAACTTCCCTTTCTTCATCTCCCGAGTGCAGAAGCAGAAGCCACATGGATGGGTGATTGGTGTGAGGGTACAAATGATTGCTTGTTCATGATGGAGGACAGAGGGGTGGGAGTGCATGCTTCCTGCGGGTGCTACTGATGAGTGTAAGGGTCTCAGCACTGCAGGTACTGGGTATCCTGGAATCTAGAGAAGTAGAGTAGTCTGTCCTCCATCTTCTTGTCCTCAGGTAGTTCTAGCTCCCAGAGAATCCTAGTGCTCCGGTTCATCTAGACATGTTATGTGCCTTCATGGGAAGTAGATGGATGGCCAGGAGAGAGTCCATAGAAAGAAGCCTGTGACCTCTTTTTGGCTATGTTTTATGTGATGATTTTCCCCACCAGGTTCATTTCAAAGTAAAACCACCAAAACAGACAAATAGGAGGCAAGAGATCTGTGCCTTTGCCAGCTAGAAGGGAGCAGGTGGACCCCAGAAGACCTGAGAATTCTGTTGCCCCCAATCCTTCCTCCTCCAGCTGATGTGCTTCTGAGTTCAGGCCATGCCAAGAAAAAGGCTCACTCTCCTAAATGGAACAGCTTTAGTCTTTCCTTGTGATTGTATGTATGTGTATGCGTACTTGTGTGTGTGTGTGTGGATGTACATGCACGCATACACAAGTGCATGTGGAGACCAGAGTACATGCACAGTTGTCATCCCTCTGTGACTGTCCACCTTGATTTTATAAAGACGGTTTCTCACTAACCTGAACATATCAGGTAATCTAGATTGTCTGGTCAGCAAGTCTCAGCAATGCACCTGTTCCTACTTCTCCAGAGCCAAGATTACACCAAACTTGGTTCTGCAATAGCTCGCAAAGTGCTCAGGTTTGGGCTAACTGGATAGAGACCCTTGACTCTGAGTTCTAATCAAACTCCTATGTGATCCTGACAATGAATGAAGTTGGAGAAGCTGCATTATAGAACATGAACTATTTTATTTTTTGGCAAATAAATTTTATCCATCCTTGGCTTTCTTGCACTGTGTGTTGCTCTACTTAACAGTAATGATCAGTGGGAGACTGGAAGCTTGGGTTTTAATTTTCCCCCTAGACTAGCAATTCACAAGGCATGCATGCAGGGAGAGGGTCGGAATTGAACTCCAGGTCACGCTGAAGCTTTTCTCCAGATAGCGGGTCCTGTGTGTGGTGCATGCATGGTCATTTGACTTCTGCTGCTGAGGAAGATAGGCAGTGTTATCCTGTCCAGCTGTTCCATTACATGGCAAGCGTCTCTTCACTGCTAACTGCTACACAGGCAGAGTGATTCCCACATGCACATCTTCCGTATGCCTCTTGGTGAGATCTCTACTTTGATTTTGAAGGTGATCCCAAAGCATTTTAAGACAAAAAGTTTGACACTATACCCAGTGGCTGTCAGCCTCAGAAAGTGTGTTTTTACAGGCCTTGTTTTGAAGATCTGAGCCTGTGATCTCTCTTCCACCTTCCACGTTCATGTCTGCTTACCTCGGTAGCCTTTCCACCCATTCTGGAACCAGGAGTTTTAACAGAATCATAATTTTAGGATTAAAAAGCTTATACTCTTAATAGATGCTAACACATCCCACTGTGTTTTCTCTCTGTCCTCATCACGTACCGTTCTCTTATGCACATCTATGTCAGGTACACTTCTTTATTTCTCCAAAATGTAGGGAAGCATCATGCTCCCTCTGAATGCAAAGCCTTTGCCTGCAATGGTCTTTCTTATGTTCCTGTTTAGGTTAACTGCTGTTGTTACTTGAGTCTCAGCCTATAACAACATTCCATTACCTTAATGCCTAGACCAGATACTTCAATGATACACCCCATTGGCATCTTGTTTCTTCACTAAACTTACCGGAGATGTACTGTTGGGTTCATCTGCTATTTCTGCTTCAGATGTGTGCCTACAGATTTTGGCATGGACTGTGGCTCACTAATCTTTTCCAGTTATTGCAAGAAGGTAGTACATGGCAAGTTACCAGTAAATATTTGCTGAAATAAAAGTTTACCAAGAAAACAAAGAGAGGAAGAAAACAAACAAATGGCTTGCTGGCATCACAGTTAGTAATAGTTGGAGCCAGACTTTGCATCTATCTGGATATTAAGACTCTGGAATTCTTATTTTTCTCCCAACAGAAGCTATACCCCAAATCCCACTCTTTGATCACTTGGCCCAGCCCGTCTGGCTTTTTTTGGCCTTCTCCCTCCACTGTGATTTCCTCAGATGGAACATGAGAGAACCACTCATCCAATTTTTCACTGTGCATTTTCCTTTCTTCCACGTTTTTACTGCACATGGCACTTGATTTAATAATTTTAATCAAGAAATTAATTGTGTTTATTCCCTCAGGCAGTTTTTAGGAAAAGGGTACAATTTTCTGAGCATCAAACGAAGGAAGAAAGGCGCAAATTAGATTTTGTTCTGGGGAGCTGATCTGCCAACTCAGTGTTCATACTGGAGGCAATGATGCCTCCATTCACTTTTAACTCTGCTAGCCTCTGGGAGCCCAGGCTCCCTAGTCTCTTGAGTTATGATCAAACATGGTGACAGTGAGAGGATGGCCCTATTCTCTGCCGAGGCACAGCACTGCCAAGGTTTTCACTCTGTAATTCATTCAGGTGCACACACTGTAAAAAGAGATCCAAACTGGACTGTGCCTCTCTTTCGGTGTTAGAGAGTGGAAATCGTCTCCGAAGATTATTTTATTCTCAAACTGTCCTCTGCCACCTGCCCTGTGGGTTACCTGCAGCAGTGGACTTAACACTTGGAATCCTAGTTCTCATCTTTCTGAAAGGGGGTTCATTCTGTCTGCTTCCAAAGTAACTGTGATGCACAACTGATGTGCACAGCAAGAATGAAATGTACTTATCCCACGCCTTCCCTGAGTGAAGGGTCTGCCCCTTTCCTCGGTGTCTTATCAGATAATATGATATGCCCCAGATTTTGCCTCACCATCTAGCAAGATGAAAGGTTTATCCTGTATGTATCTCGTTTCTTCCATGTAGAACCTGCTTAAAGACTTCTCTTTTTCTTAATTCAATGAATTAATGAGTGGTCAAATCAAGCTGTGAAATTATTTTGCAATGGGCATTCACGAGATGACTTCCTACTTTAAGTAGAACTGTGAAACTGTTTCCGTAGACATCTAGTCATTTTGTTAAATGTACAGAAGTGCTTTTAAAGCCCCTTTCAAAGAGACCCCTGGCATAGTAAAGTGGCAATTTTATTGTAAGCCCACTGATTGGGATACCCTGCTTCAGCACAACTCTTTGTCTGTGGAGCATGAACTTCGCCAACTTTGTCTTGCTGAGCTCACACCAGAGTAAAAGCCCATCAATGTCAGTGAGTCAAGTACTCTCTCATATAACATAAAGGAGCATTTCAGTTTCTTCTGAGAGGCCCATTGGCTCTCATGGGGTCTCAAAGGCAATTCCTTTACATTGCTTTGTACTTGTTGTGGAATAGAATAATTGTTTAATTATGTAAAGCTGTGTTACATTTGTTTATGATGCATTTGTCTAACTATGTAAAGATGTGTTGAATTTGTTTTACCTTGCCTGTTGATTGGTCTAATACAAAGCTGAACAACTAATAGCTAGGCAGTAAAGGAATGGCCAGGACTGGCTCGCAGAGAGATTAAGTAAGAGGAGGAATATAAGCACAAGAGGGAACAAGGAAGATAGGGAGTTCCCTGGGGCCAGCCAGGCAGCAGCTGCTAGCCAGACAGACATGGAGGAAGCAGACAAGTAGGCTATACAAAATGAAAGAAAGGTAGAAAACCCCAGGGCAAAACATAATGGGACAAGCTTAAAGTAAGATCAAACATTCATAACGAGTAATACATCTCTGTATCATGATCTGGGTGCTGGCAGTCTGAGAAAGCCTGCTTCATGCTGGTCAGGGCAGGTATGGCTCCATTGACCTGCACGTCTGCCACAGATGGGATGGGATGTTCTGAAGCCTTCCAGACAGCGCAGTAATAGCACACTTCTCCCAGAGTCAAGCTGTTCTCAGACTAGGCTGCCTCTTTCCTGCCTCTGTGTCTCACTGGTGGAACAGTGGTTGAGGTATGTGACATACTTTGCTTACATCATTCTGCTTCTCACATGTCACAGCAACCAACCAAAAAGGTGGATATTTTTATTTCTACCTCGCAAATAAGAAAACTAAGGCTCAGAATGGTTGAGGCTGTTGGTCCTTGCCAACAACCTCTCTCTTAGCCATTAGCTAGGCTGGAATTCCATAGTAGATCATTCTACTTCCTGGGCTCCTGAGTTTGACTTGTCAGACAGCCTGCTGGTTTAGTCCCAGAAATCCAATGTTTTCCAGTGATGCCATGGTTTTCTCAGTGCCCGCCACTCATATTCACGTGGAACAGTCTAAAGCAGCTGCCCATCCCCAGGTGTGGGCTCCTCACAGCAGTCTTGGAAACCAGGGTGACATTATCCCTCCATTTCATGCAGACTACAGATGGATGACTGGCCCTATTAGTCCATCCCTGCGGAAGGTAATAAGGTGCTTTTATGAATGGAGGACATGACCTACTTGCTACCACTTCATTAGAATACCAATCCCAGGACTGATGAGGCTGGTAGTAAAATCCTCAGCTGGCTTTGAGCATGCAGTGGATGGTGCAGCGAATGTGTCTATAATAATGCCTTTTGGCCTGTTTCATTTCTGTCTCTCTGGGGAAAGATTAAATTGGCACAGCTTCTAAGCCTGGTAGTATTGTCTTTCTCTTTATTAATGAGGGAATATTCAAGTCTGGTTTTGAAAAGTTTCCCTCCATGCATGGAAATGTCTATGTTTTTTTTCTGTGGCTTATTCACAAAATTATTCATTAACTCATTAAACAAAAAAGGTATTTGGGTCCAGTGTGTGATGGGAAGTTAAAGTTGAGTTAAGGATTAGTGCTGCCCTTTCCTGGGTGTACTTGAGGATTATATTTTAGTCTATTTTATTTATTGTCTTAGCTTTTAGAGTCAAGATTTCTCTAGAATTCACTTTGTAGACCAGGCTGGCCTTGAACTCAGAGATTTCCTGACTTTGCCTTCCAAGTGCTGGGATTAAAATCATGCAACACCACCACTACCAAGCAGGATCTTTAAAAAATAAGTACCTATGATGTGCTGAGACAGAGGACAGTTACCCATCATGATTGGAATGTAGATGTTTTTCCTCCTCTAATACCATGGTTCTTTTGCCTCAAGTTATATCCCTATGTAATACCACCCTTCTCCAGGGGTTATGGCCCTTTAGGTTGAACAAAGGCAATACACTATCAGTAATGTGAATCCCTGTCCAAGTCCACTAAGGGTCACTGAGCACTGGCAATGCTCAGACAAGAGTTAGTGCTAGACCAAGAGAATAGATGCAGGGGACAAGGCTTGTGCCTTGAGGAGCTCACACCATGTTATGGATGGCAAGTTTAGCATGAATAATACAAACCCAGAGACAGATATTGGGGTTCAAGCTGAAGAGCAGAAAAGCTAACCACTAGAGAAATCTTTTACCTCAACCAAATCTTGAGACCAAAGGAGCAAGATCTTGTCCCCACGAAGCCTCAAACTCCACACTTCATGGAATTCCTGTCTCTTCCTTTTATATCTTTTCTCTGTCCAGCTATATAACTCAAGTTTCCACTTCCCTAGAGCTGAGATACTGGGGTTGAAGGTGTGAGCTACAACCACCTGGATCTGTTTCTGGATTGATCTTGTATAGCCCAGGGTAGCTTTGAACTCACAGAGATACGTCTGCCTCTGTCCCCTGAGTCCTGGGATTAAAGGTGTGTGCTATCTCTCCCCAGCCTGTCCGGCTAGCTAGTGTGGTTGCTTTGGCCTCTGATCTCCAGGCAAGCTTTATTTATTAAAACACAAACAATATACCACTAAAAAGCATAATAAGAAAAGTTGATGAGGGGGCCCACAGTGCATTGTGGGAGCACAGTAGTTGTATCTGACCTAACCAGCTAGCTCACAAAGGACAGATAGCAGTTAAGATTTGAAAAGAGAGAAGCTGGGTCATGTGGGATTTACAAGGATGTGGATATTTGTAGGGACATACTAAATTCAGGGTGTGTATGACCATGAACTTTATTTGACTCAAGCAAAGCTTCCTTCCTGGGGCCTCAGCAGGTTAGACTTGGGAACTACCTTATATAGCATGGCGGGGAACCAGAAGATGAAGAAATACTGCATGAATTTAATCGTGATTTGTCATGTGCTTTAGCACAATTTCTCTTGGGGGGGTGGTAAGGATAATGGATTAGTGCATATGAGATGGAGCAGGTGAGAGGTTATGCTAGGCTCCAGAAAATATGTAGTGATTCTGTTAGGACTCCTTATATTCTTCAGTATTACCAAGATTATCTTATAGCCAGTTGTACTGGCCAGAATCCTCTTAAGGATTGTAGTTTCCAGGTTCCCTACGGAGAAGATAGTCTTACTATTTCCATACACAGGCACAGTTCAACACAGTTGTGTTTTTCTTTCTAGTGGCTCCTTATCAATTAATCCATGCTTGATTAATTGAAGTCATTAGTGATCAATACAAGTTCATGCTTATTAAGTGCTCAATTGTGTGAAAATACCCCCAAAGCCATGCTCCTCCATGTATTTTCTTGGAGCCTTCATTTTAGAGGATGATAATAAATGTTTATTAGATATTAAAGATTTCCTAGTCAAATGTTTTTGGAGGTACAGGTGGTATCCTGAACAGAATGATCTGGCAGAACAACCAGGCTCTCAATCACCAGACAAACTGGTTTATCCAGGAAGGATCCAAATGGGAGGGAGAGCCTATTCCCAACACCATAGTCCTTCACTCCACCCTTTGTAAAGGTGACTGTTTCATGGTTTACATCCTCGCACTAAGTGTTGGAAAATTCACATCTTAGTAGCAGAAACATAGCAAGCCATGCTTTTGCTTCAGTCCTAGATTGTCAATTACTTGTAGGCAGGAAAATGTCCATATTCATTTTAGCTTCTCTAGGGCAAAGCTAGTTCTGTGGTGTTATCTTTTTGCCCATCACTGACATTTCTAAGGTTCAAAGTTTATGCCCATAACATGAACTTTCTATCATGCCAATTTCTCGTTATTGGAGACCCCTTAAACACTCTGTTAATAACTTTGGTAGTGAACATTAACCCTTGTACAACTCTTGATGGGCATAGTGTGCCTTGACCTGCTCCTGCCTAGTCTTTCTGATGTCTATTGCCTTTAGCTTCAGCAGCCCAGCACGCCTCAGGCTCCAGCCCACTGGTGTTATGGAGTATATGCTAGAAGTTAAGTTTAAAGGAAGATCCTCGGGATATAAGGGAAAGGAAGAGTCAGTTTGGTTGCTGGCAAGAGTTCTTTGTGGGGAGCACAAAGAGATGGTTTGTGAGCAAGTCTCTGAGCTGAATCTTGCATTCCCAAAATAGCTGCTAGAATAGCATTGTGCTGTGATTATTGAAAGCTTGAGTTAGCAATTGATTTTCAGCTTGAGAGATCAATGTGAAAAGAGATTGCAATGCAGGATTATGAAGAAGCCATCTGTGACCCTTGCACTCATGAAGCAGCCACATCTACCCTAGCAAGAGACATCAGCACCTTAGAGTGATTGTAGGTCTGTGGCATGTTTGCGAAACTCCTTAGGGGGGTGGTCACAACTGGTGTTTGTCAAATAGCAACTGACTTATGGTAGATGTTGCGTGTGATGCTCCAGGCAGGCCCTCCTGTTACCTGAAGTGACGAAGCAAACAGCAGTTATATTAGTTGGCCACCACATTAACAGAGTGGGAAAGGGTTTTAAACCTATACTAATGTCAATGAAAAAATCTAATTCTTGCAGAGTTGATAAGGACCTCTTTATGCACTTGTAGCTCTAGATGTATCAATATTCTGTCAATCAGCTCCATGCAGCAATGTTCTCTGGTGCCCAGGCAGCCTCTGTGACCCTGGTTTTGGAGGGATTTTCTGTCTTCAGTCTTCAGATATCTTTATTCTGTTTTCATTTATGGTAACCCCAAATGCCATGACAGCACATCTGTGAAAATAAGTGTCGAGTGGTCAGGTGATAAAATCAAGTCTCAGCTCATATGCACCTCACGTCGGGTTCGCTATTCCAAAGATCTTCCCTATGTCTCTGCTCACTTATTTGGTGTGCCTACAATAGATACACTCAGCAACTTTAAGAATACTTATGCTGATGTTGGACCCAAGGTGTGAAGTTCTTTTTGATAGAAGGGCTAAGTACAGATCCTGGGGCTTTTGTCCTCATTCTGCCGAGATTGTAACCAGAACAATGCTTTATTACTGGGGGGGAATTTCAGGGTTCTGTATTACCATCAAAGCCTTTTTTTGAAAGTCACAGACATGGAGAACTTTATCAATGTCCCCCTCAATTCTCAAGCTTGGGCTTTTCAAAAGTCAGGTAGGTACTGGGAACATAACATGGGCTAATCAGATTGGGTTTTGATTGTCTTGCTGTCCGAGGTACCATCTTTACTGGAGGAGTTAATTTGACACCCCATCATGTAGTATGTAACTAATGACATGAGCTTTTTTTTTTTTTCATATCAGTTTTCAAGACAATGAGCAGCAGTTGGAAGGCCTGATATGAACCTGTCACAGGTGTGTTAAGAGGCAACATCAATTCTCTTGCTCCCAGTCATTACATAACTCACCGGGCTCTTGATGATCTTGACATCTCATGAAACACAGCACCGGTTTGGTAGGTGGTTGACATTGGGCTGACCATATCTGATGAGACAGGAGTAAGCTTTGTGGATAACATAAAAGGATACATGTGAATTACAGGTTAGAAGACAAACTCTACCAAAATTGAGGTCAGTTTTCTGGATAGGAACCACATAACAAAATTAAATCATGACCAGGTAAACAATTTAAATAGACCTATAACCTGCAAGGAAATCGAAGCTAACATCAAAAGCCTCCCAACCAAAAAAGCCCAGGGCTAGATGGTTTCAGTGCAGAATTCTACCAGAAGTTCAAAGAAAAGCTAATACCTGTACTCCTCAAATTGCCATACTAGAAACAGGAGAAACATTGCCAAACTCTTTTTATGAGGCTAAAGTTACCCTGATACCAAAACCACACACAGACTCAACCAAAAAAGAGAATTGCAGACCAATCTCCCCCATAAACATTTATGCCAAAATACTCAATAAAAAACTGGCAAACTGAATCCAAGAACACATAAAAAAAATCATCCACCATAATCAAGTCAACTTCATCCCAGAGATTCAAGGATAGCTGAACATACCAAAATCTACCAATGCAATTCACTATATAAATAAACCAAAAGAAAAACCATATGATCATCTCATTAGATGCTGAAAAAGCATTTGACAAAATCCAACACCCCTTCATGATAAAGGTCTTGGAGAGATCATGGATACAAGGAACATATCTAAATATAATAAAAGCAATATAAGCAAGCTGACGACCAATATCAAAATAAACAGAGAGAAACTCAAAGTGATTCCACTAAAATCAGGAACAAGACAAGGCTTTTGGCTCTCTTCCTATCTACTCAACATAGTTCTTGAAGTTCTAGCTAGAACAATAAGACAACAAAAGGAGATCAAGGAGATGCAAATTGGAAAGGAAGCAGTCAAACTTTTACTATTTGCATATGATATGATAATATACATAAGTGACCCCAAAAACTCCACCAGGGAACTCCTACAGCTAATAAATACCTTCCGAGATGTGGCAGGATACAGGATCAACTCAAAATATTAGTAGCCCTCCTATATACAAAGGATAAAGAAGCTGAAAAAGAAATCAGAGAAACATCACCCTTCACAATAGCCACAAATAACATAAAATATCATGAAGTAACACTAACCAAAGAAATGAAAGACCTGTTCAACAAGAACTTTAAGTCTTTGAAGAAAGAAACTGAAGATGTCAGAAAATGGAAAGATCTCCCATGCTCTTGGATAGGTAGGCTCAGCATAATAAAAATGACAATCCTATCAAGTGCAGTCTATAGATTTAATTCAATCTCTATCAAAATCCCAACACAATTCTTTACAGACTACAAAAGAACAATACTCAACTTCATATGTAAAAACTAAAACCCAGGATAGGCAAAATAATCCTGTACAGTAAAGGAACTTCTGGAAGGATCACCATCCCTGATATCAAACTCTATTATAGAGCTACAGTAATGAAAACAGCCTGATGTTGGCATAAAAACAGAGAGGTTGACCAATGGAATCAAATAGAAGACCCAGATATTAATCCACAGACCTGATTTTTGACAAAGAAGCTAAAATTATATAATGAAAAAAAGCATCTTCAATAAATGGTGCTGGCATAACTGAATGTCAACCTGTAGAAGAATGAAAATAGATCCATATCTATCCCCATGCACAAAACTCAAGTCCAAATGGATTAAAAACCTCAATATAAATCTGAACACACTGAATTTGACATAAAAGAAAGTGGGAAGTAGCCTTCAATGCATGGGCACAGGAGACCACTTCCTAAATACAACACCAGTAGCACAGATACTGAGAGCAACAATAAATAAATGAGACCTCTTGAAACTGAGAAGTTTCTGTGAAACAAAGAACACAGTCAATAAGATAAAAAGGCAACCTATTGAATGGGAAAAGATGTTCATTAACCCCACATTAGACAGAGGACTGATATCCCAGATATATAAAGAAGCGAATATTAGACATCAAAATACCAAATAATCCAATTAAAAATTGGGGTACAGATCTACCCAGAGAATTCTCAACAGAAGAATCTCAAATTGACACAAGACACTTAAGGAAATGTTCAACATTCTTATCCATCAGGGAAATGCAAATCAAAATGACTCTGAGATACCATCTTATATCAATAAGAATGGCTATGATCAAAAACACCAATGATCGCTTATGCTGGAGAGGATGCGGAGTAAGGGGAACACTCTTCCATTGCTGTGGGGAATGTAAACTTGTATACTATTCTGAAAATCAGTATGGTAGTTTCTTAGAAAATTGGGAATCAACCTACCTCAGGACCCAGCAATACCACTCTTGGGCACATACCCAAATGATGCTCAATCATATTACAAGGATAGTTGTTCTACCATGTTCATAGCAGCATTATTTGTAATAGCCAGTACCTGAAAATGTCCTAGATGACTCTCAACTGAAGAATAGATAATGAAAATGTGGTACGTTTATACAATGAGTACTACTCAGCAATTAAAAACAGTGCTGTCTAGAAATTTGCCTGCAAATGGATAGAACTAGGAAAAAGAAAACATCATGAGTGAGGTGACCCAAATCCAGAAAAATGAACATGGTATGTACTCACTCATCAGTGAATACTAACTGTAAGGCAAAGAATAACAAGCCTATATAGTTCATGATCCTAGAGAAGCTACGTAACAAGGAGAACCCTAAGACAAACATATATAGATACTCTGAAAAGGGGAAAGAGGCAAGATTTCCTGAGAAAATTGGGAGCTTGGGGGTGGGGGAAGAAGGGAGGGTAGAAGGGGAGGAGGAAAGGAAAAGGGGAGGGAAGAGGAAAAATTGAGGGAACGGGATATTCAAGATGGGGGAAGAACAGAGTTGGAGAACAAGGAAAGAGATATCTTGATTGAGAGAGCCATTATGGGGCTAGTAGGAAACCTGGAAATAGAGAAATTCCCAGGAATCCACAAGGATGACCACAGCTAAGACCTAAGCAATAGTGGAAAGGGTGCCCGAACAGGCCTTGCCCTGTAGTCAGATTGGTGACTGGCACCATAGAACCTTCATCCAGCAACTGATGGAAACAGAGGCAGAGAGTCACAGTGGAGCACTGGGTTGAGCTCCCAAAGTCTAGTTGAAGAGTGGAAGGAGTGAGAATATGAGCAAAGAGGTCAAGCCCATCATTGGGGACCCTCACTGAAACAGCTTCACCTGAGCTAATGGGAGCTCACCAGCACAGAACAAAAGTAGGTCCTCAGAATGTAGGTAACAGTTGTATGGCTGGGACAGACTGCAGGGTACCAGGATTTATCCCTACTGCTTTTGCTGGGTTTTTGGAACCCATTCTCTTTGGATGGATATCTTGCTGAGCCTACATATAGTAGGGAGATCCTTGGACCTTCCTCAAAGCAATGTGCCTTACCCTCTCTGTGGAGTGGATGGGCATTGGCATCATGGGGAAGGTGAAGGAACAGGAAGAGGGGAGGGAGTGGGAACTGGGATTGGTATGTAAAATGAAAAAAAATAGGTTTTAAAAATAAAATAAAGAAAAGAAAAAAAGAAACATTGGACATGCAATCTGAGATGTTTGTAGTCATGTGACAACTGCCACTTTTACCCAGAAATCATAGCAAGAGAAAACTTCAGCAAGTTCCAGTCACAGTGCAGTTTTCTCTACCTCTGGGCTCCCTAATCCATCTGCTTCATGATACTTGTGGTATCCATGGAAAGTGGGAAAATGGATGAAACCCGTAGACAACAATGGCAGGAGAATCACTGTTCAGATTTCTAAGACTTTGGGAATAAACATATTTCCATCTTCAAGTAATTGTTTTCCTATGAGATGAACACAGGCTTGTTGCTGGGTCTTTAGAGAAAAATGAAGGCCTGATCTTATGGGCTGAGCTTTCAGTAATCTTCTGCATATTTGTCACTACTTTAATGCCACCTCCTGTTGTGTTGCTTCTTTCTCCTTGACCTAGGGACTCAGCAACTGACTTCCTTCTGCTATGAATGACCAGGCTTACCCTGCGGGGGGCTCCCCACTTGCCAAGTAAGTAGAGCAGTGTGGCTTCTGATCCTGCACCCTTCTCTGAGGTCTCCGCCAGCTACTAGATGGTATGTTGGTTGTATTGGATGCCTTCCATCCTCCCAGGCTAGTCTTGCCCGAATAGACTATCATTCTTAGTTTAGATGGCCTTTTACTGCTCGCCTTAGTGCTTCCGTCACCATCCTTCCACTTAAGTCTGACCTTACTTGCAGTCATGCTGTTACACACACCATTGCTTCCGACCAAAAAAACACTTTTCACAGCATACAATGTGCAAACGAGGCTCCATGTCTGTGAAATGATCAGGTACTACCCACAGCCCTCATCAGCTCAGAAACCTCTGGCTTAATTAAATGTGAAATGGCTTACTGATGATGTATCCACAGATAGGGGACAACCTGCTGTGATTTTGGACTCCTACATCACAGGATAAAATATATTTTTTTTCAAATTTTTATTTTGTATCAGAGGCAATTAGAGGCACCTATGTATTCAGAAATGATGATGATGATGATGATGATGATGATGTGTGTGTGTGTGTGTGTGTGTTCTCAGGTCACTTGAGGGAATTTTCTTTGTATGAAATAATTTAGGCCTGGGGTAACTTGGAATTGTAATCTCTGGGAAGAGAGATGATGCCAGTAAGAGACACAATGACTGACAGAGAAAGTGGTGATATATA